>NW_004949096.1:19198486-19214177 GCF_000317375.1 Microtus ochrogaster | reverse complement strand
GCTCAGGCAGATCTTTCTGAGTTCGAGGCCAGCCTGGTCTACAGAGCTAGTTCCAGTATAGCCAGGGCTACACAAAGAAACCCTGTCTTGAAAAACCAATAAATGAGTTAATAAGTAGATAATAAATAAATGATAACTTACTTAAAACATTTTATACAGGTTATACTAAGCGATATCTCAATTTAATTTATTCTAAGGAAATCGGAAGGCATTTTGTTCAACATATTTTCTTTGTATAAGTGACATACCAATCAAGTTTAGTATTAGAGTTAATAAATTGAGATGTTTTCCTTAACTATGGCCAGTACTAGTTGCCTCTAAATTTGGTCTAAATTAGCTAGAATGAGTTACCATTCTGACTGAGCATTTGTGAGTTTTATTGTCACCTGCCTGCCACTCCTTCCTCTGAGTGGTTAAAGACATGTACCACCACAGTCAGCTTAACTAACAGAAAACTTATTTTCTGTTAGTTATTAGGATATTTTATAGTTTTATATTTTAAAAGTCACTTCAAGATAGAAAACTACTTTGTGTGTGTCACATGGGGGCAGCGTAAGGGGGTGTTTCAACACAGGGTTTGTTTGTATATCCCTGGCTGTTCTGAAACTTGCTCAGGGTTGTCCTTGAACTCACAGAGGTCTGCCTGTCTCTGCCTCCCCAGTGCTGGTATTTCTGCCCCCTGGCAGAAAAGTACTTTTAAAATTGATACTAATTTGCTAAATATGAGTTGTTACTGGTGGTTCTATTTAACTTACTGTTTAGCTTAAAGATGTTTCCATTGGGCTTTATTTGAAAATTTTTTCTTTAAAATTAACTAATATTTGTTCTGACATGTGGTAGGGCAGTTAAGAACACTTCCTGTTTCTTTGCTGAATATTCCATACAAATAGAACCAAGAATACAAGAATATGTGGTCATTTATACCTGCTTTCCTTTTACTTAGGTTAATTTTGACAGTTTTGACCAGCAATACTATAATGTGTGTCAATATGTCAATTCTTGGTTTCTTTGTTGTTGGTGGTGGTGGTTTTTTGTTTGTTTGTTTGTTTGTTTGGTTTGGTTTTTCGAGACAGGGTTTCTCTGTAGCTTTGCAGCATTTCCTTGGAACTAGCTCTTGTAGACCAGGCTGTCCTCCAGCTCACAGAGATCCACCTGCCTCTGCTTCCTGAGTGCAGGAATTAAAGGCATGTGCCACCACCGCCAGGCTTCATTATTGGTTTTTGTTTTTTGTTTTTGTTCTTTTTTTGGTGGGGTGATTGAGACAGGGCTTCTTTGTGTAACAGTCCAGGCTATCCTGGAACTATGAGGCAGATAGGATTGTCCTGCAACTCACAGAGATTTGCCTGCCTCTGCTTCCTGAGTGCTGGAATAAAGACGTGCACCACCACACTCAGTCATTCTTGCTCTCTAAAATTAATTTATTATATGTGTTTTGCCTTTGTGTATATCTGTATACCAAATGTGTGCATGGTGCCTGTGAAGGTCAAAAGATTGCATTGCATCTCATGGTTCTGGAGTAGTGGATGATTGTGAGCCATTACGTGGATACTGGGAACCAAACCTGGGTCAGCATGTGCTCTTAACTGTTGAGCTAGCTTTCCAGCCCCAACAGTACTTCATTCATATGTGTCAGAATATTATTCTTGCTGTTCACTCTTACAGGTTGTACCAACAATTTTGGAAAAGTTCAAAGAAAAGAAGCCTCAAGTGGTGCAAGCCCTGCAGGAGGCGATTGATGCAATCTTCCTCACTGTAAGTTAATAACATAAAACTCATGGTTTTGTCTTAATAAATATTGCCATGATAGTGATTTGACTATAGTTGAAGAGAGCTCATTGACATTTTCTTCCTAAGACCACACTACAGAACATCAGTGAGGATGTTTTAGCAGTAATGGATAATAAAAATCCAACCATCAAGCAACAGACATCACTTTTTATTGCAAGAAGCTTCCGTCATTGCACTGCTTCTACCTTGCCGAAGAGTTTACTAAAGCCCTTTTGTGCTGCTCTGCTTAAGGTAATTGGGGGGGACAGTTTATGTACTTTTTTCCTACTGGTTGTATATTGACTGTTTGGCTTTATGTAGACTGTGATCTTTTAAGGAGCAGACACTCTGAATCCTAATTTTTGTAACTATTATGTTCTACATTTGAAGGACAACAAGATAGCCAAGAATAAGTGTCAAAGGGTCATTGGGAGTAGGGCATTTTAGACAGAGGGTAAAAAGAAAAAAAAGCATTTATGGTCTGTTCAGAGGTCATGCAAGCATCCTGAATTAAATCCCCAGTTCACTTTTGAAGGTAAAGGGAGAGGACCAACTCCATGAAGTTGTCATCTGACCTCCACATGTGCTATCATCATATACATATGAATATATATATACAAACACAAATAAATTTTGTGTGTGTGTGTAATTTTTTTTTTAAGCATTTGCAGGGGCCGGAGAAATGACTTAGCAGTTAAGAACTACTCTTATAAAGAATCCAGGTTTGGTTTTTGGCACCTACATGGTGGTTCACAACTGTCTATGACTCTAGTTCTAGGTACTCCAACTCCCTCTTCTGACCTCTTTTGGCACCAGACATGTACATGGTACACATACATTCATGCAATCGAAACACTCATACACATCAAAGAAAATTATTTACATTAAAAAAATGACATTTACTTGGCAAATAGATTAACTAGAGATCTCTTCAACCTAGAAAGGATTGTAAAAGATTAACTGTTAATTGGCAAAAGAAAAGCTACACTTAACCTCAGTAAGTTGTAAAGGGAAAATTCTTACCCAGCAACTATTATTTAGAATAAAATTAATAGTGACAAGAGTTCTTTGTATTAAATACCTTTACTTCTGTATAGCACATCAGTGATTCTGCTCCTGAAGTCAGAGATGCTGCATTTGAAGCATTGGGTACTGCCTTGAAGGTGGTTGGTGAGAAAGCAGTAAACCCATTCTTAGCTGATGTTGACAAACTCAAACTTGACAAGGTAGGTTATCTCTTTGCATTGCTACAAACCTTTGCATTGTTTGCAAACCTACACCTCTCTGTTGAACTGTTGGCTGCTGACAGATTCTGGAGGAGGGGCAGACATTGTCTTCAGTTCAGCACACCATGCATTAATGGATAGTTCCATACCCATGGTCATACAGATGGCCCTGGTTAAACTCTGTGGGTTAAAGAATGATACAAAAAGGCATTAATGTTGGAAAGGATTGAATTGTATGGAGGGTGGTGTGACTAATAGGGATGAGAGAATTATGAGTAGATACTTGTTCCGGGAATTGGAATGCACTGTATGTGTATGTATGTATATGAATCATCAAATAATGAGCTTAATAAAAGATAAAAGTTTTCTATAGCAGAAGTTTCTCTGATAGCCCTGACTGTCCTGGAACTCAATCTGTAGACAATGCCGGTCTTTTTTTTTCCCCCCTATTTATTTATTTATTTATTTATTTGTTTGTTTGTTTGTTTGTTTATTATGTATACAATATTCTGTCAGCATGTATGCCTGAAGGCCAGAAGAGGACACTAGACCTCATTACAGAAGGTTGTGAGCTACCATGTGGTTGCTAGAAATTGAACTCAGGACCTTTGGAAGAGCAGGCAATGCTCTTAACTGCTGAGCCATCTTTCCAGCCCTTTAGTGATTTTTTTTTATTTTTTTATTTTATTTTTTTAATTTATTTATTTATTAAAGATTTCTGCCTCCTCCCCGCCTCCCATTTCCCTCCTCCTCCCCCAACCAAGTCCCCCTCACTCATCAGCCCGAAGAGCAATCAGGGTTCCCTGGTCCAAGGACCACCCACCTCCATCCAGGTCTAGTAAGGTGAGCATCCAAACTGCCTAGGCTCCCACAAAGCCAGTACGTGCAGTAGGATCAAAAACCCATTGCCATTGTTCTTGAATTCTCAGTGCCGTTCTTGAAACCAAAGATCCACTTGCTTCTGCCTCCTGAGTGCTAGCAGTAAAGGTGTGTGCCACTATGTCTAACTCTTATTACCAGTTTCTGTAAAAAAAAATAATTTATGTTGCAAATATGTGCAAGCATTTGAAATCAGTTTTGGAGGGTGCTCTCTGAAAATTTTTTGTTACCAATTTTGTCTTTTCTGTATTACTAAACAAGAAAACACTGATAATTAACTCAGAATTACTTTATTCTCTAATGACAGCTCAGAACAAAGTTTTCAGGCAACTTCTGTTTGAAATTTCAATCTAAGCTGCGGTGATACAATATTAGAAAAAAACAGTTTTCAAATTACAACCCAGCTAAAGCTGAGTAACCAATCTTTAGAAGATGTAATATAGAAATGTACTTTCCTAAATACAAATGTTTTTCATCAAAATCATGTCTGTTGTAGGTATTTTTATAATTTTAATTTGTGAAGAAATAAAGCATAAGTCATATGCAGTGCCAAGAATGTCACAGTAGAATCCAAAAAAAAGATACATAATTTTTTTTCTGAATTCTTTATGTATAGTTGTGGTTTAATGACTTCTAAGTAATAATGTAATGACTGTGTTTAAAGTTGTTTAACATAATAACATTTGTATTGCTTTCTCTATCTAGATCAAAGAATGTTCAGAAAAAGTAGAGCTGGTTCATGGTAAAAAAGCTGGTTCTACAGCTGAAAAGAAAGACTCCAAGCCTATACCAGGAAGGGCTGCTGCATCTGGAGCTGCAGGGGACAAAGACACAAAGGATGTTTCAGTACCCAAACAAGGACCTTTAAAAAAAGCACCTACTACTAAGGTTAATAGATTTTTGTGACAAGATCTTACTCTAATCCATGCTGGTCTGAGGCTTACTGCGTAGCCCGGTCATGCCTTGAGATCACAGTACTTGTTGTGCCTTAGTCTCCCGAGTGCTGGGATTAAAGATATGTGCCACCTTATAGTTGGCTTAATGAATAGCTTAAAAATTAGAATTTAGTAAGATGGAGCCTGGGTTTCATATTTGTTCTTCCAATTTGATTTAAGAAATGGATTCCTTGACCACATTGCAAATAGAACAGCTTTTAATAAAGACATAGCATTATGTCCCTTTTTAGTATTATGTCTTTTTTAAAGTACATTTTTCTCTTTTAAAACCTGCCTGGAAGCTGTCAAGGTGACTCAGTGGATAAAGGTGCTTATTTCCAAGCCTGATAACTTGAATTCAGTCTCTGGTATCCACACGGTGGAAGGAGAGAAAAAACTCAAGTACATGAACTAGAGTATGTACACATACACACACACACACACACACACACACACACACACACACACACACACGATAGATAGAGAGATAGATAGATGTAAAATTTTATTCTTTAAAAATCTGACTAGAAATAAAAGTAGTTATGTCTTTTTTTCCTATTGTGGTAAACATTTTAACTATTTTTAAGTTTACAGTTTAGGTTATAGAGATAAATCATTAGGTAAATACCAGGGCTGATCATCTGGTCACTAGGACCTATGTGATGGAAGGAGAGAACTTACTCTGATCTTCATATAGTGTATGTCCATCCACCCCGTTCTGTCTCATGCTACCCTCAACCTCCAGAGTAAATATGTACGGCTGGACAAATGACTCATCAGGTCAAAGGTGTTTGCCACTAACACTGACAGCCTGAGGTCAGTCCTTAGATTCCTTGGTGAAAGGAGAGAATCAAGTCCTGTAAGTTGTTATCTGACTTCCACGTATGTGCTAAGAAGTGTACACACACCCGTACCAGAAATAGTATATATTAAAAATTTAAAAATAGAATCACAGGCATCAGAGATCAGATTGTTAATCTCAAATTAATTTGTAAATATAGTATAATTCTAGTTCATTTGTTGTTGTTCTTTGAGATGGAGTCTTTTTACATAGCCCTGACTGTCTTGGAACTATGTAAACTGACTGACCTAGAGCTTACAGAGATGTGCCTGCCTCTGCCTCTGCTTACCTAGTGCTGGGGTTAAAGGCATGTGTCATCCCGGCCCAGCTTCTAGTTTTTTTAAAGACTTACTTTGTATGTGGATTGGTGACAATCCATGGAGGCCAGAAGTAGTCTTTAGAACCCATGTAGCTGGAGTTTCAGGCAGTTATCCATCTGATGTGGTTCCTTGGAACTGGGCTCCAGTATTCTCTAAGAACAGCAAATGTTTGTATCTACTGAGCCATCTCTCCAACCAGGCCCGAGTTCATCATTTTTATTTTGTTTGTTTTATTAACTCATTTTGTTTTGTTTTTTGTTTTTTGGTTTTGGTTTTGGTTTTGGTTTTTGGAGCCTGTCCTGGAACTAGCTCTGTAGACCAGGCTGGTCTCGAACTCACAGAGATCCGCCTGCCTCTGCCTCCGAGTGCTGGGATTAAAGGCGTACGCCACCACCGCCCGGCTATTAACTCATTTTGAATTAGAGGTTTTTAATATGCAACCTGAAGATCAGCCAGATAGTCCATGGATGATCTTTAGGTTTTTCTGTGTTTGACATTTGGTAAATTCTATAGACAATGAAAATATGTTTATTTTTGAGGTGTTCTCATTTCAATAAAATTTTTAAGATGAGAAAAGGGAGGGGTATGGAGGAGAGGATGTAGGAGAAACTCATTGGTATTTAAGTAAATGAAAAATGTTATTTAAATAAAAAATAAAATAAAAAGGAATAAGAAATGTAAAAACAAAAACTACTTTTATAAAATTTTAAGTGGTTTATGGTTTAAAATTTTTCTTTTAGGCTGGTGGACCACCTAAGAAAGGCAAAACAGCTGCACCAGGTGGTTCAGCAAATACTGGAACAAAGAGTAAGAAAGGATTGGAGACCAAAGAAATAGTGGAGCCAGAGCTCTCGGTGAGTATTGCACAGTAGAAACCATAGGAAGTTAAAGCTGTGGAGGGAATTGCTGAATTCTTTAACATACAGTATATTGCTATCTTTTAGCTGCTGGTAGATACTTTCTTGACTAGAATTTTCTTTATGGAAGAAGACTCAGATGCTATAGTGTACCTGTACTAGTAGTTAATTTTGGCTGGGTAACTTTTATATTTGTGCCATTTGGTTCCTTAAATAGTTTCTCATTATGATGTTGCCATCTTGCAGATTGAAGTATGTGAAGAAAAGGCTTCAGCTGTTCTTCCCCCAACCTGTATTCAGCTTCTAGACAGTAGCAACTGGAAGGAAAGGCTAGCCTGCATGGAAGAATTCCAAAAGGTACATGTACAAGGATGAAATAGTGTGTAAAATTTAGATTATGTAGAAGCAATGAAAGTGCCAAATTAGTTAATTGCTGTGTTTTATAAATAGTAAATGTTTGATAGTATGAACTTAAGATGAGATTGGACTTTTTGTTGTTTTGTAACTGGTTAGTGATTATCTTTTTTTTTAGATTGATTGATTGATTGATTTGATTTATTATGTATGCTCTGACTGCGTGTATGCCTGTAGGCGAGAAGAGGGCTCCAGATCCCATTACAGATTGCTGTGAGCCACCATGTGATTGCTGGGAACTGAACTCAGGTTCACTGGAAGAACAAGTAGTGCTATTAACCTCTGAGCCATCTCTCCATAACCCTATGGGTTAGCTTTCAACACCCTTTTAAATTCTGACTTCTCTAAGCTTGAAACTTATTACTTTTTAAATAAAATTAGGTTCTTATTGTGTATCATAAGGCTTAGATGAACTTTTAAGCTATTTGTTATTAAATGTAATAAGCAAACAGAGCTTGCCACTTAACTAAGTCTTTGTCTATTTCTATACTTCATCCTTTGTCATCACAATTTGTTAATGGAAAACACATTATATATTGGTATGAAGACCCGTCCAAACTTTTATAATTGTATTAAGATTCTTCAGAGGAACAGAACTGATAGGATATATGTCGATGCACACACACACATACAAACACATGGGATTTATTAGAGTAGCTTACCATCTGTGATCCAGATAGTCTAACAATGACTGTCTACTAACAGAAAGTCCGGGAGTCTAGTAGTTTTTCAATCCACAAAGCTGGGTGTCTTAGCTGGTCTTGATTATATGCTGGAGTCTCGTAGAAGTAGCCGCTAATTCTAGTGAATGAATGAATGGATGTGGCAATGATAATGAAGGAAGCAAGCTGAGGACAAAAGCTTCCGTTTCCTATGTCCTTTCTGTAGGGTGCTGGCGGAATTTGGGACCCAGATTAAGGGTAGGTCTTTCCATCTCAAAAGATCTGGACTAACAGGAGTCTTCCCAGTTTAAATGATTTAATTAAGAAAAATCCTTCACACTACATGGTGAGATGCGGTCTCAAAAAAACTAACAAAAAAAATTTTAAGCCAGATGTAAACTTTTAATCCCAGTAGTCAGGGGGCAGAGACAGGTGGCTCTCTTTGAGTTTGAGGTCACCCTGGTCTACATGATACGTTTCTTCCAGGGCTATGTAGAGAGCCCTGTTTCAAAAAGAAAAAAAGAAAAGAAAAAAGAAATCCCTTAAAAATGTGCACAGCTGCTTGGGTTTTAGTTAATTCCAGATATTGTCAAATTGACAACTGAGAATAGCCATCACAGGGATGATACATGATGATAACTCATTTTAGCATATCCTGTCATGATTCTGTGGGAGAGATGTAGAGAAAGGGATGTGAAGTTTGAGACAGGAGCCTTTACCCTGTATCTTCCACCTCTGTACTGCAGACCTGAACTTGTGCATCTTAAAATGTCATATTCACCCTGCTGCACTGTTAATAGCACACACTGGGCAAATGAAAAAGTGTGAATTCCTAAAATGTGAATTTTAGGAAAATGATTGGTAGTACAAGAGCCATTCTCCAAGTACCTAGCTTGGGAGCTGAAACACAGTGGAAGCTAACTGAGCTCCCTCTGTAACTCTCCCAGCTTGAGTTTAGTTCCCTTTTCATGAATAGCCATGTCCGTGACTCTAGGATCTACCCTTTACTTGGGACTTTAACCCTCTGACTTTGTTATTTTATTTATAGGCTGTTGAACTAATGGAGCGAACTGAAATGCCATGCCAGGCATTAGTGAGGATGCTAGCCAAGAAACCTGGATGGAAAGAAACTAATTTTCAGGTATTTTTAAGTTGTACATTACTGTCTTTTACTTATATAGTTTCTATCATAGCATTGTATGAGACAATCTGTGTAATTAGGAGGTTAAGAGTATTATTACTCTAGAAAAAAATGAGTGTAAGGAGATGTTTAGAAAACTAAAACAGCGGGCAGTGGTGGCACACGCCCTTCATCCAGCACTCAGAAGGCAGTGGCAGGCAGATCGCTGTGAGTTGGAGGCCAACCTGGTCTACATAGTGAGTTCTAGGACAGTGGCATGTGCTTTTTCCCCTGTATTCATTGTCAATTAGCTAGTATAATAACAAGGGATAAAAATTATTGTAGTTGTTTAAAATTTTGATTATTGTTCGGTTGTCTTACAGATATTAATCTTCCAGTTGCTATGTGAGTAAATAGCTGAATGTCATTGTCCCCCTCATAATGTTCTGATATTTATCCTTGCTCAGGTGATGCAGATGAAGCTTCACATAGTTGCCTTGGTTGCCCAAAAGGGGAATTTTTCTAAAACTTCTGCTCAGATTGTATTAGATGGGCTCGTAGACAAGATTGGAGATGTGAAATGTGGGAACAATGCAAAAGAAGCTTTGACGGCAATAGCTGAAGCATGCATGCTGCCATGGACAGCTGAGCAGGTTAGTTACACAGAGCTCTCTTTCCCTACATTGTCCCAGATTTTCCCAAATTTTAATGCCTACCAATCACTGGTAATTCTTAGTTAAAGTTGTTTTATGCTGTGGGGTTCTTTTGGTGTTGTCTTTGAGATGGATCTTATTGTGTAACCCTGGTTGTCCTGCAACTTACTATAAAAGATGACATTCGTTTTCTCATAAAACATTATAGTTCAAGCTGGGCGGTGGTGGCGCACACCTTTAATCCCAGCACTTGGGAGGCAGAGGCAGGCGGATCCCTGGGAGTTGGAGGCCAGCCTGGTCTACAGAGCGAGTTCCAGGATAGGCTCCAAAGCTACAGAGAAACCCTGTGTTGGAAAAAAAAATAGTAATTCAAAATGATCAGTAAATGAAAATTTTTATACAGGAATACTTTTAAAATTCTGTCACCTCTGGGGCCGAAGAGGTGGCTCAGTGGTTAAGAAGACTACCTGCTCTTCCTGGGTGCAATACCCAGCACCTACATGTCAGCTCATAACCGAAACTCCAGTTCCGGTGGATTGTATGCCATCACATAGACATACATGCAGACAAAACAACAATGTAAAACATAAGATAAAAATATAAAAATGAAATTATTAAAAAGTCACCTTGGTTTTTAGGGTAAATTACATCTTCTGTTCATAGCTTCATATAGTTAACACCTGATAAAAATTTGATACATATTTACATTAGAGCCATGGTTCATTTCTGTAGAAATATGAGACACAATGGAGGTCTAATCATGTTTTCCATTGTTTCAGGTGATGTCAATGGCCTTCTTACAAAAGAATCCTAAAAATCAGTCAGAAACTCTAAATTGGCTATCAAATGCAATAAAAGAATTTGGTTTTTCTGGGTAAGTCAGGAAAAAAAGTGGAATATAATTAAATATTTTGCCAAGTCTCCAGTGTTAATTTTTTTTCACTGTGCTTATTTCTGAAGAACTGGAATTGGTTGTCTAATTTACATAAAAGCAAAGCACATTTGTTCTGTGTTGACTTGTATTCTACATTTTAATATCTACTAAAAGAAAAGTATATATAGATTAATATATATAAATTATTCAGGATTGTGTATGTCTCTCTGTCTTGGGAGGTACAGGTGGCATATGCCATGAGGTAAGTACGTATGACAGTCTGAAGATACCGTTTAAGAATTAGTCTTTCCTTCAACTATGTGAGCTATGGGAACTCAAGTTCAAATCCTTAGGCTTGGTAGCAGAGGCCTATTAAGCCCTTTACTTAATAGACATTCTAGAGATTGTATCCAGGGCCTTGATCATGATAGGCCAATGCTCTATCATAGTGCCACATGCCAGTCCCTAAGTTATTTTTTCCTTAAGTGTTAATAGCTGTCACAGAGAAAACTGTCATAGTTTCAATTATGTAGTTAGATACATTTCAAAATACACAGATTTAGTGCCTAAAAGGGCTCTTTTTTGGATAAAATCCTACAATAAAAATTTTTATTTTTTTTTTTATTTTTTGATTTTTCGAGACAGGGTTTCTCCGTAGCTTTTTTGTTCCTGTCCTGGAACTAGCTCTTGTAGTTCAGGCCGGCCTCGAACTCACAGAGATCCGCCTGCCTCTGCCTCCCTGGGATTAAAGTGCTGGGATTAAAGGTGTACCACCACCGCCCGGCTTAATAAAAATTTTTAATTGTTTAAACACCCTGCTATTTTTAAATGAACATAGTTGTTGATTATTTTGTAATTATATTTAGGCCTACTAATTATACTTCCTGTGTGGGGAGTTGGTGTGCATGCACATTCATGTGTGCATGCCACAGGACATGCATAAGGTCAAACAATAACTTATAAAAATTGGTTCTTTTACCACGTGGCTGTTGGGTATTAAATTCATGTCACCAACCTTGATGGCAAACACCTGTCCCCTCCAAGCCACTCACTGGGCCTACAGCTATTCATTCTGTTGCCTTGGGTAGTCTCAGATTCCTGGAAACATTTAAGCCCTCCTGCCACAGCTTTCTCTGCTGGAACTGTCAGTGTATGCTAGTTCTATGCAGGACTTTCTAGAGGAATTTTCATACACCTGTATTTTTTTTCTCTGCTCTGTAGATGAAGAAAATAAAGCATAGAAAGCTTAACATCATAGCTAGGAAATTGCCAATGCCAAGACATTCTGAATTAAAGGAAAGGATATAGATGCTATATTGTTTATTGCATTACTTTCTCTGTGCCTTCTTGTTCTGGGGTGTTTGTTTGTTTGCTGTAACTTCCACTTAGTAGCTTACAAAATGCTGAAATAAGGGTCAGGGATGGTGGCATACATCTTTAATAACCAGCAACACAAAAGACAGAAGCAGAGGTAAGCAGAGTTGCTGTGAGTTCAAGTCCAGCCAAGGCTACATAGTGAGACGTTGTCTCAAAACTGAAAGTAATGACTAGTATATGTTTTTCAGAGTATAGCTAAAGTAAAATATGATTAAAAAGTAGTAGGAAATAAGACTGGAGAAGGAAAGAGAGCAAGACGTCTAGGGCCTCAACATTTTGAATAAATTGGGAAAACATAGAAGCATTTTTTTTAAGTTTTTTTTTAAGTTTTTATTTATTAATTATGTATACAGCGTTCTGTCTGCACACCAGAAGAGAGCACCAGATCTCATTACAGATGGTTGTGAGCCACCATGTGGTTGCTGGGAATTGAACTCAGGACCTCTAGAAGAACAGTCAGTGCTCTTAACCTCTGAGCCATCTCTCCAGCCCACATAGAAGCATTTTCAAGCAGGGCTAGAATGTAGTTTTGTGGTAGAGTCTAGCATGTATGAGGTTCTGGGTTTACTCCCTAGAACTGCAAACGTTTGTATATAGAAAGCTTTGACAGAAGACTGAAGTCAAAAGGCAGATAGTAAAACACAGGGAGACTACTTAATATGTTATTCAGATAATGCTGTAAGAAACATTGGTGACGCATGCCTTTAATTCCAGCACTTCGGTGGCAAAGGCAAGCATCTCTGTGAAGGAAGCCAGCCTGATCTCTGAGTTCCAGGACAGCCAAGCCTACACAGAGAAACTCGGGGGGCAGAAGGAGGGGGGAGAAAGAAATAGTTGTTTGCATATAGATTATGGAAGTGAAAGTGCTGTACTTAAGGATATATTTTGAAAATAGATCTGTATAGATATTAAATCAGGATGATTCTGGAGTTAATGATGGCCTGAAGAGCTGGGAGAATAAATGTGGGTCTGAAATGAGTTACAGAAGCCTGGAAGGCATAAGTTTGGGAGTTGGTGTATATGTAGGATGTCTACTAGACATAGAAATTGAAATGTGACTAAGGCAGATATATATGTCTATGAATCTGTAGTTCTGGAGAGAGTTTTGTACTAGATGTAGGATACCAGTATAAGATAGTTTAGCAGGTAAGTCCTGGTGGCTTGAGTTCAGTCCTTCGAACCCACATAAAAGTAGAAGGAAAAATTCTGCAAAATGGTCCTCTGTCCTGGAAAGATGACTCAGCAGTTAAAGAGCATTCTTCCAGAGGACCTGAATCACTAGCACCCCATGTTGTGTGGCTCATAACTGCCTGTAACTCCAGTTCCAGAAGATCTAACCAAGTTCTCATCTGACTTCTCCAACTGGCCTGTGTCACCAATACATGCATGCACACTAATGATAAATCTTTAAAAACTTTAAGTGTGGATTTTGGAATCTTAATTAAACATAGTGGGATTAATCAGTGTATAGATAGTAGTTAAATCTCACTTTAAATTTAGGAAAGAGGATATCTGAGGACTCTTCTGGTGGGACTCAAACCTTAAATCTGGTTTTGTAAGTTCTTGAATATTTTGAAGATCTCATTTGTTGTAAGTTCTAAATGCTTTGTTTTATTCTAGATTGAATGTCAAAGCATTCATTAGCAATGTTAAGACTGCTCTTGCTGCAACAAACCCAGTGAGTACACCCCAGCATGTGTGGGAGCATTTTAGCCACTTCTGTGCTGCTGCTTGGCTCTGCAAAGTCTCACTGTTTTCTCTGGCAGGCTGTGAGGACTTTCGCCATCACCTTGCTTGGCGTGATGTATCTCTATGTTGGTCCTTCTTTGAGAATGTTCTTTGAGGATGAGAAGCCTGCCCTCCTATCCCAGATAGATGCAGAGTTTGAAAAGGTAAAGATTCTAAAAATGGTACAATCTATGGTTGGTCTTGAGATTGTCACATTAGTTAAGAATAAATTGTTAACTAAGGTTAGTGGCATACATACACTTGATTCCAGCACTCTTGAGTTTTGTTATTGTAGGCTACAGTAACATTCAAGTCAGCTTGGGCTGTATAGTAAGACTCTGTCTAAATGACAAACAACAAAAACAGAACCTAAGCTCCAGGACAGCCAGAGCTGCACGCAGAGAAACCCTGTCTGAGGCCGGGAGACAGAGCCTAAAGAGATGTAACTACTAGTTATGAGCTCTTCCAGAAGACCCAAGTTCTTTTCTTAGCACCACTCATGTTGAATGGCTAACAACTACCTGTAACTCTAGCTCAAGGATATCCAGAGTCTTCTGCACCCTGCAAGTACCTGCACTCGAAATACGATTAAAAATAAATCTTTTACCGGGCGATGGTGGCACACGCCTTTAATCCCAGCACTTGGGAGGCAGAGGCAGGCGGATCTCTGTGAGTTCGAGACCAGCCTGGTCTACAAAAGCTAGTTCCAGGACAGGCTCCAAAACCACAGAGAAACCCTGTCTCGAAAAACAAAAAACAAAACAAAACAAAAAAAAGAATGAAAACTTTTTAAATTTTATTTATTATATGTGTATGAGTGCTCTATTTGCATGTATACCTTTCTTCTAGACCAGGCTATCAGATCCCATTGTAGATGGCTGTGAGCCACCATGTAGTTGCTTCTAGGAAGCGAACTCAGGACCTCTGAAGATCAACCAGTGTTCTTAACTGCTGAACCATCTAACTCCAGAAAATGAGAACATTGTACATAGGCACCTTCTTTAGTCTATTTGCTGTCATTCTTCAAGTTCATTAGTTTTATTCATTTGTTTGTAGATGCAGGGACAAAGACCTCCCACTCCAACCAGAGGAATTTCTAAGCACAGCACAAGTGGTACAGATGAAGGAGAAGATGGAGACGAACCAGATGATGGGGGCAATGATGTTGTTGATCTCTTGCCAAGGGTAGAGATCAGGTAAGTTTTACCCTAAGAAATGGTTTATTTTATACTGTTTCAGAGTTTGGGTTTAGGTGTTTGTTTGTTTGTTCTTTTATCTTTTTGTTTTGTTTTGTTTGTTTTCAAGACAGGGTCTTGCTATCTACCTCTGTGCCTAGAACTCAACTGTAAATTCAGTTTAGGTAGACCCGGCTGGCCTTGAACCAAAAGAGATCTTCCTACCTTTGGAGGGCTGGGTCTAAAAGCTTGTACGCATAAGCCACCAAGCCCAGCTGTTTGTTTGATTTTTTACTTTATTTTGGTTTTTTGTTTTCTTTTGTTTTTGAGCCAGGCTTTTACTATCTCAAATAATAGATGCTGGCCTTGACCCTACTGTCTTCCTGCCTTAGCTTCCAAATTGCTAAGACTGTAATTGAGCACTAGTATATCCAGATTCATTATACTAACATATTAACCTTTTTTAAAATTCAGTAAAGGGAATTTTGGTGATATTATCTTTTAGGAGTCTATAATTAAAAATATGCCTTGCATTTTACAGTGACAAGGTTACTTCAGAATTGGTATCTAAAATTGGTGATAAGAATTGGAAGATCAGGAAAGAAGGCCTAGATGAAGTGGCAGGTATTATCAATGAAGCAAAATTTATCCAGCCAAATATAGGTGAACTTCCAACTGCCTTGAAGGGTCGACTCAATGATTCAAATAAAATCTTGGTATGTTGGCCATGTGCCTTTTCTCTTTCTTCCCCTTCCCTGCTGCCAGAGAAGCTTCATTTTCATTGTAACTTTCACTAGTGAAAATGGTGATTATGTTATTTGTTTTGAGGTACAGAAAAGATTCCTTGTATTTCTTTTTTTTTT
>NW_004949096.1:19189416-19197916 GCF_000317375.1 Microtus ochrogaster | reverse complement strand
GTAGACCAGGCTGGTCTCGAACTCACAGAGATCCACCTGCCTCTGCCTCCCGAGTGCTGGAATTAAAGGCGTGCGCCACCACCGCCCGGCGCTTTGTTTAATTTCTAATTATTTTAAAAATGTACTTATTTGTTGTCTTTGTATGGAAGAGGGTGCATATAGAAGTCAGAGAACAGCTTGCAGGTTCTCTGTTGAACTTACATTGTCAGCCTTCATGGCGGGTACTTTTATGCACCATTCCATCTTGCTGGCCCTAATTTCTATATTTTAATTTTTGTTTTTTATGTCAATATCTTTTAAACTATAGAATAAAATTCTAGTAATATCATTTTTTGAAAGATTTTTGTTTTTTGCCAAGTATGGTAGAACATGCATTAGTCACAGAACTCAGGAGACAGGCAGGTAGATATCTCTGTGAGTTCCAGGTCACCCTGGCCAGCTAGGGTTGTATAGTGAGACCGTATCTCAAAAAATAAAATAAAATATGTATATAATGTGTTTTGAGTGTTGCTTTGTGCACACAAGTGCAGTGCCCAATAAGAGGCTAAACATTATTCATAATTCAATTAGATTTGCGTTACAATACTGCTGTCTTTTAAGTAGTCCAGAACCCTATAATATTAACTTATTTTAAGTAAGTTTGATTACAGTTTTAACCTGTGTTGAATCTTTCTTTCTATCTCAGGTGCAACAAACATTGAATATCCTTCAGCAGCTGGCAGTAGCCATGGGTCCAAACATCAAGCAACACGTAAAGAACTTAGGCATTCCTATCATTACTGTCCTTGGAGATAGCAAGGTAAAAGTCTCTTTCTACCATACTTCCAGTCTGTAATAAGCCAGCCACATTCCTGGTAATTCTCTTTTAGAGTACACATAATTGCTTAAATTTTTAAAAAGATGATAATATTAGAAGAAAGATTGTAACATGCTAACTTTCAGGCAGAATTTATGTTGTGACTAGATGTATCATTATTTAGGTTTATGATCCTTAAATAGATAGTCCTCTAGGTTTAGTTTCTTTATGAAATTTCTTTCTTATAAAATTGAAATACATTCTAGTAATTGATATATTTCATTTAATTAGTTGAAACATTTTATTAAGATACATTTTGATGTACCTGTTTTATATAATAAACATTCAATAAATGATTGCTGTTTATGATTATGACATCATTAAGGTTTGGTTTTAGTTTGGGTATTTTTTGTTTAGTGTTATATTTTTTGTTCTTGAGATATGGTCTCTTTACGTTTCCCTGGCTATCCTTGAACTCTCTGTGTAGACCAGCCTTACCTCAAATTCAGAGAGTCTTCGGCTTCAGTCTCCCAAGTGCTGGGATTAAAAGTGTGTGCCAGCCGGGCGGTGGTGGCGCACGCCTTTAATCCCAGCACTTGGGAGGCAGAGGCAGGCGGATCTCTGTGAGTTCGAGGCCAGCCTGGTCTAGAAGAGCTAGTTCCAGGACAGGAACCAAAAGCTACGGAGAAACCCTGTCTCAAAAATCCAAAAAAATAAAATAAAATAAAAGTGTATGCCATCACACCTGGCTTAAAATTTTGATAGAATGAACAAGAATATGAATTTTGGATCTTGTATCCTTCCCACTCCTGAACTACTACTACAGGATGCTCTTCTGGTACTTGAGTGAGTTGTTTATAATTGGACAGTGTCAGAGTTCATTGAAGTGCCGTTCAAGGTGGCAAGTGTGCTGTTCTGTTTTCTTAACCCTTAGCTTAATATTTTAATGTCCTTTACTTTCGTGTAATTCACTTGATTTGAGAAATTGGATTATTCTTTTCAGTTTTTTTTTTTTTTTTTTTTTTTTTCGAGACAGGGTTTCTCTGTGGCTTTGGAGCGTGTCCTAGAACTAGCTCTGTAGACCAGGCTGGTCTCGAACTCACAGAGATCCGCCTGCCTCCACCTCCCGAGTGCTGGGATTAAAGGCGTGTGCCACCACTGCCTGGCTCTTTTCAGTTTTAAATCTGTTGTACAATTGCAAGTCAATATTAAAACATAAATATTCACATTGTTAGCTTAATTCTTAACAGTTTGAAGTCTCTAACATAGAATTTCTTTAGGAGATGACATAAAAATTCCCATAGATTCAGAAAACAAAATATGTTTATTATTCTTCCATAATATTTGCCTAGCTGGGTGATGGTGGCGCACGCCTTTAATCCCAGCACTCGGGAGGCAGAGACAGGCGGATCACTGTGAGTTCGAGCCCAGCCTGGTCTACAGAGCTAGTTCCAGGACAGGCTCCAAAGCCACAGAGAAACCCTGTCTCAAAAAACCAAAAAAAAAAAAAAATAATAATAATAATATTTTCCCAGATTAGCCAGGCAGTAGTGGCACATGCCTTTAATCGAGCACTCTGGAGACAGACCAGCCTAGTCCAAAGAATGAGTTCCAGGACAGCCAAAGCTACACAGAGAAACCTTGTCTCAGCGAACAAAAAAAAAAAAACAAGACACACACACACACAAATTGCCCAGGTTATTATTTTGCCTAAAGAGTACAGGATTTTTTATTCCAATTTTGTGTTTTATATTTGCACCTTCTTTTGAAGTCTTCAGTACAAACAGCACTAGTTTCAGTCTCAGAGAAGATAGTCAAATATGTACATGAGACCTTAGGAGAAACCTCCATTGTTCACCTCTGACCGCCCCCCCCCAAACTGTACTTGATATTTTTGCCAATTCTGTTCCCAATACAGAACAACGTTCGAGCTGCTGCCCTAGCAACTGTGAATGCTTGGGCAGAACAGACTGGCATGAAGGAGTGGTTGGAAGGAGAAGATCTTTCTGAAGAACTCAAAAAGGAAAATCCCTTCTTGAGGCAAGAGGTTAGTACCATAAGTAATTTGTATTTTACTCTTACCTTTTACCTCCTTAAATGGCCTCCATAATAACTATGTATTTTAATAACTATGTATTTATGGTTAAAACAACCTTTCTCGGGGGAGGTGTGAGTTTGAAACAGGGTGTCTCTATGTATCCCTTGGTTGTCCTGGAACTCACTCTGTAAACCAGGCTGGCATTAAACTCTACCTGCCTCTGCCTTACTGGTATTAAAGTTATGTGCTACTATGCCCAATTTAACAAATTTATTTTATAGCTAACAGTGGTGGGTTACTCCTGTAGTCCTGGTACATAAGAGGCTAAGGCAAGAGGAATCAGCACAGGTTTGAGGCCAGACTGGTCTACATAATGAATTCCAGGATAACATGGGCTATCATATGAGAACTGGTCTCTGGAACGGGGGCAGGGAACTGAAGCATAAACTTATTATAAAAGTAAATAAAAATGATACCAAATTTCTAGAGCTGTCTGCATTGTTTTGTTTTTAATTCATTCTCCTTGTGTGTGCACATGTGGAGGCCATCAGTCACTCTCCCATCTTTTATTTCCTGGAGGCAGGAATTGAGATTGGATCTCTGTATGTAGTCTTTACTGTCCTGGAGCTAGATATGTAGACCAGGCTGACCTCAAACTCACAAAAACCAACCAGCTCCTGCCTCCTGAGTGCTAGGGTTAAAGACTTGTTCCACTCCTAATACTGAAGAAAAAATAATTCAGTGTCTGAGACTAACAAAAATCTTTAAGCCTGACATTAATAATAGTATTTAATAACTTGACAGTACTTGACTTGTCTTTTTTCTTTTGGCAGCTTCTGGGCTGGCTGGCTGAGAAACTACCTACCCTTCGTTCCACTCCCACAGACCTCATCCTTTGTGTCCCTCATCTGTATTCTTGTCTGGAAGATCGCAATGGAGATGTGCGAAAGAAGGCCCAAGATGCTTTGCCATTCTTTATGATGCATTTAGGATATGAAAAAATGGCCAAGGCCACTGGGAAACTAAAGGTACTAGTTCTTGTGGCTAGCAGTGTTAAAAGCTATTAGGAAAATATTAAACATTAATTTATATAAACAAGATCATACCATCTATCATGGGACTCAATGTGAAATTCCTTTTCTGTTTTGTTTTTTTGGAGACAGAATTTCTCTGTGTAACAGCTTATTCTGTTCTGAAGCTTGATTTTAGACCAGGCTGGCCTTTAATCACAGAGATCCAGCCAGCTTTAAGCTGAAATTTTAATGAGAGCAAAAATAAAATGTTTAGCAGTGTAGATCTGAAGAGTCTGATGACTTACAGGAGTGCAAATTGTTACCTTCTAGAATGGTAGTTACTTGTGTGTGACTTCATAATGTATGCTGCTTTTGTGCTTTGTGCTGGCTCCTTTACTACATTGGTAAACCAAAAGTAGGAGCTCGGGTGTCTATTTGGTAGCAGACCTGTTAGTAGTCTCAGTATGAATATATCGTTGTGTCAACTTTGATTTGTTTTGTCTTTCTAGCCAACTTCTAAAGATCAGGTACTGGCTATGCTAGAAAAGGCCAAAGCTAACATGCCATCCAAGCCTGCTGCACCTGCTAAGACAATGTCCAAACCAATGGGAGGGTCAGCTCCAGCCAAATGCCAGCCTACACCAGGTAATAATAACTTTGACAATAACTTGAAGGAACCCAAAACACAGCCAGCCTGTTAGTTAATCTTTGCATTTCATTTCCTCGCCTCTTCCTCTATATATTTGTCAAGTACTTATGTGAGAAACTGTGCTAAAGGTGTGTTGATTGTTTCTGTGCCATAAAGATATTTGGTGTCGTAGTTGAAATACTGTTTTCAGGAATTGTTCCATGGCTATTTCTATCATTGGACATCCTATTTTATTTACAAGTTGGGAACATCTAGCTTAGTGTACTTTAACAACAGGAAACCTGGGAGGTTAATGATTTTTTTTTTCCCATAAGGTCTAGCCAATTTTAAATTCTGCTTAGTCACACGTGAGTACAGAACACTCGACTTATCGGAGGTTGAACCCGGAGCTCATGCTAAATTCTCATTCTACCACTGATCTGTATCCGGAGTCAAAAATTATCTTATAATCCTGTTTTTTGTTTTGTTTTGTTTCAAGACAGGGTTTCTCTGTGTAGCTTTGTCCTAAAACTCGATCCATAGGACAGACTGGCTTTGAACTCAAAGAGATCTGCCTGCTTCTGCTTCCCAAGTACTGGGATTAATAATCCTGATATTAAAAGTTGATAATATAGCTGGGTGATTATGGTACATGCTTTTATTTAATCCCAACACTTGGGAGGTAGAAGCCTTGTATCTGTGAGTTCAAAGCCAGTCTTGTCTACAGAGCAAGTTCCAGGGCAGCCACAGATACACAGAGAAGCCCAGTCTCAAAAAATCAAAAAGTAATAATAATATATATTTTTTAAAAAGTCTATTTATAACCTGTAACCACTTGTTTTCTAGATTTCTTGCTTTAACAGAATAATTTCTTTCTGCTTAGTGGGGTGGAACTTGCTGGTGATGTGGAGTCAGAAATTTTACCTCATGCACAGCTTGTGGTCAAGTGCATAGCAGGGTTAGCATTAATTGAGTCTTGTTGTGAAGATAATTTCAGTAATGGCAGCTCCTACATTTAAAGAAGCAATAATCTGGTAAAAAGTATTGTGTGTTATTTTTAATATAATTTTCAAAATTAAAGTTTAAATATTGTTAAGGTAGAGGCAGACTCGTTGAATTAACCTTGAAACATACTAAGAATTTTTTTCCAAAAATTACTTGAAAATTTCTTTCTTTTCCTTTTTTGTTTTGTTTGGTTTGTTTGTTTTTGAGATGGGTCTTTATATAACTCTTAACTGTCCTAAAACCCAGAATGTAGATTAGATTCTTGGTGGGTTTGCTAACCCAGCTATCTGCTTAGCAGTATCTAGCACTGTGAATATTAGTTAACAAGGAGAAAACTTCCAGCTAACTTCAAACATGATTTCTTTTTATCTTGCATCTGAATAGTGTTTTCACCCATAAGGTTTTATGATCTACTCTAGCTCTTAGGCTGTCAAGAACAATGGCAATTACCTGTTTGTTTGTTTTAGGTTAACTTGTGGCTTCTAGGAATAACTTTACTCACCCAAGCAGAGTACCTCAAACTTCTATTATTGCCTTTTGTTTTTAATTTCTTAATTAGTGCCTGGCGGTGGTGGCACATGCCTTTAATCCCAGCACTCGGGAGGCAGAGGCAGGCAGATCTCTGTGAGTTCGAGGCCTGCCTGGTCTAGAAGAGCTAGTTCCAGGACAGGAACCAAAAGCTACGGAGAAACCCTGTCTCGGGGGGAAAAAAAATTCTTAATTAGTTTTCCAAATAACAAGTTTCTCAGGGTTTTTTTTCCCAAATATTCTTAGTTTTGATCCCCTTACTTTCTTTCACAATGTAGATCATATTCTCAAATGTGCAGCCAATCTCCCTGCCTCCATCTCCCAAGTACTAGGATAATGAGCATGTGCCACTATGCCCAACCTTTAAAGAGATACTTGAAGAGAAAAAAAGGACTAGGGGGAAAAATCTATAGATGCTTTATATATTGATACATTTAAGAGTACAGAGGTTATTATGTGTTTAATGTACATAGGATAAGTGATATTAATTTAACATAGTACATACTTTCCCCCCCCCCTCAAAGCCCCTGTTGAAGATTCTGTTTCCAGCATCTTAGAAGCTAAGCCCGATCTGAAAAAGGCTAAAGCTCCAGGAGTTTCTTCCAAAGCAAAGGTGTGTTAACTCTGCATACTTACATATAGTTCTTTTGTCTTAATTTCATACACCGAGTCACTCAATATGAAAGAACATCACTGCACTTGATAATAGGAAATTCAGTATTTATAGAAGTTTCTGTGACTTTTCTTTGTTTGATTGGTTTCCCTGAAACTGGAGTTCCAGTTATAAGCTGCCATGTGGTTGCTGGGAGTTGAACCCTGGTCCTCTGGAAGAGCATCCAGTGCTCTTAACTACTGAGCCATGTCTCCAGCCCCAAATACTATAATTATTTTAAAAACTTACAAAACACTTTTATATAAATGATATAGGGTTTTTTTGGTGTTTTTTTTTTTTGCTTGTTTGTTTTTTGACTGAATGATGTCAGTATTTAAAAAAAATTTTTGAACTTTTGCTACATTTATAAGGATTTCATCAGTAAGATTCAAATTGTACCTTACATATATTTACTAGTCATCATTTTTCTTACATAAAATATTTTAGTCATATTATATTTGAAAACTAAGTATTTAAAATATTTGTAGCAATTTAGAAACTGATGTAGTACCTTAGTACTGTATAGTATTACTAGACAGTAATATAGTACTATGCAGTAATATAGTACAATGTAGTACTGTAGTACTCGCTACAGTAGAGACACATTAAAAAAGATGCTAAGAGAAAAAATAGAATTTTCTCAACTAAATGCCATTTATTCAAATGGCATTAAATATATAAATAGTATTGAAGAGCTGGCGGTAGTCAGGCCTTGAAGCCCAGGACTCGGGAGGCAGAGGCAGAGGCAGGCAGATCTCTTGAGTTTGAGGCCAACCTGGTCTATAGAGCTAGTTCCAGGACAGCCAGGGCTACACAGGGAAGCACTCTCTTGAAAACCAAAAAAAAAAACTATTCAAGATTTCAAGGAAGAAAACTAAAAATTGTCTGTGACCCAGACAATTGTAACTAATAGCAATTTTTCCAAATATATATGTATATATATACCTTTTTAGCTCAATAACTAACAACGATTCATATAATATAATTTAAAACATTTATAGAACACATATAATCAAAGTCTAAGGCTGAGGTAGGAGGTGTGTGAGTTGAAGACCAGCCTTGTCTATGTAGCAGAACTCTGTCTCATTCAAAAGCATGTTACATGATAGATTAGTGACTTATGCTCTTTCATGGTGGAATATAAGGTAGAATGGTTTCTTTGATTTTTGTCATGCTCTTTTGATAGGCAACAGCCTATTTTCATCAGACTTGGCCCACCTAATCAATATTCTCTTAACCCGGTTGTAGAGTGCACAAGGGAAGAAAGTGGCAAGCAAAACCACCACAAAGGAAGACGATGACAAATCTGGACCTATTTTTATTGTTGTTCCAAATGGAAAGGAGCAAAGAATGAGAGATGAGAAAGGATTAAAGGTAAGGAAGTGATAAGCCTTGGGAGTTTTTGCTTGTTTTTATCTTGTTGATCAAAAAGTTTTTCAGGCTGGGTGGTAGTACCTTTAATATTAACATTGGGAACCAGAAGCAGGTGAATATCTGTGGGTTCAAGGTCAGCCTTATCTACATAGTGTTCCAGGACAGCCAGGGCTACACAGAAATCCTGTCTCAAAACAACAACAAAAAAAGGTTTTCAGGCTGGGAGTGGTGGCATATACAAATCTCTATAAATTTGAGTTCAGGCTTCTGTGACTTTGAGGCCAGCCTGGTCATAGCAGGCCAGCCAGAGTATGTATGTATGTATGTATGTATGTATGTATGTATGTATGTATGTATGTATGATGATGTGTGTGTGTGTGTGTAGATAGATCGATAGATCGATAGATAGATCGATAGATAGATAGATAGATAGATAGATAGATAGATAGATAGATAGATAGATAGA
>NW_004949096.1:19187669-19189316 GCF_000317375.1 Microtus ochrogaster | reverse complement strand
AGACTCTATCTTTAAAAATAAAAGAAGAAGCCTGTGGTGGTGGTACACACCTTTAATCCCAGCACCTGGGAGGCAGAGGCAGGCAGATCTGAGTTTAAGGCCAGCCTGGTCTACAAAGTGAGTACCAAAACAGGCTCCAAAACTACACAGAAAAAAACCTGTCTTGAAAATCAAAAAAAATTGTGGGAACTGCAGCCCCGAGTTGATATCCCTGGCCTCATTTGAAGTGCTTATCTGCAAGGAAAACATAATAAATTCCCTCTGCTCCTGGAGCGGGGAAGGAAGGAATTTTGAGTGCATGGTGACCATTCCTTGATCCCTGCCAGGGTCAGGTTACAGTCCCTTTGCAGCCCCCTCCTCATTTGGTGCCATGGTATAAAGCCAACCCCAGCAAGACAATAAAGAAGCTAGCTGTTCCACCTCAACCTCGTGCTCTGTGTATTTATTCAACTTGGACACCCTCCACCGAGATTCTTGGTTCCAGCCTGTGCTGGCGCGGCAAAAAAAAAATTTCTTCTTTTCTTTCTTTTTTTCCCAAAATGGGCTTGGTAGCACATGACTATAATCCCAACACTGAAGAGGCTGAAGAGGCAAGATTGTAAAATTTATTTATTTTATTTTTGTTTTTATTTTATTTATTTATTTGGCTTTTTCGAGACAGGGTTTCTCTGTAGCTTTGGAGCCTGTCCTGAAACTAGCTCTTGTAGACCAGGCTGGCCTCAAACTCACAGCATGCAGAAGGGAATCCCACATCAGCGCCCTGGGTTTCATCCTGAGCATAGTAGACATTTTATTTTGAGACAAATTCTCACTGTGTAGCACAACTAGCCTGGAACTAGCTTTGTACATCAAGCTAGATCTGTCTACCTGTCTTCTACACCACACCTAGCATGGCAGAAATTTTGCAGATCACTTTGTTTTTGTTTATTTTGTTATGTTTGAGACAGTGTTTCTAGATAGCTCTGGCTGTTCTGGAACTCTGTATAGACCAGGCTGGCCTTGAATTTACAGAGATCCACCTATCTCTGCCTCTTGAGTGCTGAGATTAAAGTTGTTTGCCATCGTTCCATTTGTAGAAGTTAGTTTTCCCCTTAACACTATATGTATCCCAGAGATTCAGCTCAAGTCATTGGGTCTGAAGGCAAGCACCGTTATACACTAAGTCATTTTGCTGACCCTAAACAAGTTTCTTCTTGTTTTGATTTTTCAAGACAGGGTTTCTCTAGCTTTTGGAGCCTGTCCTGGAACTCACTCTGTAGACCAGGCTGTCCTCGAACTCAGAGATCTGCCCGCCTCTGCCTCCCGAGTGCTGGGATTAAAGGTGTGCGCCACCACCACCTGGCACAAGTTTCTTCTTAAAATCGACATTCATTCATTCATTATTTCTTTATTTATGTTGGTTCTTTGAAAATGTCATGCTAAATATATTGATCTTATCTACTTCTTCCTCCTTTAATCCCATCAGGTAGATCTTTGCATTCCAGAACCACCAGGTCTATGTAGAGAATTCTTGTCTCAAAACAAACAAAAAATTACTTCTTTATTTGGGAGGAGGGATGCATGCATTTGCATGTTCACTTTTTTTTTTTTTTTTGGTTTTTCGAGACAGGGTTTCTCTGTGGCTTTGGAGCCTGTCCTGGAACTCAC
>NW_004949096.1:19186768-19187339 GCF_000317375.1 Microtus ochrogaster | reverse complement strand
AGTTCCAGGACAGGCAGGGCTGTTGTTCCACAGAGAAACCCTATCTCCAAAAACAAAACAAAAAATCACGCCAACTGTGTTTATTGTGTCACACAACTATAGCATTTATTTATTTATTTCCTGTTGTTGTTGTTATAGTTTGATGAGGTTGCTGCTGTCCCTCCCCCGCCCCCCCGGAATTGGTACAGGACATGGCCAGGCATCCAAGTTCTTAGCACATGGGAGATTTATTACCCCAGAGGGACAAACAGGTGGGGAGGCTGCCTCTGGATTGGACAAAGACAGAGAGTAAAACAGCAGCAAGTGTTTTTTGTAGGAGTGGGTTTTTTAGCAAAAAAGGATAAGTCTTATCTAGAGTGAGTTGCTAAGTCCTGATTGGATGGGTTAGTCAAATAATGAATTTTGATTGTTGTACCTTGGTATTTTATCTCAGAAATGAATCATTGGCCAAATAAGGGAATGGGCCTTGGGAGCTAGCTTTAGGAATATAATCTAATGGTTTAGCAAGGTAAAGAGAAGAGTCGCACTGGCAACATAGACCAGAAAGCCGGCATTTTAAAATGGCCGCAGC
>NW_004949096.1:19179051-19186512 GCF_000317375.1 Microtus ochrogaster | reverse complement strand
CCACAGAGAAACCCTGTCTCGAAAAAACAAAAAAATAAAAAAATAAAAAAAAATAAATAAAATAAAATGGCCGCAGCTTTTTTCGTGCTATAGCACTCCACCAGCAAAATAGCAAGAAGCTGTGTTAAACTCTTTGTTTTTGTACCTAGAATTCCTTTTCAAACTCTCTCATGTTTTAAGTGGATTTAGCTGGCCATGTGGGTGCCAGTTTGTTGCAGGAAAAGACGGTTTGTTCGTCCCAGCCGCCCAGAACTGAAATAATCACACAGAAACTATATTAATTAATATAGTATTAATTAGTACAGCTTGGCCCATTAGCTCTAGCTTCTTATTGGCTAACTCTTACATCTTAATTTAACCCATCTTCATTAATCTGTACTTCACCACAAGGTCATGGCCTACCAGCAAAGTTTCAGCCTGTCTGTCTCCCATGGCTCCCCTCTGACCCCGCCCTTCTTCCTCCCAGCATTCCGTCCAATCCTTCCCACCTACATAAATTCTGCCCTTTCAACAGGCCAAGGCAGTTTCTTTATTCATTAATGGTAATCACAGCGTACAGGGGAATCCCACATCACAGAAGGGTAAAGAACAAAACCCATTGGCTCTGTGTTTGCCATGATTGGGCCTGTGAGAGAGCCTTTACATCAGCATCTCATCATCATTATTATTATTAGCAAGTTTCACTATCTAGACCTGGCTGATCTGGAAATTGCTAAAATACACCAGACAAGACTGGCTACTAGGGATTTAAAAACAAGCAAACACAATGCTTGGCAGCATTTTTTTTTTAATACTAAAACTTATTCAAAATTGTTTTCTTGAGCCAGGCAATGGTGGCGCATGCCTTTAATCCCAGCACTCGGGAGGCAGAGGCAGGCGGATCTCTGTGAGTTCAAGTCCAGCCTGGTCTACAGAGCTAGTTCCAGGACAGGCTCCAAAGCCACAGGGAAACCCTGTCTCGAAAAACCAAAAAAAAAAATGTTTCCTTGTAAGATTTCCAGGGTCATTAGTTTTCAGAAGTGTAACACCTTATGCTATCTTTTGTATTCATATTTAATTGCAAATGAATCTTATGTAACTAAAAAGTATCTTAGAGCATAGCAGGGTGATACATGCTTATAACTCTATAACATTTGGGAGGTTTAAGGCAGCAGGAACTCTACCTTGAGGTCAGCCTGGTCTAAAGAGCAACACAGTCTCCAAAAAAGTAAGCAACAAGGAGCTATAGAGGTGGCTCAGCAATTAAAACCACTTGCTATTCATCCAGAGGACTAGGATTTGATTCCTAGCACCCACATGACTGCTCACACCTGTAGCTGTACCTCAAGCTCTAAGGAATTCAATGCCTTCTTCTGGCCTCCAAAGGCATCAGGCATCAGGCATGGATGTGATATACAGATATATACATACATATACATACTGTCAAAACACAAAAGTAGGGCTGGCGAGATGGCTCAGTGGTTAAGAGCATTGCCTGCTCTTCCAAAGGTCCTGAGTTCAATTCCCAGCAACCACATGGTGGCTCACAACCATCTGTAATGAGGTCTGGTGCCCTCTTCTGGCCTGCAGGCATATACAGACACAATATTGTATACATAATAAATAAATAAATATTTTTTTAAAAAAAAGAAGAAAACACAAAAGTAAACAGTAAAAGAAAAGTACAAAAAATATGTACCAAGACTTAGCAGGCTGTGAATTCAAGGCCAGCCTGCTGTCCATATTCAGTGTCAGAACAGTCAGTATTAAATGAAATGGCAAGACCCTGTTTTGCGGGAAGAGGAGGCAAGAGACAGGCTAAAGAGCAAATAAGTATCATGGTAAGTTGGGTCCTTCAGCTGTACCAGGTAGCTCAACTTTGTTTCAGTTGAATTGTTTACACTTGCTGCTTCTTGTCTTTTCTGGCAGGTGCTAAAGTGGAATTTTACTACCCCACGGGACGAATACATTGAACAGCTGAAGACTCAGATGTCTAGCTGTGTGGCCAAATGGTTACAGGATGAAATGTTTCACTCGGAGTTTCAGCATCACAATAAAGCCCTGGCTGTCATGGTTGATGTAAGTCTTCAAATAGATAACTGTCTGTCTGTCTCAGGAATATGAAAATAGGGAGTACTGTGTGAAGTGGTCAAGTGGAGTGCCCTGAGGAAGAAGTAGAATACACCATGTTTTCTAGATAGCTGTCTCAGTTGATAGAATGAATGGTAGTGTATCGGGGAGATCTTTTTGAAGGTTTAAATAAAAATCTTTTATTTTCTATTGGGTACCAGTACAGTTTAAGAAATGCTGGGTCTAATATAATTTAAATTTACATACAGTCTTACCTGTGGGATTTTTACTTTTATCTTAAGCACTTGGAGAGTGAAAAAGAAGGTGTCATTGGTTGCCTAGATCTTATCTTAAAATGGCTTACCCTCCGGTTTTTCGACACCAATACAAGCGTCCTAATGAAAGCACTGGAATATTTAAAATTGCTCTTTACCCTGCTAAGTGATGAAGAGTATCATCTTACTGAGAATGAAGCATCTTCCTTTATCCCCTATCTCATCCTCAAGGTAATGTGTTCTTATCCTATAAGAGTTAACTCTAGTTTTTACATATTCTTTTATTTATTGTATGGTGGTACCTCCTTTCAACTCACCCTTAAGTGAGTTCAAAATACAGTAATGCATGAAATAACCATCACACTCAGAATAGGTCTTTATTATTTCTTGTTGACCAGGTCGGAGAACCAAAGGATGTCATTCGTAAAGATGTCCGTGCCATCCTGAACCGGATGTGCCTTGTCTACCCAGCCAGCAAGATGTTCCCCTTCATCATGGAAGGAACCAAATCCAAAAACTCTAAGCAGAGAGCAGGTGAAGCAAAACATCTGTCTGTCCACCTATCTTTACAGAGTTGCTGAGAGCTGAGCGCAGAGCCTCAGACATCTAGATAAGTGCTCTTGTCTGAGGCACTAAGCTCTGTGGCTTTAGCCCCCCCCAGATTAAATTAAGGTGCAAGTCTTTGCATAAGTGATTCTCAACAGTCGTTTATACATAAGCAATGGAATTTGTTTAGTGTCTGTGTAGCTGCTTCCAACTTTCTTATTCATATTGTGAGAGTGATGAGGTGCACACTGGTGGAGCTATAGTATCATGTGATACAGGCACCACTCAGTACCACCCTGGTGACAAAATCAAGTGCACAGGGGCCATCTGACTCACAGGTATAACCTATCATGGACACTTAGAACACCATTGTTTCATTGGTATGTGACAGTGTAAAGGAAAAAGATTTTAGCACTATGTGTGTGCCAAAAGTTTGTAGAATCCTATATACCAAACATTTTTGGGTCTCATTAATCTAGTCTTTCTTCCTCAATAGAGTGCCTGGAAGAACTAGGTTGCCTAGTTGAGTCCTATGGTATGAATGTTTGTCAGCCAACCCCAGGAAAAGCCTTAAAGGAAATAGCTATTCACATAGGAGACCGAGACAATGCTGTGCGGAATGCTGCCCTCAACACCATTGTAACAGTATACAACGTACATGGAGATCAGGTGTTCAAGCTTATCGGAAATGTGAGTGACGTTTCTATATGCCTTGTCAGTATGCTGTGAAAGGTATTCCAAGATTTCTTAGTTGCTGAGATTCCTGCCATCTCAACTCCATCTGAGTTTCAGCAGTTATAAACTTAGCCTCTCATGATACCCAGAATCCAGTTACATGTTTTCGGTATTTTCATTTGATATTGGATATTTCTGCTGGGCTTAATTTAAAAAAAAAAAAACTTTTTTTTTTAATTTTCAGGGGTTTGCGTAAGACATGAGAGCTATTTTTGAATCAAGAAATCTGAGCTAGCCTGGATTTTAAATTTTGTATGGCAGTCTGCTCTGTGAATTTTTTTTTGTTTTTTTAATGTACTTTGTTTATAGTGAACAAGTACAATCGTGGGAACAATGTTGGATAAAGGATCAAGAGTCTCAACCTTCAGCCATGTGCTTCTTTTTTAGGCACATTGTTCTACCTTCTGACTCCTTGCTTCCTTTGAGCCAGTCATTATTATGGCTTAACCTTAGTGCTTTGTTCTGGTAATGTGTAAATGGAGGCTGCTTGCTTGTTTCCCTGCTGCCCAGACACAAATAATCACACAGAAACTGTTTGGCCAATAGCTTAAGCATATTTCTAGCTAGGTCTTTTTATCACCATCATCATCATCATCATTATTATTATTATTATTGGTTTTTTTGAGACAGGGTTTCTCTGTAGCTTTGGAGCCTGTCCTGGAACTAGCTCTCATAGACCAGGCAGGCCTCAAACTCAGAGATTCACCTGTCTCTATCTCCCACGTGCTGGGATTAAAAGCATGCACCACCACCACCCGACTCTAGGTAGCTCTTACATCTTAAATTAACCATTCTATTATTTTATATTTTACCATGAGGCTCCTGGTTTACCAGTAAGGTTCCGGCATCTGTCTTCTTGTCAGCTACATGGCATCTCTCTGACTCCGCCTACTTTCTCCCAGCATTCAGTTTAAATGTCCTCTCCGCAACCCCAGCTCTACTCTGCCCTGCCTTAGGACCAAGCAGCTTCTTTATTCATTAACCAATAGAAGAACACATATATAGGACTTCCCATGTCATCAGCGCTCTAGTAGCACCATTGTTACACTTTAAATCATTGTGTTTCCATTATCTGATGAGAAAATACTATGACAAGTGAAGGACATAAAACAGGTAGAAGTTTGCAAATGACCAAAGGCGAAAAGTCTTACTTATAGACAGTTTTTTAGAAGCATAAAATAAAGAAACTTGATTAACTTTTTACTGTTTTTTTTTTCTTTTTTTAAGACAGTTTATTATATCTCAGGCCAGACTCAAACTCACAATGTAGCCAATGGATACATTGAACTTTTTTCTTTACTTCTTTAGAGACAAGGTTACTCTGTGTAATAGTCCTTCAGCTCAACATCTTGACCAGGCTGACCTAGAACAGCCTTCTCTTCCCTCACCTTCCATCCCCATATCCTGAGTGCGAGAATTACTATTGCGGGCCACTATTTTCAATATTTTGTGATTCTCTGTGTCAAACCAAGACTTTGTGTGTGCAAGGCAAATATACTACAACTGAACAACCATCACTACCCTAACTTTTTACCTTTTTGTTATAGTTATTAATATTTCCTTTTGTGTCCTTTTCTTTCATATGTTATTGTTATAGCTATGCAGATATTAATGGTAGTTAACTTAATAATGTAGTGTTTTGAGGCTAGCAAGATAATTCGGCGGGAAAGGTCATTTTACAGCAAACCTAAAGCCTGAAAGGAAAGAGTCAACCTCCCACAAATTTCCCTATAACCTTTATATGAGTGCTATAGTGTTTGCCTGAGATTGTGCGCGCGTGCGCACACAGACACAAACACCAAAAAAATAAATAAAAATGCAAAGAAGCCCCTTTTAGAAATAATGTAGTAGGGAGTCAGGCAGTGGTGTTGTACCCTTTAATCCCAGCACTCTTGCACAGGACCTGAGTTTAGGTCCCAGACCCAATGGTGTCCCACAATCATGTAACTCCAGGCTGTTTGTTTGTTTGTTTGTTTTGGGGGTGGTTGGGTTTTGTTTTTTTTTTTTAAGTTGGGGTTTCTCTGTATAATAGCCCTGCCTGTCCTAGAACATGCTTTATAGACCAGGCTGACCTCAAACCCAGCCCTCTTGCCTCTGCCTCCCAAGTGTACCACTACACCCAGCTTTAACTCCAGTTCTAGAAGATACTGCCCAATTCTGGCCTCTTGACACCAGGCATGCATATGGTACACATAAGTATCTTCAAGCAGATGTTCATACATATAAAAAGATAAAATCTTAAAAATAAGCAAAACCAGCCTGGCAGTAGTAGCACATGCCTTTAATCCCAGCATTTGTGATTAAATCCAGCCTGGTGGTTATGACGAAAATGTCCATAAAAGAACACTGACACATAATTGAATGTCAGTTATGAAGAATGGTGAAGAGTAGATCTCTATGCAAGGGACCTGCCTATTAAGTGTTAGGCCTCAAGCCATGTGAAGAAATGGAGAAGTAGCATTCATAGGGAGGAGGCACAGGCAAACAGAAAAGGGATGCCATGGGGAAGGGATGGAGGCAGAAATAGGAGATTGGTTATATACAGATTGGTTAAATAAGAAATGGGAGTCAACATTTCTTGTTTTGTTTTGTTTTTTGAGACTGGATTTCTTTGTAACAGTCCTGACTGTCCTGGAACTCGCTTTGTTGTCCACTCAGTGAGATCCGCCTGCCTCTGCCCATCTGCCAAATGTTGGGATTAAAGGCATGTGGCACCACTACCTAGCAGGAGTCACATTTCTTAAAATTAGAGACAGGAGCTTGGCAGTGGTGATGCACACCTTTAATCCCAACACTTGGCAGGCAGAGGCAGGGAGATCTCTGAGTTTGAGGCCAACCTGTTCTACACAGCCCCAAGAACAGCCAAGGCCACACAGACAAACCCTGTCTTGGAAAAAAAACAAAAAAAGCAAAACCAACCTCTTTTTTTGTTTGTTTGTTTGTTTGTTTGTTGTTGTTGTTTTTCGGGACAGGGTTTCTCTGTGTAACAACATCTCTGGCTGTCTTGGAACTCACTTTGTAGACCATGCTGGCTCAAACTCAGATCTACTTACCTCTCCCTCCCAGTGCTGGGATAAAAAACTTGTTCTCCCATACTGAGCTTGGAGTTCTTCAACTAGGACTTGTATTTTAGTAAGTGGGTGTGCTAATAGTTTGAATTTTTACAGCTTTCAGAGAAGGACATGAGCATGCTTGAGGAGAGAATAAAGCGGTCAGCAAAGAGACCCTCTGCTGTACCAGTGAAACAGGCTGAAGAGAAACCTCAGCGTACACAGAATATAAACTCTAATGCAAACATGCTGCGAAAGGGACCAGCTGAAGACATGTCCTCCAAACTGAAGTATGTGGATAAAGATAGTTGTCTGCTCTATGGACTTAGCTTTGTGTGCGCAGAGCTTGTCCTGTAACATAGTCTGGAGTTTGTGTCACTGTCATGCATGACAGAGTGTCTGGGTTAAATGTCTTATAAGCAAATTTTAATCTTTCATTCTTCATTGTCATTGTCTTTGTCTTTGTCTCAAAACCACTTCTAAATGGTCTTGTGCCTTCTTTCACTGCTTTTCCGTGGACAGAATTATGTATCGCACTTATAGGATGTAAGTACTGCCTGCTAATTTCTCATTAGCAGGGCTCTTATATCTTTCTAACTTCTGACATGGATTCGTCCCCTCTGGAGAGTGACTAGCTTTTACAACAGGGCAGCAGAAGGTGGCCATAAATATCAGGCCTCCCATGGAAGTCTTTTTTTATATTTGGTTGTGCTTACATTCCTGGTTTTTGTTTTTAGTTTCTTGTTGTTATTGTTGTTGTTGTGTTGGTTTTTTGTTTTTTGTTTTGGTTTTTTTTTTTGGATTTT
>NW_004949096.1:19174298-19178951 GCF_000317375.1 Microtus ochrogaster | reverse complement strand
AGACCAGGCTGGTCTCGAACTCACAGAGATCCGCCTGCCTCTGCCTCCCAAGTGCTGGGATTAAAGGCGTGCGCCACCACCACCCGGCTGTTTTGGTTTTTTGAAACAGAGTCTATGTAGTCCTGGCTGTCTTGGAGCTATGTAGACCAGACTGGCCTTGAACTCACATTGATCTGCCTGCCTCTGCTTCCCAGACTACTGGGATTAAAAGTGTACACCACCGTTCCCAACCCTAGTTCATGAGATAAGAATAAGATGCGTGCATCGCAGAATTGGCTTAACAGACTCAAAATACTGCCTTCTAAAAAAGACAGCATTATTTTAGGCTGTGCCTCAAGCATATTTTTAACCAATTTGAATTTGGAAATTTTGCATAACTATATAATACTGACCCTGTCCTATCACGAGTGACTTCTTTAAAAAATAATGGCTATCTTTTAGAGTATTTAAAAAAATGCTAAAAACTGCCTAAGAGGCCTATGATTAGAACTTGAACACTGGCTAATTTTATGGAGAGGGTAGGGAACAACCCAGGCTACATTACTTTAATACTTCTGTTCATGGGAGTGGGTTTTGAGTCTATATAAGTATTTTCTTCCCCAAATGGAATAAAAATACAAGGTTTGTCAACCTTAGAAAATTAGAGATAATACACTTAGCCAATAATGTAAGCACAGATTAAAGTTGCCTGCTGTCCAGGATAACCCTGAGCCAGTGTTGTTACTTCAGGCACTTTCCTCATACTCAGGAATTATATCCTTCAGAGGGGCTGAAACCAGAAGTTGAACATCTGTCTTGAAGCTTTGAAGCAGCTAGCAATGCTAATATTATCTTTGTGTTAAGAAATCCCTCTTAGTTCAGGAGTCTCTTTTCGCTTCCTTTAGCCAAGCTCGAAGCATGAGTGGGCATCCTGAAGCATCGCAGATGGTTCGCCGAGAATTCCAGCTGGATTTAGATGAGATTGAGAATGACAATGGGACAGTCCGATGTGAAATGCCAGAACTTGTCCAGCACAAACTTGATGACATTTTTGAACCTGTCCTTATTCCTGAACCTAAGTAAGTTGAGCCTCTTTGTTTAAATATGAACAGCCCATGGTCATCAGAGTATATACCTGAAAAGTTAAGACTGCCTGATAGTGACATCGTCACTGAAATCTGTCTCATAATTCTCACTAATTGAAATGTCTTGTAATACAGATTGAGTTTTTCCTTTTGATCTACTGTCTAGGATCCGGGCTGTTTCTCCACATTTTGATGACATGCACAGTAATACAGCATCTACTATTAATTTCATTATCTCCCAAGTAGCCAGCGGTGACATCAACACAAGTATCCAAGCTCTGACGCAGGTAAATGGAATATGTCCCATAATAGTGATTCCACTGATGGATGAAGAGACTTGTAAGATAATGGATTACTCACTAGTGCAGTCACCGTGCTGAAGCATACAGGCAGGGTTCAGGTTTTTTGGGTTGGTTTGGTTTGGTTTGGTTTTTCGAGACAGGGTTTCACTGTGCAACAGCCATAGCTGTCCTGGAACTAGCAACTAGCTCTATAGACCAGGCTGACCTCAAACTCACAGATCTGCCTCCCAAGTGTTGGGATTAAAGGCATATACCATCACTACCTGGCAGTGTTTGGTATTTTCTTGATTTTTTTTTTCAAAGGACACAGGGCCTTCTTAGTCATCATGTGCCTCAGATCCCCTGGAACTGGAGTTACAGACAATTGTAAGCTACCATGTGGGTGCTGGGAATCAAGCCCAGGTCCTCTGGAAGAAAAGACAGTGTTCTTATTCCTGAGCTAGTTCTTCAGCCGCCGCCCCCCCACCAGAAGCTGTATATGTGATATTTATTATCTTAACCATTTCTTACCTAACAGTCAGGTTTAAAGGTATAGATAGGGAAGAACTAGTTTTGCGTCCACTATGGTAGCAATGGTTATGAGTGGAGAACCATATAAGCTCAGAGTAAGTAAGGAGGTAAAAGCCCAATAGCTTAGGAGGAAAGCGTTCATAAAAGAACATTGACACATAATTGAACATTAGTTCCGGAGAACAGTGAAGAAATATACAAGGGGCCTGCCTGTTAAGTGTTTGGACCCCAAGAAAAGTGAAGAAATTGAGAAGTATATTCATAGGGAGGCGTCACAGCCAGACCAGAAAAGGGATGTCATCAGGAAGACTGGAGGCAGAAACAGGAGATTGGCTAGATACAGACCAGTTAAATTAAAAATAAAAAAAAAATAAAAAAAAACAAATGAGTCACATTTCTTAAAATTCTAGACGGGAGGCTAGCCTGGTCTGCTGGTCTACAAGAGCTAGTTCTAGGACAGGTTCCAAAGCTACAGAGAGACCCTGCCTCAAAAAAAAAAAAAGATAAAATAAAATTGAGGGTTGGTTGTGATGTTGTACACCTTTAATCCCAACAGACACAGATCTCTTAGTTCAAGGCTAGCCTGGTCTGCAGAGGAGCTTCTAGGACAGTTAAGGCTGTTGCACACATGCTACACAACAAAAAATTGAGACATTAGTTGTTACTACACTTTTGTTTGGTTTTGTTTGAGACAGCGTCTCTGGCTGTTCTGAAACTAGCCATGTGGATCAGGCTGGCCTTGAACTCTCTGCACGCTGGTATTAAAGGCATGCGCCGCCATGCCAGATGCAGTAGTGCATTGTTAAAGTGCCTATACGAACTGAGAGTGTAGCTCATGGTACAGTGTGTGCTTAGCATGTGCAAGGCCTCAGTTGAGTCTCTACTTCCTCTAAGAAATGACAATCCCCTCTCCCACAAATGAGAATGCAAGCACATAAGGATATATACACACAGAGATTTTAATTTGTTTATTGTAATATACAGTATATAAATGGCTAAACTAGAAACACTGAAAAGTCATCAGTAAAGGCATGATTGAACATTTTGATAAATGCATAAGCTCTTATGCTGGCTTCTTTTAAATTTATCTTAAGGCAACGGTTCTCAACTTGTGGGTGGCAACCCCCACAGGGGTTGTATATCAGATACTTACATATACAGATACTTACAATATATAACAGTAGCAAAATTACAGTTACAGAGTAACAATGTCATTACAACGGAAAGAACTATATAAATGGGTTGTAGCATTAGGAAGGTTGAGAACCACTGTTTTTTTTTTGTTTGTTTGTTTGTTTTGTTTTGTTTTTTAAGTATAAATCCCATTTTATTTTTTCATCTTTATGAAGCCACTTTACATGGGCTTTGGTTTAGGTCATGGGGCAGCACTAGCAGGTCTAAATCATGGTGGGGGTATTCGGTCCTTCTGAGCTTCCCGAGATCGATTCCTTACTACCTTGCTATGAATAGCACAGCTCACACAGTAATGCAGCTTGACACAGAGTTTGGGGAGCACATAAGTGTCGAAGACACTTGCTTCGGATATATCCCCGACGGCAGCCGCCTCTACGATGTTCCGAATGACGAACTTCTTAATGGCCTTGTCCTTAGGCACGTAGCGGGCGCAGTTAGTGCAGCGAATTGGCTTCACATGGCAGCGGCCCTTTTTGGCACGACCGTTGTTTCTCCTTTTTTTGGTCATCTTGGAGTCAAGTCCCAAAAGAGGCCACACATCGAGAACAACTGTCTTTTAATTTTTTGAGATAGGGTTTCTCTGTGTTGCTCTGGCTGTCTAGGAACTCACTTGTAGTCCAGGCTATCCTTGAATTCAAAGATCCACCTGCCCCCAAAGTGTTGCGATTGAAGGTGTATGCCTCCACTGCCCAGCAGAGAACCACTGTTTGAAGGTATTTTTCTTTTTTATGTGTGTGTTTGTTTTCCCTGCGTCTATTCATGAACATATATGTGTGCCTGGTTGGTGCCTACAGAAGGCATTAGATTTCTCAGAACTAGAGTTAAAGGCAGTTCTGAGATTCCATGAGAATGCTGGGAACCAGTCTCCAGTCCTCTGCTCTTAACTACCAGACCAGACATCTCTCCAGCTCCTTATGCTGCTCTCCAAAATAAAGTTGTTTGTTCCTTTGACTTTAGAAATTTCATAATTCCCACTGAATTAGAAAAACAGATACAAGTTGGGGTGGTAGTGTATGCCTTTAAACCCAACACTGACACTGAGTTCAAAGGCAACCTGGTTTACATAGTGAGTTCCAGGACAGCCAAATCTACATAGTGATGCCCTCTCTCCCAAAACAATGGAAAAGAAAGCTAGGTGCAGAAAAGTACATGTAACCTTTGTAAAATAAATGTGCCCAAAACCTGTATATATACTGTGCTGTATGATAATTATAGAAAATATAAGACTATAATACTATAAATATGAAAGAATATATATCTACCTTTAATGTTAATTTAGTAAAAGGGAAAATCACCCTCCCTAAAAATGCAGTGTTTTTATGGTGTGCATATGGAAACATTAAACTGTCCCATGAAGGTTGTGTTTATGAAGCAGGCACACATGAGAGGTAAATAGATCCATATCTATCACCATGCACAAAACTCAAGTCCAGGATTAAAGACCTCAATATCAGTCTGAACACACTGAACCTGATAGAACAGAAAGTGGGAAGTACTCTACAACACATGGGCACAGGAGACCACTTCCAACGTATAACCCCAGCAGCACAGACATTAAGGGCCTCATTGAATAAATGGGACCT
>NW_004949096.1:19160070-19172813 GCF_000317375.1 Microtus ochrogaster | reverse complement strand
ATCTCTGTGAGTTCGAGACCAGCCTGGTCTACAGAGCTAGTTCCAGGACAGGCTCCAAAGCCACAGAGAAACCCTGTCTCAAAAAACAAAAAACAAAACAAAACAAAACAAAAAAAAACTCTGGAAGAGCAGAGCTGTCTCTCCAGCCTTATTCTTATTGTTTTTGTTTAAAGGCAGGTTCTCACTCTGCCACTACTGTTTGATTTTTTTTTATGAAAGGTTTAATATTAAAACTATCTAAAATTAAAAAAAAATTTCTCTTAATAAAGTGAATATTTAAGCATAGGGATTATTCCCTGAACTAGACAGTAAGCCTCTTAGAACAGAGTCTCTGACTAATTTACTTAATACTAAGTTGCTCAGTAAAAATGTATTGAATAGTTGAATTCTTAAGGCCTAGTTATTTATAAAATTAGGTAAAAGAAGCACTTTGCTAGTGAATTTTCCTAAGGAAAGGTGTCTTATACTGTCTTTTTGCTACTCATAAAGCTTGGAAACTACAGCTTGGAATTTTTATTATCAGATTGATGAGGTCCTGAGGCAGGAAGACAAGGCTGAAGCTATGTCTGGCCACATTGATCAGTTTCTGATCGCGACGTTCATGCAGCTGAGACTCATCTACAGTACACATATGGCAGATGAGAAGTTGGACAAGGATGAAATCATTAAGTTGTATAGCTGTATCATTGGCAACATGATTTCGGTAAGACATTTCTACAGAAGTAGAGTTTCTCTTAGCTCTGTCAGTCCATCCAGGTTCTCAGGCCAGAGTCAGTGCTGATGTTCATGTGAGACCTGTGTCACTAGGTAGAATTATCCGAGTCTTAGCCAGTTTTCACTTTTAGCACTGAGTATTACCTAAGTGCTAAGTGTCTCATCCAGCACAACTGGAGTAGAAGCGGAATGAAGGAAAGACAGAAATATAGACATAGTCTAGACTTTTGGATGGGGAAACTTCAGCACCCCAGAAATTCAACATTTATTATATAGAGTTGAACAGATAAACAAGGAGACACAGGAGTTATGTCACATGGCTGGATAAAGGAGAAGGTATAGTCATCTCTTTAGGAGCAGTCTCCATAGGGGTAGTCTTCAGGCTGTGGACATACTATCAACACCCACACTCTGACCCCTAAGGAAGGCTTTGCCATTTCCCTCTGTGTCTCACATGGAGAAGACTTTGCCACTCTGTTAGGGCTGAGACGATTTCTTGATGTGGACCATGTCAGCAGCACACACGTTTACTCAAGAATTTCCTAATTTAGGATATAAAGTAAAATGCTTAGCTGTTCTTCTTTACTTTCTTTCCTTTTTTTTTTTTTTGACACCCCGGGTATTTTAAAAATGCATTGTAATTATGCCAGGTGTGTTGATATAAGCATGTAATCCTCGCACTTGGGACTTAAAGTTTAAAGTATTGGTCAACTTGGCCTATGTCTACATATCTAATGAGAGAGAGCTGAATATTGACTAGAATATACCAACTCTGCTTTTCTTCTTTGTCCCATATATTGAGTTTTAACCTCCCTAACACAGTTAGGACTGGGTAGCTATTTCAGATAGAGAGCCTGGCCCGGGAAGCCTCCACTGGAGTACTGAAAGATTTGATGCATGGCCTGATCACATTAATGCTGGATTCTCGGATTGAAGATCTTGAGGAAGGACAACAGGTGATTCGTTCTGTGAACCTCTTGGTGGTGAAGGTTTTGGAGAAGTCTGACCAGACCAACATCCTCAGGTATATTCATACACTCATCAGTAAAGCTTGGGAAAGCCTCTCATTTTTCTGCACGTGTAAGGGTGTGGCTCAGTTGGTAGTACTTGTCCGGCATGCACAGTCCTGGGTTTGCTCCACAGCACTTGTTAAACCCTGCATAGTGGCACATTCCTATAATCCTAGCCCTGGAAAGCACTCCACTCAGGTGGAAGCAAGAGGATCAAAGTCAATTGTAACTTTAAAGTTTGCCTGGTAAGATGATTTGTTACTTTTTTCTAAGTGAATCAAGTGTGATTCCGTCTAAAACTAGTAACAATATCTGACTTTTCTAGAGGAGGACAGTTAAATGTTTTAGTTATAGTCCTAGCATTACATTTGTCTCTTAGAAACCCTTTCTCGGGGGAAAAACATGAAAATTTAAGATTTATTAATGCTATTTGTTTTTCCAGTGCCCTGCTTGTTTTACTTCAGGACAGCCTGCTAGCAACAGCTACTTCTCCCAAATACTCAGAGCTTGTTATGAAGGTAAAATTGAAATGATTTTATCTCTTGTCTTATAAAGATATAATCACTTTCATTTTGTTGTTATTGTTGTTTTTGTTAGGTTCTGGATTTTTTGGATTTTTTGGGGGACAGGGTTTTTCTATACAGCCCTGGCTGTCCTGGAACTCCCCCTGTAGACCAGGCTGACCTTGAACTTACTTTCTGGGAAATAAATTCCAAAGTACAACATTGACGGAAATCAACTGAGGTACTTACTTCTGGAAAACACAAATGGTAAGCCAGGCATGGTAACAATTGTAATTCTAGAACACAGGAGGCTGCAGGAGGCTGAAGCAGGAAGATGGGAGTCAAGACCAGCCTGAGATACACAGTTCAGTGTGATTGACACAGCAAGGCTATTTAAAAAAAAAAAAAAAAGGATAAGGGCCAGGCAGTGGTGGTGCACACCTTTAATCTGAGCACTAGGGAGGCAGAGACAAGCAGATCTCTGTGAGTTCGAGGTTCAAGGCCAGCCTGGTCTACAAGAGCTAGTTTCAGGACAGACTCTAAGGCTCCAAAGCTACAGAGAAACCCTGTCTCGAAAAACCAAAAAAAGAAAGGAAGTGAAGCATAAGGACCAGGCTCAGGTACATAGCAAGTTCATGGCCAGCCTTCTAGAAAGTAGAAGGCAAGACATTTGATTAGGCATATTTCTTTCTGAGGGAGGAGAATATGTGTTTAATCTTTGATGGCACTCTCCAAGTGAAGATAAGTGTGACGTACTTCTGGTACTGTAGTCCTTCCTTAGATTAGATTTGGTTTAAACAATCTGAACTACTCTTCTCAGATACTAAGGAAACTCAAGATAGAATTTAAATTTTTTTTTAATATTTAAAATGTCCTTGTCCCCAACACCTGAACAAAGCCTGGTGAGAAGGTTACCTGGGCCTTGCTAGCCAGCCAGCCAGCCTAGCTGAATCAGCAAGATCCAGGTTAATGAGAGACTGTCTCATAATAGAAAGTAAGAGAGAATAATATCCTGTCAACCTCTGGACTCCACCCACATACACACACATAATAAATCAGGATACACATAGATAAAAAACACACATCTTTAAAAAATAACCTTGAATTTGGAAAAATGGTGATAAATTATCCTCATTTTTCAGTCACTCCTTTTGTTTTTTTAAAAAAAAATATTATTATGTATACAGTATTCTGCCTGCATGTCTGCCTGCAGGCCAGAAGAGGGCACCAGATCTCATTACAGATGGTTGTGAGCCATCATGAGGTTGCTGGGAATTGAACTCAGGACCTCTGGGAGAGCAGCGAGTGCTCTTAACCACTGCGCCACCTCTCCAACCCCATGTTTTGTTTTGTTTTTTATAATGGCTTATTTGTTCTTTATGCATTGGTGTTTTTACCTGAGTGTGTCTGCGTGGTATTGGATCCACTGGAACTGGAGTTACAGACAGGTGTGAGCTGTCATGTCGGTGCTGGAAAGTGAACCTGGGTTTTCTAGAAGAGCAGCCAGTGATTTTATTTATTTATTTTTTTATATTTATTTATTTATTTGTTATATATACAATATTCTGTCTGTGTGTATGTCTGCAGGCCAGAAGAGGGCACCAGACCTCATTACAGATGGTTGTGAGCCACCATGTGGTTGCCAGGAATTGAACTCAGGACCTTTGGAAGAGCAGGCAATGCTCTTAACCACTGAGCCATCTCTCCAGCCCCGCAGCCAGTGATTTTAACTGTGGAGTCATCCCTCCAGCTTCTTATTTCTTATTTTTATAGTGTCTATGGAGAATGGTTCGACTATTGCCTGATACCATCAACAGCATCAACCTAGACAGAATTCTTCTGGACATCCACATTTTTATGAAGGTCTTTCCCAAAGAGAAACTGAAGCAATGCAAAAGTGAATTTCCTATAAGGACTCTAAAGACCCTTCTGCATACCTTATGCAAACTGAAAGGACCTAAGGTGAGTTAGAACAGCAGTCAGTCTCTGAGTGGGTTTCCTGGAAGGGCCGTTGCTAGCATTTGAATGTACTTATCTCTGTCAGATCCTAGACCACCTCACAATGATTGACAACAAGAATGAGTCTGAACTGGAGGCCCACCTGTGTCGGATGATGAAGCACAGCATGGACCAGTCTGGGAGCAAGTCTGATAAGGAAACAGAAAAGGGAGCTTCTCGAATAGTGCGTAGCCTGATTCTCAAGGGGAAATTTTAGGGATTGGAATGATCAGTCTTTTGGTTTGCTGGTATAACCATTTTTTACATAAAAATTTCAAAACACTGGAGTAGTGAACACATGCTTTTTGATGCCCCAAGAAAGACTTCGGTGACACTATGTAAGTCCACTGTGAACTCTGCTTAACCAGGGAGGCATAGATCAGCTGGTCCTCAGAGCTGAGGAGAAATCCTCAGACAGGAAGCTCTCATAATGAGAATACTAGTGGTGTTGCTGCTGTAAGTCTTGCAGCTCTGGGCTTTCCCCACCAGTAGAAGCACACCGGTGAGGCCCTTATTTTGAAGGATTCGCTGTTAGTATCCATCCTCCAGTAGAAGCACACCAGTGAGGCCCTTATTTTGAAGGATTCGCTGTTAGTATCCAGTGAGGCCCTTATTTTGAAGGATTCACTGTTAGTATCCAGTGAGGCCCGTATTTTGAAGGGTTCGCTGTTAGTGTCCATCCTCTCGTTTGTTTTTAGTAATCCGACTCTAACCAGCTCTTTGTGCTTTTCAATTTATTAGGATGAGAAATCATCAAAGGCCAAAGTAAATGATTTCTTAGCTGAGATTTTTAAGAAGATTGGCTCTAAGGAGAACACTAAAGAGGTGAGAATGAAAGGGTTAAGCCTAGGACTGGGTACCATAGCATGTAGCAGTTACAGCAATTGGAAGGCTGAGACAGGAGATTGCAAGTTTGAGACTAGCCTGAACTACACAGTGAGACTCAAAAAGGCGGGTGTGGTGGCACACAGCTGTAAGGCAGAGATGACTGTAGATTTGAGGACAGTCTGATCTACATAGGAGTTCTGGGCTAAGATCTTGTCTGCAGAAAATCAGGAGGAGGAGCAGGTGGAGCAAGTGAGGAGGAGGGGAGTGGAAGGGATTCAACTAATAGGTGGTGGTCTGCTTTGTGGAAAAGGAACACAATTTTACATCCATCCTCACCTCTTCCTTTTTCTTTTTTACCAGGGCTTAGCAGAGTTATATGAATATAAGAAGAAATATTCAGATGCTGACATTGAACCATTTCTGAAAAACTCCTCACAGTTCTTTCAGAGTTATGTTGAGCGAGGCCTTCGGGTGATTGAGATGGAGAGGGAAGGCAAAGGCCGCATCCCCACTTCCACAGGTGTAGTTTCCTCTCCTTGCAGAAATAGGCTGAAGGGTTGCGAGCTAGCTACTTACTCCATGGGCATTTTCGTTGGTATCAACTTTATCTTAGTTTGGTAAAAACTAAAGCGTTTGGTCTTCTCTTCCTCTGCCAGGAAACTCTGGCTGCACCTGCAGATCATATGCAGGAACCACACTCTTACCTTCCACTCTGACACCTTGGGGTTTCCCACCCAGTACTCTTACCTGAGTTGCAGCAGAGTTCCCTCCTGATGTTCTCCCTGCATCCACCTTCATTTTCCTGTGCACATTTTCACAAGGCATCAGGAGTTGCCAGCTATATATTCCAGAAGGCAGAAATCTTATTGTCTGATCCCCTGCTACTTCTGGTACTTCATCCACTGCTCTCCAGACCAGACCCACCAGCCCCCTCACTGTTTCTGAAACACAGACACATATGTATGCCTTAGGACCTTTGTACCGGCTTTGTCATTCTGGTGTGTGTGTGTGTGTGTGTGTGTGTGTGTGTGTGTGTGTGAGTGAGGATGGAAGCCAGGGCTTTGTACACGCCATGCATACACTCTACCACCGATGTATTTCTAGTCTCTGCACTAGTCGTCATATATATGGTGCTGTTGATTCTAAGAGAGCCTTGATCTCAGTGGTGGTGGTGCTTACCTTTAATCCCAGCACTTGGGAGGCAGAGGCAGACAGATCTCTGTGAGTTCGAGACCAGCCTGGTCTCCAAAGCGAGTTCATAGAGAAACTCTGTCTCAAAAAAACCAATACATAAATAAATAAAATAAAATAAAAAAGAGAAAGCCTGGCCGGGCGATGGTGGCGCACGCCTTTAATCCCAGCACTCGGGAGGCAGAGGCAGGCGGATCTCTGTGAGTTCGAGACCAGCCTGGTCTACAGAGCGAGTTCCAGGACAGGCTCCAAAGCCACAGAGAAACCCTGTCTCGAAAAACCAAAAAAAAGAGAAAGCCTGGGCTAGAGAGATGGCTCAGTGGTTAAGAACACTGCTTGCTCTTCCAAAGGTCCTGAGTTCAATTCCCAGCAACCACATGGTGGCTCACAGCCATCTGTAGTGAGATCTGGTGCCCTCTTCTGGCCTGCAGACATACATGTAGACAGACTACTGAGAATACTGTGTACATAATTAATAAATAAGTCTTTAAAAAAAAAAGAAAGAAAGCCTGTTAGCCAATTCCTTGTCCTTATTCAGATCTTGTTTTTATACTGTGATCTCAGTTGTGGAAATCTTGTAAGCCTGTTCTTTACCTGCCAAATAGCACCCTCTGCCAACTCACTGTGTAGATCAGATAGGCCTTTTAACTTCCAAAGATCCTCCTACTTTGCTCCTGGGTACTGAGACTGAAAGGGTATGTATGCCTCCACACCCAGTACATTCATACCACTTCTAACATAATTTGTTTAGTGCCTTTCCCTCTTGGGTAATATTTAGAACCCACATGGGAGGTACTGAAGATGTAGTTCAGTCTGTAGAGTGCTGGCCTGGCACGCACAAAGAATTAGATCCAATCACCAGCACCCATTAACTGGGCATGGTAACTGAGATGAATTGTTGTTCTTCTCCAAGAATGTTGATGGGTAGTACCCATCCCTTGAGCTCCTTGCTGTTCCCTTTAGATTTGAGCCATCATGTGGTTGCTGGGAATTGAACTCAGGACCTCTGGAAGAACAGTCAGTGCTCTTAACCTCTGAGCCATCTCTCCAGCCCTCCCTTTAGATTTGAAAACTCTTTCTCTGTTGTATCATCCAGCCCAGATGTAACCAATTCTTCACATACCTCCTGTTTGAGTTGGGTACTCATCATATACTTAGAATTGCCCATGCCAGCCCTGTGATTTTTTTGGTATACAGTCCTTCACATAATGAAGGGTTTAGGCAGACAGTCCTTTTGGATCAGTTCTTGAAGTTTCAACAAGGTTTAGGTTTCATATTTGAGACTAGCCTGTATCACTAAGTCATGGTAGATCTTTGTGGATTTTTTTAGTTTTCAAGTACAGTGAAGACATTCAGGACCTTAAAATTTTTGTTGTTGTTGTTGCTAGGGACTTGTTTGCGCTAGACGTATGCTGTGCCAGGAGACCCTAGAAATTGGTTGACTTTGGTAGCAGATTGGCTCTTGCAGTCTGGAAGTTGGGGTATGTGGATATCTACATGAGCTTCCTTCATTTTTCTCTCTAGGCATCTCTTCTCAGATGGAGGTCACGTGTGTGCCCACCCCCACAAGCACAGTGTCCTCTATAGGTAACACAAATGGAGAAGAAGTGGGACCATCTGTCTACCTGGAAAGGCTAAAAATTCTTCGACAACGGTGTGGCCTTGACAACACAAAGGTACTGTTCTTTCTTTCTGTGTGGGAACGGAGAGCTGTGACAAGCAGGTCAAGGGCAGGCTGGTCTACCTTGGTATAAACTCAGGCAGAGTTGCATCTTGACTGCTTCCCCTGAACTTAGGCAGTCTCCCTTTCTTCTCTCTCAATAGCAAGATGACCGACCTCCACTGACCTCTTTGCTCTCCAAACCAGCAATTCCTCCAGTTGCCTCTTCTACAGACATGCTCCACAGCAAGCTCTCGCAGCTGCGGGAGTCCCGCGAACAGCACCAGCACTCAGACCTGGACTCCAGCCAGACCCACTCTTCAGGAACCATCACCTCCTCCTCCTCCACAACTAACATTGATGACTTGAAAAAGAGACTGGAGAGAATAAAGAGCAGTCGCAAATGAAGCTGCCGTCCCTCGGCACTCTGCAGCTTTAGTTTACTAATCTAGAAGCCCTGTAGTGTGAAGTGGCCACTGCAGGCCCCATGTACACGGACTATTGTATGTATCAGACAGCAGACGGGAAGGAGTGGCTGTGGGCAGATGTGCACAAGCTCTGCTTCTCCCCATCAGTGCTGCCTTTAGAAGACTGACTGTGGGTTAGGTTAGTGTACAGACTTCCAAACAGCTGCACCCTCTGCTCAGACTAGGTTCCATATCTTTTTTGTTTTGTTTTAATGGCTCATTTGTAAAATTGTCCTAATTTTTCCTAGCTTTCAGCCATTAGAAACTCTTGATAGTTCCTTCTGAGTTGTGAGCTCTTCTCCTGTAGCCCTGAAGGGACACTGTATTCTGTATGAATGCATGGCATGAGACAACTAATTTAAGAGTCTTTTATAAATAAAGTTTGCATTAACTATACCTATTTCCCAAATCGCTCCATGTCTGGGAGTGCTGGGGACTTTTTCTGTCACCTGTTTAAGGAAAGCTGGGTAGAAGAGGGTTTGTCATGACCTGCTGAGGTACACTTTTTCTTAACTCATGGGTTGGGGCTGTAGCTCCTTGGGAAGACAATACTTGCTGGCCTGCTGTCCACATGCAGACCCAAGGAACAGAGGAAGCTTGTCTGTCCCTCCTTGTTTTGAAGTCTGGTCGTCTCCAGCTGATGGAGAAACAGCGTCCTACTGCTCTGCTGCCTGATGACATGAGATCGCTTTCAAGCTCGACTCGAGCCAACAGTTCCCACACCAAGGGAACTCTGGTAGATCTGGACAGCTTGCTGCTTTCCTGCCTTCAGTCCCGACTAATTAATTGCTTTATACTTGGGTTGAGGACAGAATGTGAACTGCAGAGTCCCTCTGTAGTTAGAAAGCTGCTTCAGGACGAAGAGGTGCTGGGTTCGGTGGAGACTCCAGGCAGGCTCCAGGACAGCTTCTACTCAGCTGGCATTCCACACAATGAAAAATGGAAGGAAAATTAATCTGGATTTTTTTCCATCAGGTGAACCCTGCATTGGTTCCAGTCACCATTTTCTGGTGAGCCCAAGGCTGCCTGAAATTTAACTTGCTTTATAGGGGAGCATGGAGTGGTAAGTGTTCACAGCAGGGAAGGAGGACATTGTCGTGGAAAGTGGGTTCTAGAACGGGCACCATTCAACTGAAAACTAAGTGTAAGTTTATATATCCCCACAGTGGTGTTGAGAGTGCTCTGAGTATTACAGATTTCTTTTGAAACTGTTGCACCATGTAACCCTGACTGACCTGAAACTATAGAGTTCTATCTGCCTCTCCCTCTCCACCAAGCCAAGCTAATCCTTAATCCTTCCCCCTAAAGCCCAGAGTAGCTGAGATACTGTCACTGAGAACCTGTGCCTGTTTTTGTCCGGCTTTCCAGTCAACCAGAATCACAGAATAAGCAAGAAACTCTTCATTCTCTATTCCCTTTTGCATCAAATATGAAAAACCAATACAGTGGTGGCAAATGCCTATAGCCATAATCCTAGCATTTGGCAGGCTGATCTCATGTGACTAGCCATAAACTATACAAGGAGACTCAGCAGACAGAAGGGAGAAGGGCTGGGGGGTCGGGATAATGATAGAGGTCCTTCCACCTTTGGCTTTTGCTTATCTATCTATCTAGATATCTAGATATCTAGATACTTATCTAGATATCTATCATTTATTATGTATACAATATTCTGTCTGCATGTATGCCTGAAGGCCAGAAGAGGGCACCAGATCTCATTGCAGATGGTTGTGAGCCACCATGTGGTTGCTGGGAATTGAACTCAGGACCTTTGGAAGAGCAGGCAATGCTCTTAACCTCTGAGCCATCTCTCCAGCCTCCGGCTTTTGCTTATTTATCAAGACTGGGTCGCGCCATGCCCTGGCTCACTTTAACATGGTACTGTGTGGACCAGGCTGTCCCTGGCCCTCCCACTAAGCCATGTATGTTGGTTGACCAGAACCCCTTGCCCTACTTCTGTCAGCACCTAAAGCAGACAGATGTTCAGGCTCTGTTCTTGCCTTGAAGCTCAGCAATGCATGCATCTTCTCACTACAGTTCTGCAGTGTCAACAAATTTCACATCAGCCAAAATTTCCTATCAAATGTCAGAGGCTGCAGTGCCACCACTTACATGTAAATGTCCCCAGTGGGAATAGGACTTTAATGCTATATAGATAGGACTCTTTAACAGTGACCTTGAAGATGTGTTGTGTGATAGGCCATCTCCACAATTTTAAGACTTAAATTTGTCCAAAGTCTGTAAATTTAAACATTCTTTCCCCTCCTTACTACAAATTGCTCTAATCTGATAAGTGCTGTATAAGGAGAAACCAGGAAGAACTTTCTCTCTCTCTCTCTCTCTCTCTCTCTCTCTGTCTCTCTCTCTCTCTCTCTCTCACACACACACACACACACACACACACACACACACACACACATTGGAGATGTAAAGGCAGGATGATCTCTCTGAGTTCAAGGCAAGTCTAGTCTACATCATGAGTTCCAGCAGAGCCAGAGCTACATACTGAGACCTTGTCTCAAGCATGCACTCACACACATGAAGATGGAATGAATTTAAGTAGTTAATCATTGAGCCTCTTGGGGGCATATCTGTACCATTTTGATGAAATGATGAAGGATGTCAGATAGGATTACTAAAATCTTGGTTGTCATATGCAATCAACTAAAACACAAGCAGATAGACACGCCTGTGGGAAAATTTTTTGGGGGGGAGGATGAGAATGTTTTGAGACAGGGTTTCTTTGTGTAGCCATGGATGTCCTGAAAGAGAAATGTTCTTGACTGGATCATTTGGAATGATTAAGTACCCCCCTAAATCTGAGCCTTGCCTTCTGGCCCAGCCTGCATAAAAGAACCTGGAAGAAAAAAACTTTTTGCCTGTTTGCCCCCTCTTTTTCTCTGGCAACTTTGTTGATTGGTCCTGCTTCTGAGGTATTTCTTCACTGGCCTCAGGATCTCCTGAAGATTCCAATGTAGAACGAAGACCAGCTGAGACATCAGCCCAGGGTCCAAACAAATAGTGGATTTTTGGCCTTTCTGTCCAGGCCTTGTGTGTATGTGCCATGTGCAGCTCCGTCTGTCCAGTCCAGAGAGTTGCCTACCAACAGCCTGGGCACACTGAGACTTAACTAACAGTTACTTTTATTGAGAACAGAAACAAACCACAAAAATATTTTGGTTGTTTTTTGTGATTTTTGCATGAGGATCCCATATTGTGGGTACCCCCCCCCCACATCTACCCAAACCGATCAATGACTTTCTGTATCCACTTTTTCAGGCGGAACACGTGTGTGTAGAAGCCATATTTCCCATTCCGGTCACAGCCTTCACCCCATGAGACAATGCCCATTTGATACCAGCGGTTGTTATAGGGGCTCTGAGGAAGAAAGGGGGGGATTCCAGTAGTCAGGTCCAGGCTGTTCCTGAAAACAAGTTCCTGGCCCCCAACCTTCCCTACAGCAGCCCCTGGCCTACAGAGCTTACTTTCATGACAAAAGGTCCCCCACTGTCACCTTCACAAGCATCTCCTCTCTTGGTGTCATTCACCTTGAAACCTTGAGGAAGAACAACAGGGTTCAGGAGTCAGCCCAAAATGATTATCTTTACTCTTTTCCTCAGCCCAGGTATCTAATCCTTCAGCAAACTTGCTGGCTCTAATCATCAAGGTTTTCCAAACTCTGACCATTTCTCACCATTTCCACTATGGCCAAGTCATAGATACCACCAAACCACTCCTCCTGTACCCTCAAACCATACCTTCAAATTTAAGTAGACTACAGATACACCCAAACCTCAACTTAGTGAACTGAATTGCATATATAATCTAAACCACATGCAGGATGAGACGGAAACAAATCCTTCAGTAGACACAAATTAGTAATCTCGGAACTATGCACAAGCACTGGAAACTTACCAGAGGAAGACACCTTAGGAAAACAGAAGACCTTACCTAGGAAGACACCCTCAATCAACTACAAAACTATCTGAATGGAATATCCTCAAGAGTCTGGCGGCAGTGGTACACTCTTTAATCCTAAAAGGAGGCGGAAGCAGGCAGATCTCTTGAGTTTGTGGCCAGTCTCATCTACAGATCGAGTTCCAGGACAGCCTGGACAGGACACAGGACAGCCTGGAGGACACACAGGACACAGGACAGCCAGGAGGACACACAGGACACAGGACAGCCTGGACAGGACACACAGGACACAGGACAGCCTGGACAGGACACAGAACACAGAAACCCTGTCTCAAAGAAAAAGAATTCTCAAAAAAAAAAAAAAACTACCTTGAACTCATAAATGTAAAAAAATCAGATGTCATGGTATATGCTTATAGAGTCAAGAATTGAAAGATTAGCCGGGCGATGGTGG
>NW_004949096.1:19157449-19159221 GCF_000317375.1 Microtus ochrogaster | reverse complement strand
TGATGAGCCTGCACTATACAGTGTAGGAGAGCAGTTGTGCAGCATGCATGAAGCCATGACTCCAGCACCACACGAACTAGGCATTACGGCACATGCCTGTAATCCTAGCACTGTGTGGGCAGGATTGGGAACGCGAGAGCAGCACAAGTTCAAGGTCGCTAGCTGAAGAGTGGATTGGTTACTTGAGAGACCCTGTGTCAAAAGAAAGACAGCAGACAGTGGGAAAAAGGAAGGAGGAAGGAAGGCGTGTTGAAAAAGTGTAAGACCAAAGATAAGATAGGTACTAGAGCAAAATGCCAGCTCCTAAATACAGAACCTTTAAAAGCAAAGATTACACAGGGGAAATAACAGAGCAAATAAAAAACAATAATTACATGATAATGAGTTAATAAAAACTTATTTCATAAAGTAGGAAAATTACAGTCTTCATCACAGTGACAAAACTCATTAACATCCCAAATGCTAAGGAACCCTTAAACCCCAGGTCTTAAGAATATTCCCTGGGATGTAGCTTAGTGGTGGGGAAGCTGTCTGCCTCAAAACCCTGGGCTCAGTCTGCAGCACCACAGTAATAAAAGTTTTCAAAGAAAAAGTGAGCCGGGTATGCGATGCCCCAAGGCAGCTTAGGCAGGGGGGCCAACCTAAACTATACAGTAAAATCCTATTTTAGAAAAATAAAGTTTTTTATTTTGTTAAATATCTGCTAAACAGCTGCAGAGATGGCTCAGAGGCTGGAGCACTTCCAGAGGTCCTGAGTTCAATTCCCATCTATAGTGAGATCTGGTTCCCCCTTCTGGCCTACAGACTTACATGCAGGCAGAACACTGCATACATAATAAATAATCTTTTAAAAATATATATCTACAGGGCTGGAGAGATGGCTCAGTGGTTAAGAGCATTGCTTGCTCTTCCAAAGGACCCGAGTTCGATTCCCAGCAACCACATGGTGGCTCACAACCATCTGTAAAGAGGTCTGGCGCCCTCTTCTGGCCTTCAGGCACACACACTGACAGAAAATTGTATACATAATAAATAAATAAATAAGTATTTAAAAAATATATATCTACTAACAGCTCAAAGCCAAATGACTTTAATATAGGCACAGGTAAATCTCTGTGTTTGATGCCAGCCTGTCAGTCAAGAATACATAGTGAAACACAGTACATAAATACATGTGACAAGCCGCTGGTGACACCTGACTCCACACATTCACACACGTGTGAACCCACTCTCTCTCTCTCTCTCTCTCTCTCTCTCTCTCTCTCTCTCTCTCTCACACACACACACACACACACACACACACACACACACAGGCCCTTATAAAAGATTAGAGTAGGAATTAATATTACAGAAAAATAATTTTTTTCTTTTCTTTTTTTTGGTGGTGGTGGGGTTGAAACAAGGTTTCCCTGTGTAGCCCTTGGCTGTCCTAGATTTAGGCTCGAACTCAACTAAGATCCACCTGCCTCTGCCTCCCAAGTGCTGGGATTAAAGGCGTGCGCCACCACCTAGAGACAAGCAATAGGTCTAATTATTTAACAAGTCAAATCCCTAACTAGTCTTTGTGCAACTGGAAGAAAATGAGATGAAACACAAATCTATAAAGTAAGGTGCCACAGAACAAAAAGATCACAGACACCCCAGCATTTCAGAAAGACAGCAGAGCAGGTAGATCTGAGACAGGAGCAGTTCCCACAGCGCTGGAGTGAGCCAACATTCTGGTCCTTATTTGAATGGAATTATACTCAACATTAAAAAGATGTTTTGTGAAC
>NW_004949096.1:19155586-19156492 GCF_000317375.1 Microtus ochrogaster | reverse complement strand
CCCCGTCTGTGTCCCCTTGTACCTGCGTCTGCCCTAAAGCCAGGATCATACACCCCCGTCTGTGTCCGACTCCCCGTTCACTCCTTCCAGTCTCTGCTTAAGCCTCCACCTTCTTGAGAAAGGCCTTCTGCAGCCCTCTCTGACCCCTGTATTTGTCTAACTTTGTCCTCTCCTCTTCAGAGCTGTTATCAAGAACTGATGCTCTCGGCTGGCATGCCCCCTTCTAGGAAGGAAGCATCCATTTATTTGGGCCTATGCTGTGCACCCTCATCTGCTGTCTTGGACACAATAGGGATTCAAGAACTGTGTTGAGTGGCTGGATGAATGCCCTTTCCCTACCCAGTACCTCCGCTGAAGTACATATATTGAGCAGGAATTAATGGCCACAGGCTAACACACTCTCCCTATCCTCACACCTCACAGCGTGGGAACTTTTACCTTCCTTTGGCCATCAAAGGTCAGCCACTTGCCTGGAGTCATCTGACTTGTAAGTGCCCAGGCCTGTACCCATAGCACGTCCCAAGTCTCCAGCCCCTGTCCCTGTTGTCCTGGCCCGAGACCTGAGGCTTACCAGCACAGAACATGTTGTCAGTGATGCGGATCCGGGTGGAGGCCTTGCACACTGGCCGCTCGACAATGGGCAGGTTTACCACCTGCAGGACGCTGGGCTGAATCTCGCTGATGCTGGTTGTCCACGTCTCCCGAAGGTTGCCCCAGCCTGTCACCCGCCCTTTATACCCAGCCTGGAGCAAGCTTCAGGGAAAGAGAGGGACCCATGAGAATTGGCATCCAGAAGCCTACTGATTGCCAACTCTATTTCCCAGAGACCAACACTTAAAAATCTAGCAAAGGGGGGCTGGAGAGATGGCTCAGTGGTTAAGAGCATTGCCTGCTCTTCCAAAGGTC
>NW_004949096.1:19150187-19154382 GCF_000317375.1 Microtus ochrogaster | reverse complement strand
AGAGAGAGAGAGAGAGAGAGAGAGAGAGAGAGAGAGAGAGAGAGAGAGAAAAGAAAAACTATGAGATAGTGAGACAGAGCTGCTCCAGGGCATCTGTGGAGCCAGAGCTTGTGAGTGCCAGGTCCTTGCTGTGGGTGGGCAGGCCTTCCACTGGCCGGCAGCTCAGTCCAGGACGCACCAGGGGGCGATACCCATCTCAGCGTCCCAGCCCTCCACGATGCGCCCATCTATGTAAGAGTCAAGAAGTTCCTTTTCCGTTTTGTCTTTCTGTGACTTCTTCTCGAACAGAGGCCGAAGGCCACAGTCTGCAGAGCAAGGCCAATGGTGAGGGGTCCACCATGCTATCCAGCCCTGTGTCCCGCGGACACATGCCTGCCTCACCTGCCTCGCCCAAGCCGAAGGTCTTCTCATCGAAGAAGGTGTGGAACTCCGCATCCGTGGTGCGCCCCCCGATGGACTCCTCCTCATCCTGGATCTCCTCTCCCACCGCCTCCTCTGTAAAGCGTTGGGACCTTAGACCTTCCCAAGCCCCCGTGGGCCTTGGAGGGTGTTTGACTCCGAGATTACGAGCCTAGGTACTCCAGGCAGGCAACGGCCTCTCAGGACCTCCTTCTACTCATCTATGAAATGAGAACAAGACCAACCCCTCGCCAGGTTTCTGCAAGGCGCTAATGAACCCAGTTGTCCTCTGCCCCTGAGCTCTCTCACCACAGTAGTTGAGGCTGCAGTATTCAAAGTCGCCAGGCTGCCCGGCAACGTAGCACCACACGCCCTCCTCATCCCCATCAGGGTTGCGGCAGAAGTTTTCCACGAGTTTCACCTCCGGGTCGAAGTCCTGGAACTTGCTCAGGCCCTTGGCTGGTGAGCTGGCCCAGGCCAGGCAGGGGGACCCAAGTGTTGTCACAGCCAAATTCCCCTGGTACAGCCGGCCGCGCTCAGGGACGCATTGCTCCAGTGGAGGTGACAGGTTCCCCTTGGAACCTCCGGAGCGGGGAACCATCTCCACAGTTGTACGGCCCTCCTGGCCTGGTGCAGAAGGACACAGAAGCCAAAATTGGGGGAACACTCGCAGACCGGAGGAAGATTTGAATCCCTATCCTGGTGGATTCCACCTGTGTGACTTGAGACAGCTTAAACACCCCCAGCCTCAGCAATCCCCCCTCAATAGGCCACACATGCCTAACTTCCCCAACATTTGAGAGGAGACTGTTAAAATACACAGGACAAGCCGGGTGTGGTGGCGCAAGCCTTTAATCCTGACACTCCCAGAATGCTTTTTGTAGACAGGCTGGTCTTGAACTCAGAGCTCTGCCTGCCTCTGCCTCCCAAGTGCTGGGATTATAGGTGTGTGCCACCACTCCAGGTTAAGGTTTTGTGTTGTTGGGTCTACTAGGGATGACTGTGTGGACAGGTCAATTTCAGCGGGCCTACAATGTATTTCCCACAAGTGGGATAGAGGTAGAGTTTAGGCGGCTGTTTTGTTAAGATCACTTAAAAGCATTGGTGATTTGCTTTAAGACCTGTCTTGGATGGAACATCGCTGACAAGGAACCTGCAGCTAGGGAAGGGATGTTCTCTACCACTGAGTTAAAGACCCTACTCCTGGTTTTTCTTTATTTTGAGACAGAGTCGCACAAAGTTGCTAGACTGGCCTTGAACTTTTGAAACAAAGGTTTATCTTTTTTATTTTTATTCATGTCGTGTGTGTGTGTGTGTGTGTGTGTGTGTGTGTGTTTGTGTGTAGGCCAAAACGCTTTTGGATCCCTTGGAGCTGGAGTTACAAGTAGTTGTGAACCCCCCAACATGGACGCTGGGAACCGATTTGTGGTCTTCTGCAAGAGAAGCAAATCTCTTAGCTGCTGAGCCATGTGTCCAGCCTAAGGCTTGAACTTTTGACCCTTCTGTCCCCTGCCTCTCCAGTGGCTGGGATTATAGATCTGCACTGCCAAGCCAGTCTCTCTCTCTTTTTTTTTTTTTTTTTTTTTCTGGTAAGGGTTTTGAACCCAGGGCCTTGTGCATCCTAGCCAAACGCTGTACAACTAAACCACGTCCCCAGAATTCAGCACTCTGCTTATATTCACAAGGACATTCGATGGATGGCCACAGTCGGTCCTACCATGGAAGGCAGGCAGGACTGGCCGCCAGCTCTGAGGGCTCCAAACTGCATCTCTGTTCATTGTTTGCACTTTCCCATCACCATGCGTGGGAGGGACTTCCTCAAGGAGCTACCAACCCCAATGTGGGTACAGTGGAGCAAGGAGTGGGGTTCAGCTGAGCCTGTCACTCATTAGCACAGTCACTCGAGCGGGGGTCCGGGGACTGTCCGACGAGCAGGCCCAGTCACCACACCAGGGAGAGTGAACCTCAGAGCACCTAGCCGTGCCTCAGTGGTATAAGACATACACACTTGCTGCGGTATGCCCCTTAGGCAAGGTGTCTGCACTGTTGTGGCTAGACTAGATGCCCACGGGAGGGGTCACAGCAGTCACCCAGGGCAGAACCTAATGTGCTCACTCTGTGATGTTCGCAAAGGAAGTGTGACAGCAGTGATGAGGGAAGGCTTCCTGGGGGAGAGTGCCTGGCAGGACACAACCACAGCCTGGAGCATGAAGGAACCAGGACTGGGAGGGAGAAAAGGAGGTGACAGGCAGCCTGCCCAGGACTCCCAAACGCCCTGGCCTAGAGGCCCATTCACTTTGACTCCTCCCCCTTGCTCTGAAGGTGGTCAGCATTGTGAAGCTCATTCAAGATTGCCAGGCCTTTTGAAGAACTCTAGGCCTTGGCCTGGCCTGCTTCGGGCCCAGCTCACCGCAGACAGGAACACTACATTCTTCTCTCCGCACGGTGGGGTCTGTGGTGTAGCACCAGGGTCCCTGGGTGCTGCTATCTGGATTGCGGCAGAAATTCTCCTGCAGGTTGGCCCCAGGATGTGTGGTGAAGTTGATGCTGGAAGAGAAGGGAGCTCAGGGACCTTCCGTGTCCGGCTTCCCCTCCTGGCCTGTGAGGAGACAGGCCTGCCCAGCACTCACTCAGGCTTGTGTGGGTAGCGGCTCCTCCATAACTGGCACTCAATCCCGGAGTGGGTGACACTCACATTCCCAATGTAGTTTGTCCCCAGATCCATAGCACAGCGACCTACGGAAACACACACCTGAGTCTGCCGCAGCAGACCGAGGACTTTCTCCAGACCTTATATGAATATTTTGTCTACCTCCCTGTCCCAGAGTCCCTCTGGTCCACCACTGGTAACCCACGTGCCTTTTGCGCCTTTGTAGTAGGCCTGTCTACTCACAACAGCCACGGGACAATCATGACAGACAGTTCTAATCTGGGCCCAGTCTCCCTGCCCCTGTTATCGTAGGCTTTGCACACAGTTTCCACACTTAGAATTCCCTCAGATTTGTTCACCAACTCATCCCCACAAAGCTAGGCACAGCTCTTCTGGTGTGCTACCTCTGACTCTGTTGGCACTGTCTCTCTGCTCTCTCCGGCTTTACCAAGAGTCCCTCAATGTTTGTTATCTCTGTTCTGAGGACTAATGTATGCTCTCAGAGTCCCTAGCACCTCCCTATAACCCTAGTACTCAGCCAGCTGAACAAGATTGAGAGCTCCAGGCTAGGTCATCTACACTTAGATGCTATCTATAAGAAGAAACCCCCAGTGCCCAATCCCAGCACAGTGCCTGACACACACCGAAGGCTTAGTGCAATATTTTTTTTTGAGTAAGCAATGAAAATATGAGGCCTGGAGAGGTGGCTCAGTGGTTAAGAGCACTGGCTGCTCTTCCAGAGGACCTGGGTTCAATTCCCAGCACCCACATGGCAGCATACAAGGTCACTAAGTCCAGTTCTAGGGGACTGCCCTCTTCTGACCTCTGCAGGTACCAGGACACATAAATGGTACACAGATGTACATGCGGGCAAACACCCATACATATAAAATAAAAAGATGAGTCCAATCATGGCAGTGCACATGCCTTTAATCCCAGCCCTCTGGAGGCAGAGGCAGGCAGATCTCTGTGAGTTTCAGGCCAGCATGGTCTATGCAGCAAGTTCCAAGACAACCAAGGCTACAGGGGGTGGTGGAACAGGAGTTCAAAGCCAGCCTAGGCCACATGAGATCCTGACTCAAGGAAGGAAAGAAGAAAGGAAGGAAGAAAGGAAGGAAGGAAGGAGGAAGGAAGGAGGAAGGAAGG
>NW_004949096.1:19145130-19148739 GCF_000317375.1 Microtus ochrogaster | reverse complement strand
AAAGAAAGAAAGAAAGAGTTCCCTGGCGCTTGTGGAGCCCATTGTTAGACTGAACATGGTTTCAGAGCGTTGTGTAGGGAGGCCGCTCTCTGAAGGCTCTGAGAAGTCCCTGAAGGACAGGGTTCCCAATGGGCGGTGTTGGTTGCTCCAGGGACATCGTGACACTGACTGACGCTAGCAGAGCAGCAGGAGGGTCCCTGGCCAGCTTTCTGTCTAAAAGAGGGCTTGGGAGAATAGAAGAGAAACCAAGGCCAGGGGCAAAGCTTTCCTGACTGAGAGCTGTGGGCAGTGGGGAATCATTAGCATGGCTGGAGAACAGAAGCCAGCACTCGCCTGTAATCCAGGGCTGGAGAGAGGAGTTCAGGGTCATCCTCAGCATCTAGTTCAAAGCCACCCTGAGCTAGGGGAGTCCTGTCTCAAAAACAAAACAAAGCCCAGCGGTGGAGGCACTTGCCTTTAACGCACTTGAGAGGCAGAGGCAGGTGGATCTCTGTGAGTTCAAGGCCAGCCTGGTCTACAAGAGCTAGTTCCAGGACAGCTAGGGCTGTTACACAGAAAAACCACACACACAAAAAAAGAAAGAAAGACAGGAAGGAAGGAAGGAAGGAAGGAAGGAAGGAAGGAAGGAAAAAAGAAAGAAAAAGTTTTGAAAAATGAATTAACAAGACAGAGCTGTGACACAGGGTGGCCAGGCCTTAAGAGCAAGGCCCCAGACTAACTAATTCATTCCTGCAACAGCCTAGCTGAGTGCCAGACACATCGTTGACCACAGAACAAAGAGGCAACGGCGGGCACTGGAGGCACCGCTTCAGCTCTGGCTCATAACCAGTCACGAATTTTCCTTTTCTCTCAGGCTTCCCCACCATCCACCCACCCTAACTCTGCCCCTCACCTTCCAGACAGTCCATGAAAGTGTCTCGAGTTTTCCTCACTGAATCACAAACTGGAAAAAAAGCAGAAATACTTGCTGTTGCCGTGGGGACCGGTGATGAGGTGACTAGAAGCGGGGGTAACAGATGAGGGAGGCAGGGGAGTGGAGGTGTTGGGGAGTTATGCAGCAGAAAATCCTGCCAGAAGGTCTCTAGCCTCCCTTCCAGGGGCAAACCCTACTGGTCACTCACCACTGTACTTGGCCCAGAATTCATCCTGCAAGGCAAGGGCTGGGGTGAGTCTCCAGCGGGAGGGAGCTCTGCAAAGCTCCTGTTCATAGGCATTAACTATGCCCTTCCCTCACCGCCTCAGCCAGCTTTAATCCCCCACTTTGACTTCCAAAAGTAGAGAATATGAAGAGAGAGTCCCCTAGCACACATGACTGAACGGGGTCTCCTCCAAGCTGGAGAAGACAAGAGAAGTGGGCACACCACAAGGGAACACAGACATGCCGAGAGGCTTAAGGTAGCCCCGAGGCAGATAGTCCCAATAGAGCCCACTGCTAAAGCTGAAGCGCTCCCCAGGCCTAAAGTTGCCAAGACAGATTTGGGGTACCCATCTTACAGCCCAGTGACATGGAGGTCAGAACGGGCGCGGGGTGGAGGCTGATATCTCCTGTGATCCCAGCAATCCACTACTGAGGGAGTCCAGGCCTTTGCCTCACCCACCTGCCCTTCCTCCCAGCGGCCAGTGTGGGGCCAGTTTGGGGCTCACCGTGGCACTGGGAGACTCCAGGGCCTCGAAGGCCTCCTCATAGCTGCACTGCTCCTCCACACACTCCCGCTCCAAGTTGCCCTTCCTTAGCTCCTCCAGGTAGCCACTGTTGGCTCTCCGGACACGCTGGAGCAGCGACAGTGCTTGCTGAGGGGCCAGGAACACTGCGGGGGGTGGGGGGGGTGGGGGGTGGGAGAAGTCTGGCTATCTTAGCCATTAGGGGTAGGAAGCAAGCCTGGCCTACCCTAGCTGGCTTCCAAGAAGGGACAGAGAATGCAGAAGTACCCAGAAAGCCACTGAACATAATCTGTGAGTTGCCCCATCCCACTCGCCATTCTGGAAGGGAGAAGAGGGACCCCTTCCTGCCCCGTTCACCCGACTCCTCAGACATTCTGGTCTGAGGTCCACCTGGGGACTGTCCCTGTGTTTTCTGGTCTTAGCCAGGAAATCCCAACTCACGGGCCTATCCCACATCCTCCATCATGCCCAGGCCTCCGAGGGTTCCTTACCATGCTGACTGTGTACCAGGCTAACCAGGGCAGCCAGAGCCAGGCAGCCAGCTAGCCGCAGGCCTCGGACGCACAACATAGTGTGTCAGCTTCTGGGATCTGAGGGATTGTCCTAACTCTGTGGGTTAATGTTGAACCAATGTGAAGAAATCAGTGCAAGGGAGAGGTCAGGGGGTCAGGGCCTTGGGGACAAATGGGTAGAGAGAGTCCTAGGGTCCACCCCCCGCCGCCCAAGAGGACAGGTTCTCCGGGAACCGGGATGGATGTTCTTAGGGAGAAAATCGTATCATCCACTCCCTCCTACCATTTATTAAGCTGGTGAATGTGGATGGAGGAGTCCTTCCACAGGCTCCTAATCCCGGCCAGCGGGGCCGGTGCCAACACTCTGTTCCCATTCAACACGGTTTCTCATCCGCACCCTGGGCATCACCCTTGGCTGCGAACACAATGGAAGGCTATCAGTGGGAGCTACTGACGAGCAGATGTGTGCAGATGTGTGCAGACGCGTGAGTCCAGGTGCACGAGGGTAACCGTGAGACCGGGTGACTCCTCTTTCTTCCCCTCTAAGGGCACCGTGGCAGTGAACGGAGGCCGGGAGGAGTCTCTGGGTCTTCCCGACACAGACCTTCCCCTCACAACCTGTCTGCACTGCGTTTCTACACAACAGCTCTGGGCCTGCTTCTCTCCCTCCCCCATTTCCTGTTTACAAGGTAAATATTAGTCCTGGGCCTAAACAGAGCAGGGCACAAAGAGCAAGAGCACGTACACCCGGGACTTGCGGGACTCTTGCTTTGCCTTGGCTTCAGCAGGACTAGCAGTTTGGGGTCACGTACAGTTTCCCAGGGTCCATTAATCCCTGCGCGTCTGGCTTCCTAGGTGTTCTCATACCTGTACACACACACACACACACACACATCATATACACTATAGCTTTTCCTTTTTAAAATGTATTATTTTTAATATGAGTTTGTGTGTGGGTATATGCCCGTGAGTGCTGGTACCCAAGGCCAAAACCACTGGACCTGGAGGTACAGGCAGTTGTGAGCCACCGATGTGGGTACTGGGAGTCAAACTTGGCGCTTCTGAAAGAGCCATAAGTGCTCTTAACCCCTACGCAGCCCTGACCGTCGTGGAACTTGTTCTGTAGACCAGGCTGGCCGCAAAGGCAGAGATCTGCCCACCTCTGCCTCTGAGTACTGGGATTAAAGGCACTCGCCACCACTGCGCCCAGCTAAAAAATAACTTTCAATAACCCATGCAGCTGGGTGTGGTGTGCGCCTTTAATCCCTGCCCCGGGGAGGTGTGGGCAGGCGCAGGCAGGCACGGGCAGGCGGGCCTCTGAGTTCAAGGCCAACCTGGTCTGTGTCAAAAGCTCTAGGACTGTGTTGAGACCCTATCTCAACCAAAACAAATAAAACAAACATATGCCTCTTTTTTATTTTTTATATTTTTTTTT
>NW_004949096.1:19143647-19144300 GCF_000317375.1 Microtus ochrogaster | reverse complement strand
GCAACATAATCTTTTAATTTCACATTTCCTGTACACCCCTATGGGACCAGATACCAAAGGCTCCTTCCTTCCTGTCAGCCGGCAGCCTCCCCCTTTAGTGAACACCATCCTGACACAGACCGGCTTTTTCTATGTTTGAACCCCACAGGGGTGTAATGTTACAGCATCTCCTTTGTGTCAGTCGCCAGTTCACACAACTGTTGTGGATCCAGCCATGGTGCGCAAGGATACTGCACATTTGATTTCTCTGCCCTTCTGTAGGTACTGTGGTGGGTTTTGTTTGTTTGTTTTGTTTTGAGACAAAGTCTTGCTGTATAGCTGGAGCCTGCCTTGAAGTCAAGATCAACACACCTAGCTTTATTTTTTTAATTTCCATATTAATGAGCATTTGAATGAACTTATAGTTTGGGGACACTATGGGCAGTTTGTTTTGTTGTTTATAATTGTATTGATTTGATTGTACATATGTTTGTGTGTGAAAACATACGGCACATGCCATAGTGTGCATGTGACAGTCAGAAGATAACTTCTGAAACCCAACTCTTTCCGCCGTGGGTTCCAGGGCCCAAACTCAGGTCTGCGAACCTGCGTGCCAAGTGCTTTCAACCCCTTCCCTCTCACTGCCCCTACGAATATTCCAAAAGTATGGTTTG
>NW_004949096.1:19140846-19142872 GCF_000317375.1 Microtus ochrogaster | reverse complement strand
AACTAGCTCTTGTAGACCAGGCTGGTCTCGAACTCACAGAGATCCGCCTGCCTCTGCCTCCCGAGTGCTGGTATTAAAGGCGTGCGCCACCACCGCCCGGCCCAGACTTCTGTTTTTATCTGTAGCAACTTTTTCATTTTCTAGGAAGCCTTTGAATGAATGGGTGCATGTCATCCTAGCGTTACTTTATATTCCCTGGGAACTGCACCTGTTCTTTCTCCCACCCTTTGGGGATGTTGTTTGGCGATTAGGTAAAAAGATGTCACCGTATAAGCTGGGTTTGGAGTGGAAATCTGGACCGGGAAGCAGAGGTAAAGTTTTTCAGCCTCAATATATATATATATGTTTACATAGTTGGGGTCCCATCTACAGAAGGATGCCACCACAGTAGGCGGGGCTTCCAGTCTCTACACAACCAAGATAACCTCCGCGCACGACAAGCCCATAAGCCAACCTTCTTTAGATAATCAATCCCCTATTGGGCTTCTCTACCCACATGACCATATCGTGTGCTGAATTGATAACTAAGTCTAACCATCAACACAGCACAAGCTGGCAACCTAAGCTTGATCCCCAGAACCCAGGTAAAGGTGTAATGAGAGAACTGACTCCACAAAGTTGCCCTCTGAATTCCACATGTGCCCTGGCACACACACTGACACACGTCATACACACACGTACACACAGAAATATGTCACTTCATTTAAAAAGTTTAAGATATACGGGTTGGGCTCTGCAGTTAGGAGTGCTTTTTTCTTCCTGCAGAGGGCCGTGGTTCAGTCCCCAGCACCCAATCACAACCACCTGTTCCGGGGCTCTGACACTCTCCTGACCTCGATGGGCACTAGATCCACACCAAGCACACATTACATATCTGCAGGTAAAGCATCCACACACATAAAATTAAAAAATCTAAACACGGGGCTGGAGAGATGGCTCAGCAGCTAAGAGCACTGACTGCTCTTCCCTGTGACAAGCCCACAAGTACTCTACAGTAAACCTACACCTGACAGATCTATCGGATGTCCTCCTAAAAAGTGCTTATGCACACTCAAACCAGTTTGCAGAGCTGCAGGGGACATCTGTCCTTTGGCTAAGTCACTGTCAATTCTGTAAAAATCTTGTGAAATCGTGGCATTTCTCCCTTCTATAGTCTCCCAGCAGTGTATAAACCTGACTTTTCCTGTAGGGCAACCGGATCCCTCCCCCCACACCATGAAGCCATGGTGTGAAAGGGTTCGGTCAAGTTCTTGTTCCCATAGCCAAAATCTTCATGAAAACAAACTGTCTTTATTTCTCTATTTCTTTATTGACAGCACTCACTGATGAGAAAGGAGCCCCCCTTGCCAGGCAATGGTAGCACATGCCTATAACCCCAGCACTCGGGAGGCAGAGGCAGGTGGATCTCTGTGAGTTCGAGACCAGCCTGGTCTACAAGAGCTAGTTCCAGTTGCCAGATCCACCAGTTTCTTGTGACTCTGTGAAAATGCATGCTTGATACCATTGTTACCGCCTTTGGGATTGTTGATTTGTCTGTTTGCCTATATAAACTGGAGATGAGCCCTTACCCTTTTTTAACCCTTATCCTTTTTTACCCTGGTGCCTTATCCTTAAGTCTGATGCTTTGCCCTTATACCTTGTACCTTATGCCCCTAGGCTTCTTCTTCTTTTCCCTTCTCTCATCTTCCCCCAAGAAATAAAGATATAGGCAGGAAAACTGTGCCTAAATCAGTCAGTTTGTTCTACCTCTCAGATCCCTTTCCCAAGCCTGTCTTCCCAGCACCCACATGGTGGCTCACAACCATCTATAATGAGATCTGGTGCCCTCTTCTGGCCTGCAGTCACACATGCAGGAATACAGAACACTGTATACATAATAAATAAATTAATAAAATCTTTTTTAAAAAAAACCTAAACGATCTCATTTAGCTTCTCTAGGATTGCGAATTATAAGCTCACTGTCCTTTAAATATGGCTAGAAACCAAATATGAGTGAGTACATCCCATGTTCCTCTTTTTGGGTCTG
>NW_004949096.1:19126792-19137943 GCF_000317375.1 Microtus ochrogaster | reverse complement strand
AAGATGTGTGGATTGATACCTGGATCTTCTATTCGGTTCCATTGGTCCTTCTGTCTGTTCTTATGCCAATACCAGGCTGTTTTCAGTACTTTAGCTCTGTAGAAGAGTTTGAAGTCAGGGATTGTGATGCCTCCAGAAGTTCTTTTATTGCATAGGATTGTTCTGCCACCACCACTGCAGTTGATTCTTCCTCTAGCCTGGGGCGCATGACACTTAGGTTCTTGGTGGGAGACTGTGGGCACAGCAGCAACTTAGAGCCTGGGAACACAATCTGGTACACCTGCAGGTGAAGATTCCCATTGATCCAGACCAAGGACACGTTTCCATCACTCTGCAGGCCAGCTTGTTGCACCAAGCTGCAAAACAGAGCAAGAGCTGGCTCAACAGGTCCTCTTCCCCAAGTCTTTGGAAGGACACACAGGAAAGGACGCCTGGGAGACAACTAGAATTGGCTTCAGGTTTCAGCCCAAGTTTAGTGTGTACGCACATTTGTATAACTTACCTGACCCAAGCTGAACTCTGCTTCCAGGTACATATGGCTCCCCACCAGCCTAGTGACAGTTCCTGGAATAAGATAATGAAAGGTCTTTCGTAGTAATCCTTTTGGGGGCGGGGAGCAAGGCGTGAGGGGGATTAACAACGTGAGCCACCGCGCAGAGCGAAAAGCAACAATCGTTTTAAACAATCCTTACTATCCACCCTTTACTCGCATCATTTCCTCCAGTTTTCCAAATCACGTTTGTAACAGCCGCTGCTTTCTTTTACAGGCCAGTAACATGAGGCATGTCATTTCGCTAACTAGTTGACGAAGCTCAAATCTGATCCTGGTAACTTTAGCGTCTGACCTTTGTCACTGTGGACACCCTAGGAATTCGGCTCACAACCTTTTGCATTTCCATTCTTTAGTTACTGCAGCTTAGGTAAAGTAAGGCAGTGAAGGGACAAAAACAACTTCCCAGGCTTTAAATACATGCTTCTAACGAACTGGAAGAGCTGTTCGGATGTGTCTGACCCTCCCCCAAACTTTCAGACCGGAGACGACGTCCTATTCTTCAATACCTCTTCGTGCGGTGGCTTCACTCCCTCGCCCTTCTCTTCCAAGCAGGAGTCCACTTCCAGAGGTCCCCAATGTAGTCCGAGCTGCAGGGGCTCTCCGACACACCAGACCCCTAAGTGGTGTTTCCTGGCGCGGGAGGGGCCCAAGGCCAAGCCCTGGGGGAGGCTCCTGAGAGCAAGTACGGCACGTCTCGTGCCAGGTGGAAAGTCTTTGAGGCCCTGAGCAAAGCCTTCTCCAGATGGGCTCCATCCTGAGTCCTGGCCCAGGCACGGCTCGGGGGCTGCAGGGAGATGGGAAGGCAGTGAAAGGAGCGGCCCACGAGGGAGTGGGGTTGGGAAAAGAAGCAGGAGGAAAGTGCAAGGTCAGCTATGCCTCAGGAGTCCGAGGGATAAGCAAGGCTCTACCCCAGCCCCTGACAGGGTGTTAAGCCCCAGACTGGAGCAGGATCCCAGGCTCGAGAGAAAAAGGAATGTGGGGAGAAAGGCGTTGACTAGAAAACGCTGGGGCCATCTAATCCAGGACTGAGGGTCGCAGACATCGCAGGTCACTCACGGAGTTGCAGAGTCTTTCCCAAGAGCATCTCCTTCGCCTCCATCCTGGATCAGAGAGCTCCAGCCAACACCCCTTCGCCGGAAGTGAGCATTTTTTGTCCAGGCTCCTCTCAGAAACAGTCCTTCCAAATTTACGCTCAAGAAAATTCAGAACCAAAAAAAGGAAAAAAAGAATCTCGATGGTTAAGCATCAGTGAAGCACTGGACTGGGAGTTTGGAAGTACTAGTTAGACAAAACTCTGTCCGAGAACGATACGAAACTAGGATTTCTGGGGCCCGCTAATTCTCAGTATCAGGAAAAGCGGAACCAATATGTCAACCCGCCCTCCTTAGGGAGCGAGGAGTCGGAAAGTTCTACTGTCTAACCTCTTAGACGGGCATTTTGGCAGGTGACTCTCGGAAGTGGGCGGGACACCTGGAAAGCCATGTTTGGACCAGGAAGAAAACCGGAAGTAGGAAGATGTGGCGGAAGTAGCTGGGGCGCTGGGGCCCCGGAGGGGGCGGTTCCCGTTCCTCCTCGGAGCCGGATGTTTGCCGAGCTTTGACAGGCGTGGCAGAGGGAGCCTTGCCTGAGCGCGGTGAGCTGCAGAGCGCGGGGTCTCGCTGGGCGCGGTGGGGGAAGGGGAAGAGCTGCGCTGGTCGTCTGAAGGGCTTAGTTCCTAAAGGGGAGATTTGGAGGCAGCGACGCCGAGGTGGAACTGGGCCCGAGGGCCTTGGTCTCTCCACTGCCGGGATTTTGCCCCACTTCTGTGTCTGCAATGAGAATACAGCCACTTTCTCTGACGTCTTCCTTCCCTCTCCAAGGCATAGGCCAGTACAGAACAAACCCGTGGGTGGGAGAAGTCTCCTTGACAGGATCCGGCAAAGCTCTGAGATCGAGAAATTAGAGGGAAGTGGTCGACTTTGCCACTTGATAGGCCATGCTTTCTTCTCATTTTCTTGTGAAATGAAGTTCATTCAGTGTAGGTTTTTGACTATGCAAACGAGATTATAGTTGGGAGTTACTGTCGTGTAGGATTTATGTTTTTCCGGAGTCACAACAATCCGATTCCAACACCAGCAAACATTATGACTTCAAGTTGCTATCTCTGTTCCGCCCTGGTATTCAAGTTCTGGCTGCCCCTTCGTGGCTCCTCTTTGAACCCTATGAATTTGTGACAGACACATAGGAGTGTTGTTGAGGGGCTGACTTTCACCAAGAGGCCACCTCAAACATACTTGTGGATTGAAATCCTGCCTCTGGGTTCTATGACCTTTAGCAACGTGCTCATCCCCCAGCCCCCATTTTGCTCAAACCGTAAATGGCTTTACTAGCATAAGGTGAACTGGTTCCAGCTCGGGTACTATGTTTGTCTTTCACAAGTGTTGGTTCCTTTCTTAGGAAAATCATTCAGTCATTCAGCTAATGACAGGATGTCTACCACGTGCCAGGCATTATTCTGAATAAGTTGCTTTGTTTTCCTGTGCTGGAGAGGGAATCTAGGGCTCTGCGTGTGCAGGCAAAGTGCTCTATTACTGAGCTGTGGCCTTAACCTTCGAAATAGGCTCTTAGACAGTAGTTCAGAGGCTTGTGAAGCCTTTAAAATTGCATGCAAGATTTCATGGATCTGTTCTCTTTTTTTGAGAAGTTCACAGATATCAGAATTTTTGAGAGATTTATGATTTTGCCAAAGTCAAGTCTTTTTCTAAAGTGACGCGTGAACACTCTCTAAAGGTAAAGGTTTACCTGCCAAAAATGCAAGATTCATCTTAGAGAAGTGTTTCTGCAGAGCTTAATAGGGCTCGCAAGTGGCTGATATTATTTCATTTCTATCGTTTTGTGTTAGAATTTCCCTTCGCGGGAAATTCATCTCCCACTGGACAGCAGATAAACATCTGGGCTCAGAGAAGGCAATAGAAGGGGCTGAGAGAGGTCAGGGAACTGGGCACACTGTGATTAGTTTTGCTGGTAAAGGAGGTTATGTGGGAGTTGAAGGAGCTCGGGAGAGAAAGAGGCTCCTGGGAAAGAGATGGGAGTCCCATTCAGCTGTCCTCCCTCACACACAGCTCAACTCTAACCGCTACTTTTAATCCTGTTTACTTCTAGCAAGTGCTTCTGAGCACTGGGGAGTTAGGAGCCTTTGCTTCATAGATGAGGAAATTTAAGATCCCTACAGGGAAGGCGCTGGCCCAGGATCTCTGCAGCCCGAGGCTTGGCAGGACTGTCACCTGGTTTTTCATATATTCGATTTCATGCTTTTTCTGTGACGCCAGATATTATTGTGTACAAAATGATTTCTCTTGCATAGCTGTGAGGTCGGGGGTGCCAAGAAGTTCCTGGCGCCTGGGCAGTGATGGGCGGGAAGCCACTCTAGCAGGAGGGTATTGTTTCCAACTGGAGTCGGTTCACTTTAATGAGCCAGTGCTTCTCATCCTTCCTGATCCCTCATGTTGCGGTGACCCCATCCATAAAATTATTTTCATAACTGTAATTCTATTACTGTTATGAATCATAATATAAATATCCATGTTTCCCAATGGTCATAGGTGACCCCTGTGAAAGGGTCATTTGGTCACCAAAGGGATTTCAACCCACAGGTTGAGAGCCACTAAGCAATGGTCCTGTGAGAAGCAGCCCTGTAGCCTCCTGGTTGAATCTGGGAGAGTCAGTGGGCCAGAGGCAAATTCCTCAATACTGGAGATTGCCTGGTTGGAAGGGGAGTGAGGATCCGGTCTTTGGGCAAAGGCAAAGTTACTCACCAAGAGAAATGCGTTCTTGAATGTGAAAGGTTTGCCCTCTGTGTTCTTAGTGAGGAACCTGTATTTTGGTGTCCAGCTGGATGAGTGAATCCCCAAGGGACGGGAGAAAAAGAGCAAGGAAGAAGCAAGGTCTTTGGCTTTGAAAACCTGAAACAGTTTTCCTACTGACTCAGTATATTGCCATGGTAACAAGGAAGTTGTTGCTTAGGCCCTGGGAGCTGTTCACCATTTAGAGCCCTAGGCTGTAATGTGTGGGGAGGGGCGGTTGTCATGATCCTTGTGCTCACAGTGTGCATCTCACGTGGCAGCTCTTCTCTTCTTCCAACCCCCAGGCCCTTTCTCTCCTCTTACCTGTCCTACTGATTCTCTGACCTTATATGTCATTTTCTCCTGGCCTCGGGAATGCAGTTTCTTCTTTGGTGTTGGGCAACTAGGTTGGATGAAGCCTCCTTCCTCACCCATCTGGTGAGCTCAAGGGAGGTGCCACCTCCTTTGGCTGGGTCCTAGACCTGGTTTTAGTGCCAACTCTTCCCCCAGCTCTTCTGTCCTGATCTCCATGCTCTAGATATTGTGGGCAACCTCTTTTCCCTCTGTGCCCTAACATCCTTAAGACAGTCTGTTGACTTTGCCACAGGGAAACCATGGTGTGGAACCCCTACAGGTTTAGAGAAGGCCCAAGAGCATTGGGGACCTACAGAAGGTCTGCTGGGATTGGCAGATAGATTCCATTCCTTGTCCCCGGTAAACCAAACTGCACACCTCAGCCATGACCCTCTCTCCTGGGACCCCATCATCTTCGACCGGAGAAAGAAGTGGGATGTCCAGGCCCAGCTGGCCTTTTTCATGGCATTGGGAGACTCTTGGATTCCTCAGATTCTTGTAGCATCTATTCCTGTAACTGTTGGGGAATGTGAGGATATGCCCTTTGGCAGCTGGGGCTGCGTTACTTGGTCAGTCGGGTGACAGGCAGTGTGGGATCTGGCTGAGGACCTGAAGGGAGGTACTGGGCTGTGCCATCCGCTACTCCAGCTGCCTTTTCTGGCAACATGCTCTGTGGAACTCTTGGCAGGATTAGGACTGTTGAGGAATAGGGACAAGGGTGCCAGAAGAGAAAAAAAGAGGACAGAAGGGTTCACTGAAAGAATTACAGAATCTGGCCCACCACTCTTCCTCCCTCCACATCCAGGTTTCTCCTCTGGTTCTTCTGCAGGGAACAGACACAGCCATGGATCCTCTCTCAGAGCTGCAAGATGATCTGACCTTGGATGATACCAGCCCAGCTCTGAACCAGTTGAAGCTAGCCTCCATTGATGAGAAGAACTGGCCTTCTGATGAAATGCCAGACTTTCCCAAGTCAGGTGAGTGGCACAATGTCTCAGGCAACTGTAGACACCCCGGAGGGGAGGCTCCTTCCTGCTGGAGGGGTCTTCAGGGGGTAAGGTTGGGCCAAGGAGACCAGCCCTAGAGTATGGCTATGACTATAAGTTCCCTGGGGGCAGGCTAGAGAGAATGAGTCATGGAGAAAGTGACTCTGCCTTTGCCATGTTCCTCAGATGACTCTAAAAGCAGCTCTCCAGAACCTGTCACACACCTGAAGTGGGATGACCCTTACTATGACATTGCCCGGCACCAGATTGTGGAAGTAGCAGGTAAGCATGCTCAGTAAGGTACTTCTTCCCTGATATTCCGTGCTCCTGGCTTAGAGAAGCCAGCCTCTTTTGCTACCAAGAAAGGGTACATTTTGTGCCTAGCCTCTGGCCTGCTCTTGGGCTTATGGATCTTCCCTTATGAGCATGGACTGGTTTTGATTGGTATGTACCACTGCTTCCTGACGTATGGTCCCATGGTCTCCCACTGCAGCCGGAATGTGGGAGGCATTGTGGCCTAAGAGCTTTTCAGTTAGAAAGTTGAGTTTGATCCAGTTTTGCTCTCTGACCTCCTTTCTCACACTGTTGTTGAGGAGTAGAGTGATTCTTGTATGTTAGCATCCTGGGAGCTAGAGCTTCCTTCCTGTCCTGTCTTCCCTTCACTCGCCCTGATCCCTGATCCCTGCTTTTCCATCAGTCACTGGAGATGCGGATAATGTCACCCCCTTTTGGGGGTTTGGAATGGGCAGAGCCTTTTCAAGATGCACAGTGCCACGTGACTCCCTGGAACGTCAAGTTTCTAGTGGGTGTGCTGCCCTGCTGAGAATGGGTGCAGGAACCCTTTGGCTCTCTGCTTCAGGAAGCTCCCTGTGTCATAAGGCAAGCCCAGAAGAGACTGGAGCAGGGAACTAGTGAGCCTCAGTGAGCTGGCTCTGGTTGTCAGGGTCAGAAGAGGCCACAATGTCGAAGGCATTCCCATGGTGCCTGAGTTTCTGATGCTTACTTTGGTCTGGGTTGGAGCCCTTGAACGATCTCTCTCGACCCTGCAGAAGCAAGACAGTTTCTTCCTGGCTTAGGTCTGAGCCTGGGAATCTGAGTAAGGTGTCAGGGTGTCTAATGTCTGCCCTGACAGCCTCCGACTTGGTAGTCAGTCAGAAGACAGCAGGTGAGGTTGTTCCCCCCACTTCTGTGGGTGTCCCCTTGTCTTGCAACAAAACACCACCTTGCAGCATTTTTTTGTTTGTTTCTCCAGAATGTGGCGAGCCTGAGGGGGCCCAGCCAGGTAGGTGTCAGTTCTGGTTGTCTGTGCTTGGCCCCCCTGGCTGTGGCCTCTGGCTCTATGAATCAGAAAGGACTCTTGGTGGAGGCAGGTGGGACCAGCTTAATTGCAGCTCCATCGTAGGAATCTGGGAGCTGGTGTTGGCTTTGGAAGCAGGAAATAGCAGAGTGTCTGAGAGACATGATGAGTTGGAGACCCAAAACTCTGGAGAGGGGAACTCTAGGTGCTGTGCCTCTGGAAGCTCCCAGTATAGACAAGTCTTGTTTGAAGAGCCAGTGGTGATGTCTGAACTAGAGTTCAGAGAAAGGACCTGTGTGTAAGGGAGAGGAGGCAATACTCCCAACTCCTCGACAGCCTATGTTTGTCTCTCCCTTCAGTAGCTGCCATGGACCTCAGTCAAATTTGACTTGGTCCTTGTGGGGTCTTTCCAGTGTTGTGCTGGAACAGTAGACTCTATAGAAGGCAAAGAGACCATTATTTGTAACCTTTTCAGTTTATACAACAGCTGGTTTCAGGCCTCCAACATAATATCAACTGGCTTGCAAAATGCCTGGCAATAGAAATATTTAACAAGGGGCTGGAGAAATGGGTCAGAGGTTAGGAGCACTGGCTGCTCTTCCCGAAGTGCTGAGTTCAGTTCCCAGAAACCACATGGTGGCTCACAGCCATCTATAATGAGATCTGGTGCCCTCTTCTGGTGTGTGGGCATACATGGAGGCAGAATGTTGTAGACATAATAAATAAATCTTTGAAAAAAATATTTAACAAATGTAAACAGTCTTCATATACCATAACTTTCTCAGTCCTGACGTCCACCTTAGAAGTTCTTGTCCTGCAGGTTGTGGGCAGCAGCACCCGGAAAGCCTGCTGGAGAGGCTCTCCTGTTGCTGGTTAACACCCATGCTACCTTGAGAGAGCCTGATTGGTATCTGGGGAATGCAGGCTTCTCCTACTCCACCCTCTCCCCAGCACCCAGCTGCCAGCTCTGTGTCTCTCTTAAGGGTCCAGGGCAGAATCAGCTCTAATCCCTTCTGAGAGTAGGGAGGGGGTTCTGGTATGCTTCCTGTAGTAGCCACCCTGCTTGCTTGCAAACTTGGTGATGGGACTTCCATTTCTGAGGAGTCAGAGGACAAGGCCTAGAGCCCCAGGGCTCTGACTTATCCCATGCATGCCTTCCAACTCCTGACTGATCCTTGATCCCCTTGCTGTCTTGACATTTTTCAGTGTGTGTTACTAGATCAGCCTTATGGTTAGCACCGAGGACTTGCCTGGGTATCCGCCCCCTTTCCTAGAAGCTTACATTCTTACACTGGGTATGATTCAGTGGTAGAGCTCTCAACCTAGTGCAAGGCCTGGGTACCAGCCTCAGTACTGGGAAAAATGAAACAATAAAAAGGAACCTAACAGTCCAGTCTTTTTTTTTTTTTTTTTTGGTTTTTTGAGACAGGGTTTCTCTGGTTTTGGAGCCTGTCCTGGAACTAGCTCTTGTAGACCAGGCTGGCCTCGAACTCCCAGAGATCCGCCTGCCTCTGCCTCCCAGGTGCTGGGATTAAAGGCGTGCGCCACCACCGCCCGGCTCTAGCAGTCCAGTCTTAAAGCCAGTCACAGTCCTCTTTGATCCCCCACCCAGAGCTGCCAGGGCACAAATTTCTTTTTCTAGAGAAAATGCACATCTTTGTAACTTTTTGATGAACCAGTGAGTTTATTAGGGTTACTCAGAAAGCACGGATGAAGGGTTTCTACACCCCTCTTCTGTGGCCAGCTAAGAGGTGGAACAACATGCTCCTGGCCTGTAGCCTTACCCTCTCACTGACACCTTACATCCCAGAGCTCTCAGACCTTCTACCTTGGCCAGACAGGCTTCAAATAAAAGCTTCAATGCCCTCCCCAGGCCCTCCCACTTCAGCACCTGCATTCCAGGCATTCCTTCTGCTTAGGTGGAACTAGGCAGGTGATGCTCCCCTTCATGCAGGAGTCCCAGGACTTCTGAACTTCAGATTGTGTGGCTGGGCTACGTTCTATGTCTGTGTCTCTCCCCCTGCTCTGCTGCTTTCCTTACCCCCAGCAGAGCCAGTTGGAAGTAAATGAGGGCAGGAACTTAACTGGGAGCCACCAGCAGCTGCCCCCCCAAAAAAAACTAGCACTTCAGGGTTCAGAGAACTAGTGTGGTGCGCACATACCTATAATAAATATCTCGAAAAACAAAAAAAAAATAAATAAATATCAAAGCTGGAGGTAGTGGCACACACCTTTAATCCTACTGCTTGGGAGGCAAAGGCAGGGGGATCTCAATAGTTCAAGTCCAGCCAGTCTACATAGTGAGTTCCAGGACAGCCAGGGCTACATAATGAGACCCTGTCTTATAAAAACAAATACAAAAACAAACAAGCAAAAATATCAAATTCTATCACTCAGTAAACTGAGGTAGAGGAGCTTCAGGTTTAGGCCTGCACCTGCTAATTGATGAAGTCTCAGTTTACCTTTTAGAATTAATTCAGAGATTTTCCACATAAGTTTTTAATTTTTTTACTTGGTTTATGTGGTAAAAAGATCCAAAATTCCTGTAGGAGAAATTCTGGAAGGCAATATGACTAGAATACAATTAAGATTTGGATTCACCTCATCTACATGTGCCTCCTGTAATTTCTCCTCAACAATCCTCAATTCCTTTTCTGCTTCAGCTGTTAATTCTCTGGGACTATTCAAGTCTTTATCACCATCTAAGGTTTGTTTAAATGAATTATTAGATCAGGTGTTATCCCAACAGCCGGTCATAGACTGGAAATGTCTCCTAATAATCTTTGAAAGTCATTAAGAGTCTGTAACCGGTCTCTCCAAATTTGTGCCGTTTGTGTTCTAATTTTCTGTAAACCTATTATGTAACCTAGGTAATTAGCAAAATCTCTTCTTTGAATCTTTTCAGGAGCAAATTGTAATCCCCATTTAGGCAAAACTTTCTTTACTTCTTAAAACATCCTTTTTAAGGTATCTATATTTGAATCAGATAACAAAATGTCATCCATGTTATTGTATATTATAGACTTGGGAAATTGCTTATGTATTATTTCCAATGGCTGGCACAGGGTTGGGCTATGGAGTATTCCCTGTGGGAAGATGGTCCATTGATATCTTTTAGTAGGCTGAGAATTATTTTAAGTAGGTACTGTGAAGGCACACTTTTCTCTATCCTTTTCTTGTAATGGTATAGTGAAGAAACAATACTTTAAATCAGTAACTATGACAGGCCATCCCTTTGGTAACAGAGAAGGCAGAGGAATTCCAGGTTGTAGAGGGCCCATAGGTTGAATAACCTTGTTGATATGTAACATGAACGGGGCCTGCTTGTTGTTGGGGTTTCTTGTCTCGCCAGTACCCAAAAATTGTTTAGCCCCAAAGAAAATCACACATAGGTCTCCATAAATTATAAGCTGATTGGCCCATTAGCTCTAGCCTCTCACTAGCTAACTCTCACGTCTTGATTAACCCATTTTTCTGATCTATGCTAGCAATGTGGCTCAGTACCTTTTTTCAGTGGGGCAGATCACATCCTGCTACTTTGGTGGTCTGGGCAGGAGTGGGAGGAATCAACTTCCTCCTTCCCAGAATTCTCCTGTTCTCATTACATCATTTTTACTTTCTGTCTGGTTTTTCCGCCTATACTTCCTGCCTGGCCAATCAGCGTTTATTTAAAACATGATTGACAGAATACAGACAATTCTCCCACATTGATAGCCCTTGGATCTGTCACCCTTCTCCATTTTCCAGATTTCATTTTAACAACAAATACAGGAGAATTCCAAGGGCTAGTAGATTCGTCTATATGTCGAGCATCTTGTTGTACCAGCTGTTCTAAAGCCTGCAACTTTTCCTCAGCTAGAGGCCACTGCTTAACCCATATTGGTTTCTCAGTTAACAATTTTAAAGGTAGGGCTGTTGGTATCTCTGAAGGTTTATCAATTGCTTTGTGTTCTTGTACAACCCGAATGGCTGGTGTCCGTCGTCTATAATATCTTGTAATATTTTCCTTAAAAACATGGGCTGGAGAGATGGCTCAATGGTTAAGAGCATTGCCTGCCCTTCCAAAGGTCCTGAGTTCAATTCCCAGCAACCACATGGTGGCTCACAACCACCTGTAATGAGATCTGGTGCCCTCTTCTG
>NW_004949096.1:19120538-19126366 GCF_000317375.1 Microtus ochrogaster | reverse complement strand
GACAGGGTTTCTCTGTGGTTTTGGAGCCTGTCCTGGAACTAGCTCTTGTAGACCAGGCTGGACTCGAACTCCCAGAGATCCACCTGCCTCTGCCTCCCGAGTGCTGGGATTAAAGGCGTGCGCCACCACTGCCCAGCCATCCTCCACATTTATCCCATCATTCAGACCAGTATTGCTTTTTACAGCAGGCATTGGACTTTTTAATTTTCTTGGTAAGACACATTCTCCATTGTAACTGGGAATGACTGGACCACATTCATCATGGGGGCCTGCAATAGGCCCCCCATGGCATTTCCTGATGGTATTGGGTTGCTTGTCTATCTGTCATTGACCTACCTTCATTGTTCCAATGTCAGCCTTTGCCACACCTCCTACATACACCTGGAGGCTGAGTCCTCCTATTTCTGCCATTCCCAAGGAGGCATTATTCCTAGGAATCCGTTGTCTACAATCCCTTCTCAGATGTCCCATTCTACAACTAAAACATTTGGTATTCTGATGTCCTCTCTTACCATTGGAAATTGCTTCTTCTACCCACGCTTCACTACCATAGTCAAGTGTCTCAACATTTATTGTAGTGCAAGACCCATTCATCCATGGCTGCTGATCTGATCTTTAAAGGTCCAAGGATACATTTGCACTCAATGTGGGCATTCTCACAAGCCAAAGATTCAATTATTATATGTCACGCTTCTGGGTCAGGTAGCCCTATTTGTACAGCCCTAGTTAGTCCTTGCAAAAAGTCAATAGAAGGTTCTCTCTGACCCTGTTTAACCCTAAGATAGATTCAACTCTCTTTTCTGGTTCCTGAATCCTGTCCCAAGCCTTTGAAGCTGCTGTGCTGCATAGGGTGTAGCCATCATAAAGAGCTTGATCCTGAGGATCAGAGTAAGGTCCTTCGCTTAGAATTTGATCTAGGGAAATCTCAAGTCCATTTGCTTTTTCTAATTGCTCTAAAATTCTCGCCTCCTCTTTAGAAAAGAACCTCCAAAGTAACTGCTGTCCATTTTCTAGGACTGCTGAGATTAATTGAGCCCAATCTTGAGTTGTTGCTTTATTACTGAAAGCCTAGGTTTTGACCATCTCCCTAACAAAGGACGAATGTAGTCCATAAGTTACAACTGCTTCTTTAATTTCCTTTAGATCAGTCATACGTGTAGGCTCCCATGTATATTCTTTGACAACCTTAGGGTACTTGGGGCCAGATGCTTTTTCTGTTGTTATTACTGGAAAGGCAGGCAGAACTCTGCGGAAGCTACTCCGGGGATTTTTATGTACTGATGTGGTTAAATTTTGCCTTTGTACCTTTTGTTCCTGGTCATCAAATTTGATAATTTCCTCAATATTTTCAAATCTGTTTACCATTGCTTTTTGTAATGTCTGGATTCCTGTCCCGTGTTCTGCTCTAATGTCCTCATTGATGATTCCAAGGTATGAAGTCTGTCCAGTAGAGATAATGTCTCATCCTTGGACATAATTTTTATAGCATGTATATTACCTTCCTGGAGAGACATTCTGCCAGTCAATCTGTCAGTCCCCCTTGACAGAGTATGATTAAGACATTCAACAGTGCGAATTCTCTCAAATAATGTTTCAGCACCCACTGTCACTAACTGGGTTTTATGTGCTAAATCAGCTGTTTCCTTCTCCAGAGTGCTGAATCTTCCATTAAATGAAGTCATGTCCTTCTTCAGATTTTCAAACTCTTTCTTGAGAAACATGGTTTCAGTCTGTAAAGACTGCACCATTTCCAAAAACGCCTCATTCTTAGCTCTATTGTCAAACCATTTTTTAATGAAAAAATATTGAGGACAAAACTAATCCCCAGAATTAAGATTAATGATGTAGAAAGGGCATCATAAAAGTCTTGTAATACCTGTAATACCTCACACATGCTGTAAGTAAAGAGGCTGTTGAAACCTTGGATGGTTAGGTTGTCTAACATATTGCCCTTTTAAATTAGTAACTTATGATCTATATTTAAGATATAGATTTAATTAGCTGGATTAGGTGCAATAACCATAACCTGCCAGTAGGTGTCGCAGGCCACCTACAAAATTAACCCAGCTGGGCCTAATGATACAGTTGGAGTCATGTGACTGGTATGAATCTGATTTTAGTGTGAAAGGCTAAAAGATATGCTTAGATCAAAAAATAGTTATTAATAGAAATCACAAACTGTGATTCTACCATAGTGGGCCCTGATCAGTCAACAGCCGCAGGAGCACAGGGATAAAGCCCGTATCCAGTCTGAATATCCGCACAGTGTGTGGTGAGAGGACTGGAAGCCTTTCTGAAGTGAGGAATGAGATAAGATAAAGAACCACAGCCGATCCGCAGCAAGAAAAGCCACCGCTTTGTGAGAATTCTGTATCCAAAAGAACTGCTGGCTCCACACACAGGCCGTGGCTGGCTGAGGGAAGGCCTAGCCAGGAGCACTCCAACCTGGCAGTGGGTAGTAGAGCTGGGGGTTCTAAAACCAAATGTTCTTCGTTGTCACCAGATGAAGGCATACGTCACAAAACAGTCCCACACCAGTTTGGAATTACAATTAATAAGAGGGTTATTTATTTAAGGGGAAAACTTACAGATCACTGTCCTAGACAACAGTTCTGTGCACGAACAGAAATAGAGTCTAGCAGCCAGAAGTGGGAGCCAGAAGAGGAAGCAAGAGAGCGAGAGAAGGGCTACTGCTGCTTTTTAAAGCAAAAGAGACCACACCCAAGTGAGCTGGTATCTTAAAGGCCATTGGCTGAAGGAGTGGGAGAGCTCCGGCAGCAGTTTATCAGTGTTCCCGTTTCTCCCACCTCCCGTGTCTGGATCCTACTCATTTGCTTCCCAGCTCTGTGGACTTGTGGCCTTAGACCAGTGGTTTTCAACCGTCCTAATACAGTTTCTCATGTTGTGGTGACACCCCAACCATAAAATGATTTTTATTGCTACCTCATAACTGTGATTTTGCTGTTGTTATGAATTGTAATATAAATATCTGGTAAGCAGGGTGTCTGATTTGTGACTCCTGTAGAAATGTCATTTGACCCCAAGGGGTTGTGGCCCACAGTGGAGTAGCACTGTCTTAGACTCTCACAGAATCATGCAGTAGCTGCCCTTTGTTCCAGGCTGCTCTCACTTAGCCGATTCTCAAGGTTTATATATATTTTGTGCCATATATCAGTACTTTCTTCCTTTTTGTGGTCATACTTTTATTGCATGAATATACTTTATTTTTCATGACATAGATTATCATATATCTCAGCCTAGCCTCAAATTTATTTAAGTATAGCTAAGGATAACTTTGAACTTCTGGTCTTCCTGCTTCTATCTCTGAGAGCTGGGGTAACAGATGTAACAACTATCACTTTTGGTTTATGTGGTACTAGGGATCAAACCCAGGGCTCCCTGTATGCTAACCTGAGCAGGCATGCTGCTAACTGAGTTACATCCCCATACATTTATCTATTGATGAATGTATGTTGTCTCCACAGACATTACCCTTTCAAGGTGATTTTACTTACTTATAAAGAAAGGGTCTCACTATACCTTGCTATCTTGGAACTTGCTTGGTGGACTAGGCTGGCTTAGACTCACAGTTTTTCTGTCTTTGCTCCTGCCTCTCAAGTGCTAGATTTAAAGGCACTCAACACTGTATCTATCCTAAAAGTGGTTTTATTACTACTGTTTTGTTTTATTTTTATTTTTTTGAAACTATGTCATGTAGCCTACGCTGGCCTTGAACCTATTAAAATTTGAAAGCCTGTTTTGAAAGGTCTTGTAACCCTGATCTTCCTGTGTGGGTTTACAAGTGTCACCATGACCGGGTTAAAAAGCAAGGTTAAAATTTGGGGGAGGCGTGTCCCAATTCAGTGCGCTTGAAGTTACTGTACCCAGCATGCCCTTGAGTAATGGACATGAGTCAGCCAAGCCCCTGCAATCACTGGCACAGGCCCCAGGTTGGTATGGTTCATTTGTCACCAGCTGTGCTCCATCTTCCTCCACACTTAGGTGATGATAAATACGGGCGGAAGATCATTGTCTTCAGCGCCTGTCGGATGCCCCCCAGCCATCAGCTGGACCACAGCAAGCTTTTGGGGTGAGTACCCTCAGGGCGTCAGGTGGGGCTGCTTTATATCATCTGTGGGGAAGAACCCTGGAGGAGCAGTCAGACCTGCTTCTCAATGTTTAAAGATGATAATGAGGCATGTGGCCTCTTTCCTGACAGGAGTGAGATGGCGCACCAGAAAATAATCTTGAGAAGTAAATACTTTTCAAATATGGACGGTGTTCCTGATATAGTCGTGATTCTCTCTCTTTTTTTTAGTTTTTTGAGACAGGTTTCTCTGTGTATCCCTGACTGTCCTGGAACTAACTCTGTAGACCAGGCTGGCCTTGAACTTAAATCCACCTGTCTCTGTCTCCTAAGTGCTGAATTAAAGGTATGCACCACAACTGCTAGGCATAATCATTATTCTTTTTAAAAATAATTCATTCAATTTTATTTTATATGCATTGAGATGAGGGTGTCAGATCCCCTGGAACTGGAGTTATAGGTGTGAGCTGCCCTACGGGTGCTGGGAATTGAACCCGGGTACTCTGAAAGAATAGCCAGCCAGTGCTCTTAACATCTGAGCCATCTCTCCAGAACCATGATTTTTAATCATTTCTATTTATAATCATAAATAACACTATCTTACTTTGTACCAAGTTTGGTTCAATGGCTTCTGTACCTGTGGGGCTTCTGCTACCAAATGTGTATGAACTCTCTCCTAGCACAGGTCCTAGGCTGTTTGCTTGTCTAGGTCACTGGTGTAGCTGTGAAGAGACTCCATGACCAAGGCAGCTCTTAGAGAAGAAGGCATTTAACCAGGGACAGTTTTAGAGTTTTTGTCGTCATGGTAGGGAGCATGGCTACACACAGGCAGTCATGGTGCTGTGCTGGAGAAGTAGTTGAGAGCTGTATTTAGGTGTGCAGGCAGCCGCCAGGCCTGTGTGTGCGTGTGTGTGTGTGTATACACACACACACGCACACACACGGCCTGGCAAGGGCTTTTGAAGCCTCAAAGTGCACCCCTAATGAAACACCTCCTCCAATAAGGACACACCTGCTAGCCCTTCTGATCCTCCTCAAACACTTCTTGGGGACTTAAGCATTCAAATATATGAACCCTTGGGGGCATTCTCATTCAAAGCACTGCACTGGCTAAATGTGGCGACCCTTATCTGAGTCCATAGCAGGGACCAGTGTGCTGTCAAGGGATGTGGGGTATTCCAAAAAAGCAGCAGAAATTGCCCTCAGTTTGCTCAGAGTGACCATTTTGTATTTTTCCTGAGCAGTTTCGAGTGCTCTCTAAAGTGTAAAATGTGTACAATACCCACAGCAGCTCCCTAAGGTCCCGAGTGCTGTGCACATGCAGGGTTGTGGTGGTCTCGGGCAGACTGGGGGCCTGAGTGTGGGCTCATTCCTTGTAGTGACCTCTCTTTCCACAGCTCCTTATGAGCAGCAGAGTCCTAGTTGACAATATACCACATGTTCAAGTGGGAGTAGTCACTGTAGAGCTCACCCTAGGAGGCGGAGTCACAAACCCCACTCCAGCTTTTTTGTTATATTGATGTACCTTGTGGCTAGGTGGTGGGTCCAGTGAGAGGAAGGCACCTAGTTTTTAGGGCAGTTACTGAGACAGCTGTGTCTTTCTTGGGTCTTCCTCCGTGCTCAGAGTCCTGGGCAGTTTGCTGTTGCATGTCCTCCTTCCCTTTGTGTGTGTGTGCGCGCGCACGCACACACAGACACACAGACACACACACACACACACACACACACACACACACACACC
>NW_004949096.1:19113171-19120438 GCF_000317375.1 Microtus ochrogaster | reverse complement strand
ACACACAGACACACACACACACACACACACACACACACACACACACCCCACTTGGTCACAGTCCACTCCCCACCCAGATCTAGGGGGTTGAAATGGAAAAATGCTTGAAGCTTGGAATCAGGAATCAGAAGACGAGTTAAATTTGAACTCTGAATTTTAACTAGCTGTGTGCTTGGAGGCAGTTCTCACTGAGGTCTATATAAACTCTGAGTTCTCTGTGTCCTCACAGAGTTCTTGTAGGTAATAATGAAATTTCATCATATATATTTTTAGAGTATTACAATTTTGGGAGGTTAAAAATATGTAAGTTGGTGAGTTCGAGACCAGCCTGGTCTACAAGAGCTAGTTCCAGGACCACAGAGAAACCCTGTCTCAAAAAACCAAAAAAAATAAAAATAAATAAAATAAATAAAAAATATGTAAGTTCTATAAAACAATGAAGTCTCACAGGCCTGTCACCCAGAAAGAAAGCCATTGCATGCTGCTACATCCGCTTTGTATTTTCTTCTCCATTTGGAACTCTATATTCAATTTGATGTTTTGGATGATTCTTTCATCTTCTGGGTATAAAGCATTCCTCAAAGACATCCTTTGATCCTTTTGTTTTTTAGCCCAGACAGTGGCAGTGCACGCCTTTAATCCCAGCACTTGGGAGGCAGAGATAGTCAGACCTCTGAGTTCGAGGCCAGCCAGTATACTGAGTAAGTTCTAGGACAGCCAGGGTTACAGAGAAACCCTGTCTCAAAAAAACAAAAACAAAAACCAAACCAACCAACCAAACAAACAAAAAACAAAAAAACCCACACCCAAAACCATATTATTTAGCTGGATGTAGTAGTGTGTGCTTTAGTTCCAGCACTTGGAAAGCAGAGATAGGTTGATCTTGGTAAGTTCCAGGTCGGCCTCGTTCTCCCACCCACCCCCAAGAAAACCCTCAAAAACCATGTAATTTACATATAATATGCATGTAGAAAAGTAAACCAATTGTGTACTACTTTTTTTTTCTTTTAAGCCAGCTCTCATTTTGTTGGCCAAGCTGACTGTAAACACCTAGGCTGAAGTGCTCTATTTGCCTCAGCTTCTTGAGTATCTGGGATTACATACCTATAACACTACACCCAGTTTCTGGTGAATTCGATGATGCATGTCTGCAACCAGCACTTGGGGCTTATGAAGGAGTATTTTGAGTTTCAGGCCAGCCTGAGCTACAGAGTGGGAGCTTGTCTCAAAACCCTAAAAACAAAGCAAAGCAGAAACTCCATACCATCAGTGCCCGCCCCACCTCAGGCCTCCAGCATGACTGCTGTTCTGACTCCTGACTTCACAGATTAGTCCTGTCTGCAGAAGCATCCCATGAGATGGTCTATTTATAGATGTCCCATGATTTCTTTAGCCAATCTCCTGATATTGGACAATTTGCTGGCTGCTGAGTTGTTATTTTTTCCCTAATAAAACTCTGGAATGAACAGTCTCCTACTCCCCTCTGTTTCCTTAGGAAGTATTCTTGAACACTGCCCAGCTTCTGATGGGCACAACTCCACTGCACTCCAAAGGTCACGGCGTGCATCCATGGCTGAGAGTGTCTGCTGTAATCTTTGCTATTCTCCTCATGCAAAATGCCATTTTTTTTATAAGATTTTATTTATTATGTATACAGTGTTCTTTCTGTATGTCTACAGGCCAGAAGAGGGCACCATATCTCATTACAGATGGTTGTGAGCCACTATGTGGGTGCTGGGAATTGAACTCAGGACCTCTGGAAGAACAGCCAGTGCTCTTAACTGCTGAGCCATCTCTCCAGCTCCCTATTGTTTATTACTTCCAAATTTCCAGTGTGTGTGTGTGTGTGTGTGTGTGTGTGTGTGTGTGTGTGTGTGTGTGTGTGTATGGCTTTGTGGTCGATCAAAAGCCTACGGATTGGAACAGTTGACCTTCTGGACGTCCTGACGTCCTTTCATGGACACAATGTTTTATAGATTGTACCATGGATCACAGATTCTGTAGGAGGCAGAAGTGCTCCAAGGTCTAGAATGCAGTCTTGGCATTGGACACTTTACCGCTGTGCCACAAACTGAAACCTTGGCCAAGCACCTGACCTGTGCTGATTGCCGTCATTAGTAAAACAGGGTTGACTTGAGCTTCTGTTGTAATGTGGGAAGAATGAGGTAATGATTGGAAGTGTTTGGCAGACATTAAAAGCTTTGACCAATAACCAGTGACTCAGGGTGATCCTGAGAAAAGTATGTCAAGCCCTTTAACTGCGGAATGCATAGCCCAGCTTGGACCTCAGGTCTGCCGATTTTGCTGTCAGAATGAGCACTGTTTGCATACTTCTCCATTAGTCCAGCTCTGACCTCTGCCTTCTTCCAGGAGAGACTGTGGGTTACACAGGCAAATGACAGCAGGGAGGTCTTTGGGGAAGGAAGCCGTGATGCAAGTACTGGTTTCTGTTGTGCAGAGGACAGATCTGAGCAGGGCTTTTTACGTGTGTATGACGTTGGGAGTTGAACCTGTGGCTCACACATGCTAGGTGATTACTCTACCACGGAGCTACACCCCCAGCCCTGGCACTTCTCTTGAAGGTACTTGAAGCACACACTGGACCAGTATGTGGAGAGTGACTACACACTGCTGTACCTGCACCACGGCCTGACCAGTGACAACAAGCCCTCCCTCAGCTGGCTACGGGATGCCTACCGGGAATTTGATCGCAAGTGGGTTGGGACATGGGGATGGGCTCCAGAGCCTAGTGTGGGTGGCTCTGTGTTGACAGCTGTCTGGGTTCTGGATTGTCTGGGTTGTTCTAGTCAGGAGCTTATTCCGTGTTAGTACAGGCAGGGCCCCTAACAACCCTGCCCCTCACTCCACCCATTCCCAAGTTTTCCACTTATCCTGCAGGTACAAGAAAAACATCAAGGCCCTGTATATCGTGCACCCGACCATGTTCATCAAAACCTTGCTTATCCTCTTCAAGCCCCTCATCAGGTGAGCAGGCCACAGGTGTGCACCCCTCACACAGCGTGGGGTGATGCAGACCAGGTGCCTGTCTGCAGGGAAAAGCAAAGGCCCACCATGGGTCCAGCCTGACCCAGATCCTTCCCATTGCCTCCAGTTTCAAGTTTGGCCGGAAGATCTTCTACGTGAATTACCTGAGCGAGCTGAGTGAGCATGTGAAGCTGGAGCAGCTGGGGATCCCTCGCCAAGTGCTCAAGTGAGACAGCAGGGTGTGGGGTGTGTGTGTGTGGGGGGGGTGTGCTCGCGTGTGGACCCTGGAGAACCTAGAGGAGTGAGGACGGCAGTGTCAGGTGGATCTCAGTGAGTTTGAAGCCAACTGGTCTACAAGAGCCAGTTCCAGGACAGCCAGGACTGTTACACAGAGAAACCCTGTTTCAGAAAAAGAAAGAAAGGAAAGGAAGAGGAGCCGGGCAGGGGGAGGGGGGAGGAAAAGAAAAGAAAATCCCACAGTAAATGCTTGATAGCATTGGCTACAAAACTACAGAGCCAGAGGGCCTGACCCTTGTCCCATCTACTCTCCCAGGTATGATGACTTCCTCAAATCCACCCAGAAGAGCCCTGCAACAGCTCCCAAGCCCATGCCACCACGCCCCCCGCTGCCAAACCAGCAGTTTGGGGTCTCATTGCAGCAGTGAGTATGCTGAAGTTGGGCAGGCTGGGGCTGATGGGGGCTGGACCAGCCTGCAGAGTCCCAGCTCACCCCTCTGCTCCCACAGCCTCCAGGAGAAGAACCCAGACCAGGAGCCCATTCCCGTTGTGCTCAGGGAGACAGTTGCCTACTTGCAGGCTCACGGTGAGTGCTGTGGAGCCCTGGGCCTAGTGACCTTCCCGGCCACTCTCTTCCCTGGCTGCCCTAGAGAAACTCTGAGCAGAGCATAGAAAAGTACACTCCAATGACCCTTCTTTGAATTCCAAGAGTGATCTGGCAAGGAAGTGATCTATCACCTAGAGCTCGGACACTCACCAGCCCCTTGTTCCCCAGCTCTCACCACAGAGGGCATCTTCCGGAGGTCAGCCAACACCCAAGTTGTACGGGAAGTGCAGCAGAAATACAACATGGGTGAGTGAGCCAGCCCCTGAGCTTGTCCAGAGCGTGTGTGTGTGTGCAGTGATGGGGGGGGGGGAGAAGAAGAGAGAGAGAGAGAATGGGACGTGTTGTAACTGATGGGCTGTAAGCAAGGTCCCAGATTCTCTTCTTGACAGAATTTCCATGTCCTTTGGTGTGGCCAAAGGTCCTGCTTCTGCTGCCTCACTTTGGGGAGCTGCAGCCTTGGGTTCAAGGTCATTTAGAGGCAAAGGGGCAAGGAATAATTGTCACGTTTTCCAGTGTCCTCATGCTCTGCAGATCGTCTGTGTCTGTGTACCCTTGTTGAGAGGAAGAAAAGAACTGGGCAGTGGTGGCACACACCTTTAATCCCAGCATCCAGGAGGCCGATGCAGTCAGGTCTCTGTGAGTTCAAGGCCAGCCTGGTCTACAGAGTGAGTTCCAGGGCAGCCTCCAAGGCTACACAGAGAAACCCTGTCTTGAAAAACAAACAAACAAAAAAGGAAAAAAAAAAGAAAACAAACAAACAAAAACTGAAAAAGGAAGCGAAGGGGCAGATGCAATAGGGGGGTCCTGGGAAAAGGCAGCTTGTGCATCAGACAAAAGGACAAAGTAAGGGCGCTTGTTGGCCTCTGGATTGGCCTGGTGTTCTCTCATCCTTTCTTCCTGCATGTAGGGCTGCCGGTGGACTTTGACCAGTACAACGAGCTGCACTTGCCGGCAGTCATCCTCAAGACCTTCCTTCGGGAGCTTCCTGAGCCCTTGCTGACCTTTGACCTCTACCCCCACGTTGTGGGCTTCCTCAGTGAGTTCTCTCTTTCCTCCCAGCTATGCAAATCCTCTGCCAGAGCTGGAACTGAGCTCAGGGGAGTGTATATGGCCACACCCACCGTCCCCTGCAGGCTCGTGGGCATAAGCAGCTCTCAGAAGTCCGGTTGGGTCCCCACTAGTCTCACACCAGGGTTTCCTGAGCTAGCCCTGTGCCCTGTAATCTGGAGCTGCCCTCTTCACAGACATTGATGAAAGCCAGAGAGTGGAGGCCACACAGCAGGCTCTCCACAGCCTGCCAGAGGAGAACTACCAGGTGCTGCGCTTCCTGACTGCCTTCCTGGTACAGGTGAGCCCTGGCCCCTGCCACTCACCTGGTGTGTGTGGGGGGGTGTCACTGCTTGGATGTGGTTGCTGGGAGTAAGAGGCAGGGCCCTAGATTCTAGTTGTAGCCCCATTTCCTTCCACAGATATCTGCCCATTGTGACCAGAACAAGATGACCAACACTAACCTGGCTGTGGTCTTTGGCCCTAATCTGCTGTGGGCCAAGGATGCTGCTATCACCCTCAAGGCCATTAATCCTATCAACACCTTCACTAAATTCCTCCTGGATCACCAAGGGGAGTTGTTCCCCAGCACAGACGCCCAGGAGGTCTGAGCACAGCCCCCACCAGCCCCTTCTCTGGCAGCCCCAGTTGGACTTGTCCTCCTGGAGTCTAGGGTTCCTGCCTAGGAAGGGGCCCCCAAAGCCCTGGGAGATGGAAGTTGGAGCTCACTAACTGGGCAGCCCCTCCTCTCCCTCTGTCCGGCCCACCTCACCAGCCCTGGAGGCCTCTATTATCATAGACATTTTCTTTGCCTTATACCTCTCACTGCCTCTTTGGTTGCTGGGCTTTCCAGAACTGGGCTTGGCGCCTCTAGGACCAAACCTCAGTAACCCTTTTCTTTTTCCTGCCTGTTCCCCGGCAACTGCAGAAGACTAAATCACTGCCGGCTGTGCTGGTACGGGGGCTGGTCCTCTCTTTCCTGCTTGGTAGGAAATGGGACAGCTGAGCTCCTGGACTTGAGCTGGCTCTGCTGGGTACATCCCTTTCTGGTCAGTTGCTGTGCTTTTTAGAAGTGAATGTTGGCCTGGGCGCAAGTTCCCTGTGCTGCCCTTCCTACTAGTAAGGATGGCGAGACCAGAGTTGGCTTGTCACTTCTGCCTCCTGGGTCTGTTCCTCCTCAAGTGCTGCTGCTCCCAGGGTGTGCTACTCCCCCGTTTCTGCCACATCTGGCATCTTGGGTCACAAGACTGAGACTCTGCACATCTGTTGAAATGGTCCTCCCCACTCCGGGTAGAGCCCCAGTGTCAGGTGTGTCAGCAGCACAGTCCGGTCCTCCATGCTCTCACGTGTACGGACCCCCAGCCAGTGCTTGTGTTGGGTCCCTGGTGGCCCTTACTTCCTGCCTGGGTACTCTTGGAGGGCACGGAGCTCAGAAGCCCCTACGAGGGGAAGGGGTTTTACTAATAAATCACCCCACCAGGAAGATTGAGGGAGTGTGGTGGCTACCAGGCCGTTGTCTCTCAAAAACCCTGAGCCGCAGTGATGGCCGCTTTCATTCTACGCCTAGTGAAAACTCGTGACCCCTAGTGAAGGGCAAGTACCTGCAGTGAGCCTGCCCTGCCCTGCGCGGGCGGCCAGACAGGACAGCTCCAGAGATGGCACTGGGCATTGTGGGACCTGTACTGGGCATCTTGCAAATGAGGCCACCGTGTATCAGGTCTCTGATGCCTGAAGTGCTGCTTCTGTCAATCCCGGGCCACTCAATTGTCACCCACCTTTTTGTATCAAGTGTTGCTACACTCCATTTATTGGAGAGCCTTTGGGACCTCTCTAGCCCTGCCCCTGCCCTGTCAGTGTGTACTGGGGGCTCTTACTGTGAATCCAGTGTTCACATTTACCATGATTTTCCTGGCCCCAATCATGTATTTCACTGTCTGCACTTTTTGTATTTCAATAAAAATGGAAATGGAAATGCCCATCTGGCTGCTTAGGAAGTAAGACCCTGGACCACGTGGGAAGTGTGGCATGACTGAGAAAGGGCCTCGGGAAGTCCCCTCCCTAGTTCATCTTAATTTTGTCTGTCATAATTTTCTTGGGGAAATGTGAACAATGAAAGTCTAAAGAAAAATGATTCCTATCCCAGTCAGTGGCATACTTCTTGAGCACGGGGACCTCGAGCAGCTCTATCACAGAGGACTCACCCCAGTGTGGGGAACTGTAAAGATGGGGTCCCTCCTTCAATCTTCAACTCCCATATATTTAAGTCTGGTGCCTTCCAATATCACATGCAACTGGGACAGAATCATGTAGTGGAGAGGGAGCAGGTGTAGCTTCCCAGTGAAGATCTAATGACCCTGCTTACCTCCTTTCAAAAGACCCCCAGCCCTTGTC
>NW_004949096.1:19101006-19112179 GCF_000317375.1 Microtus ochrogaster | reverse complement strand
AGCTTCAGTCTTGATTTTCTTATTTGGTGAGATTCAGGAGTCCATGTGGGACTGTATATTTATCAAAAACTGGTTCCTGAGGACCAGAAATAGTATCTGTGGTAAAAGTGACCAGAGGATTATCCTAGCCTCGGCTGTGATTCAGTTTTCATTTCCTTTCCTTCACCTCCCCAACCCTGACTCTTGGCCTGGGAGGCTAGACTCTCTCCACTGCCACCTGGACACACAGGATGTGAAGTTTGTTCTCCTTCCCTCTCTTGAGGTCTTTTTGCTTGGTTTTCAAGGTTGGGATGGTCACTTTCAGGCTGGGGTGGTAGCTGTGGTGGAAGTGCAAGAATGTAGGTCTCATCCCTAAAATTAGAAGTTTGTTTATTTTTAAATCCTGGAACTCAGAGATCTGCCTGCCTCTCCCTCAGTGCTGGGATCAAAGGCATGCACCCGAGACACCCAAGATGATAAATCTTAGGTGGGTTGTCTTCTGAGACGTGGTCTCATTTTGTAGCCCAAGCTGGTTTCAACCTTGTGATCCTTTTGAGTGTTGCGATTTTAAGTTTGTACCATTACACTTGTTGGGTGGGGGGGAGTTCAAGAAAGGGTTTCTCTGTGTAGCCTTGGCTGTCCTGGAACTTGCTCTGTAGACCAGGCTGGCCTTGAACTCACATGGAGCTGCCTACCTCTGCCTCCTAAGTGCTGGGATTAAAGGTGTGCACCACCACCATCCAGTAGTATACATTTTATTACAATTAATTAATGGCTTCCAACTAGGATGACAGAATTTCACCTGTCACAGTTGTCGGGGCAGGTTCCAGATACCTGCCTATTGCTATCAGGTGGCTGTGGTTGCCCAGGGTGGGTCTGCTTTTCTTCTTTTGGGCAGGGGCAGCCCAGCCAGAGTTGCTGGTTCCAACAGTGTTAAGATGGTGGTAATAAACACTAGTTCTGACCTTCAAGGAAGCAGTTCCATCGCCTTGATCCCAGTGCCGAGACTCAGGCCTTTACAGCTTCCTTTCCTGCACATTGTACTAGCTGTAGCTGGGTGACAGTGAGGTGGTGAGCCAGGCAAACAGCAGGGCTGGAGACAGGGAGAGCTGTGTACTTGAGTTGGGCCCCTGACTGGGCCTCTGCAGTTACTTAGGTGCTAAGCTAAACCTTAGCAACAGGTCTCTCAGCAACGGGTGTTTTAAGAATACAACACACTGCTGGTCATGGAGCAGCTGAGCACTGCTTTTGGAGACTCCAGCCAACGGTGGCTCAGCAAGTGTTACTGTTTCTGAGCCAGGGTTAGACAGCTGTGTTCTCAAGTGTTATCTAGTTCACGTTTGCACCTTCAGCCCTGAAGTGTGCACTAGGAGGTAGTGAGATCTGAAGACTGTAAGCTGGGCTGTAGGCAGCTCCTCTGAGAGCCCACTGCCCTTGCTGGAGCCTGTCAGATGAAGTAGCAGAACCCGGACAGGCCACTTGACTTCCACTTCCCTTATTTCTCAGCAACAACTCTTTTCACCAGATCAGTCACTATTCCTTGTCATATCCTCTGCTGCTGTCTTTCTCCCGGTATTCTGTCTTGCAGACAGGGCGGCAGGTATGCTATGTGAGGGGACAGACCTTAAAAGAGGCTTCACAAGGGTTCTTCATGTACTTTGGGTTCAAGCACATGGCCCTGGCCTGGGGAACACTATAAGGCTCTAGGAAGCCAAGGCAGTAAGACTCAAGGAGCCCTGACAGACTCAAGAGTTCCTGAAATTTAGGCTCAACCCTTCCTTTCTTATGGAGCCTGGTGATGGCCCAGTGGGAGAAGTGGGGATGGTGGTCTAGTTGTCCAGACAACATTTCGAATAAGAAACTGTAAAGTACAGAAAACTTTTATTGGAAACCTCTTGATTATATTTCCAAGTGTAGCTCTCATTTCCCAACAAAGCACTGGAGAAGGGGCCTCATAGCCACCTGGTCCCAGCCTAAGCGTGGCTGCAGGAGTTGGTTCCCTTTGTGCAGGGCTGAAGAGCACAGGCAACCTTGAAGGATGCTCTGCTCAGCTTCCCTGGCCTCTACCCTGATAGGTCTGAGACACAAAGGCCACTGGCTGAGCTGCCAAGACCCATGCCCTCACCCCTACTCGGTGCTGGCTGTGGGGGCAAATCGGGTTCAGTAGGCCATGAATGTGCCTGATCCAAAGGCTGCAGTGCCATCTGGCCACCACGGCTGGGCACATTTCTCTGTGGCAGCAGAAGCATGCACAGGTCAAAGTCTCCAGTATTACATGCAGATTACTAATAAGCAGTTGTGAGCCACCTGCTCCAATGAGTAACAGCTGCTGCCAGCGACTACAGGGATCAGAGGAGCAGGCAGGCTGGCAGAGGCACTTGACTTAAGCAACAATACCTGGAAGTTTAAGTCAACCATAAGCTCAAAAAGGAACCAATCCAGCTTGTAAACCCAGGGCCATATACAGACTCTGGAATTGGAGGGAGGAATAGCTCCCCACTCCTGCTCTAGTCTCGGGGACTTGTGCAGCAGGACACACACTGCTCCCTGGGGCACCATGTGTCTCGAGTGAGTCATCACATTAAACACACCCGAGGTTTCCTGGGGCCTAGAATAGAGCCAGTCACTGTGCAGATGCTCTGTCAGAAAGATGCTCAGTAGGTGCACCGTGTGCAAAGGAATGCAGCTCCACACAGCTTGAGGGGTTTCTCTGCAGCCCCATCCCTCATCTTTCTTTAGATCAACAGCAGGTTCTGAGGAATCTTCTCAGGAGGCCTCCACTCCTTCCCCAGTGACACTGCTAACCCAAACATATTTTTCTATAAAATATCTGGTTTCTCTGAAAGTAATAAATATTTACCATGTCCTATATCCAAGCAGCAGCAATTGAGGGAGGGTGAGAAGGAAAGAGCTTTGCTGTGACTGTCATGAGGAAAGATGGAGGGAAAGGAAGGGAGAGTGGGGTGGCCCAGTAACTACTGGTGACACAGAGCCCTCCTTTGCCCCACTTGGTCTTGCCCAGTGTTCCCGCCACCAGCTGGAATGTCAAGTGGCTGATGGAAGGACAAGTAGGCAGGGGAGCTGCAGAGTAGACCAGGCCAGGGCTGGCAGCAGGAAAGGGTGACACCCTCTGTGAGGCAGCTGAGGATGGTTCCTGCTGAGCTCTTCTGGTATAGCCAGAGTCCTCCCAAAGTCTGGCACTGGGTCTGATTGCTGCCATGAGTCTCCAGGAGGTCCAAGAGCGGGAGCTTCTACATCCCATAGGGAACCACCCTGCTTTCAGGGAGCTGCTGAGGATGAGGAGGCTCTTTGCTGGGTCCACAGGAAGGGGGATGCTGCGGATACTCGGGACACTTTTACTGCAGGGTTTCAACAAAGGCATCAAATTCTCGGACATTCTTCTCATGCACAGCCAGTTTCTCTGGTAAAGAATCCTGTAGCAAAAAGAGGAGAGGGGCTTACTCTAGAAGGCCTGGAGGAGGCAGCCAGTTCATCTGAACTTAGTTCCTGGGAAAACAGGGACAAGGCAGTCACTGGATTTTCAAGATGTACACAGGTCTGTAGGAGGTTGGACACCTGCATCTTCTTTTTTTTTTAATTTCTTTTTTTTTTTAAAGATTTTATTTATTTATTATGTATACAGTATTCTCAGTATTCTGTCTGAAGGTATGCCTTCAGGCCAGAAGAGGGCACCAGATCTCATTGCAGATGGTTGTGAGCCACCATGTGGTTGCTGGGAATTGAACTCAGGACCTTGGGAAGAGCAGGCAGTGCTCTTAACCACTGAGCCATCTCTCCAGCCCGACACCTGCATCTTTTGACTGCTTGAAGTTCTGGGAAAAGTCACCACAAAAAAAAAAAAAAAAATCCAGGAAAAACCATGCTGCCCGCCTGTCCTGCAGCACTGGCTGTTGATGAAGACCTTGTCCTTCCTAGAGGAGCCTCCATCAGCGACAAGCAGCAGACTACACCAGAATGCTTTCCACTGCAGGGTGACCTTCCACAGTGGGGTGCAAACATAAGAGACCCAGGAAAAGACGGTGTGCTTTAGACACTCAAGTGGCTTGGACACCCTAACAACACTGCCCAGGTGGAAGGGGAGCCTCAGCTAGCACTGGCTAAGTGACCACAACTGGATCTCTTGGACACTGCTTCCTTCTGAGTAGATGCCAGGGATCAGAGGGCTACGCTCAGAAGCTCCCCACTCTGGGATTAAAACTTAGACTGCTACCATTGGCAGGTCACCCCTTCTGTATGAAAACCTATATTTTTTTTATTTTTTAATTTTTTTTGGTTTTTCGAGACAGGGTTTCTCTGTGGCTTTGGAGCCTGTCCTGGAACTAGCTCTGTAGACCAGGCTGGTCTTGAACTCACAGAGATCCGCCTGCCTCTGCCTCCCGAGTGCTGGGATTAAAGGCGTGCGCCACCATCACCCGGCTGAAAACCTATTTTATAAGATTCATGACTTTAAACATAGTTTTAGCTATGTTTTGAAGGATGGTGTGGGTGTGCCGTTTAGTGGAAGAGCCTTACATAGGCAAGGCCAGGGTTTATCCCCAGTTACACACACACACACACACACACACACACACACACACACACACAGAATATGTGTGCTAGTGTGGTGCTTAGACAGCCTCATTTAAGGCTAATACTCAGAGCCAGGCATGGAAGCACACACCTTCAATCCTTGCAGAGGCAGGAGAATTGCACAGTATGAGGCCAGCCTGGACAACACCAAGAAAGCCACTGAGATGGCTTCGTGGGTCCAGCACTTGTTACTGTGCAACCCTACATGGCAGTCCTCTGATCTGAATGACACACATATGTTGTGGCATGGACACGACACTCCTGCCACATCCCATGCACAAATAGTAAATAAATATTTTTAAAGTGTTGTGAAAAAGAAAAATGAGTCAAGGTAGCAAGACGAGCAGCAGGCGGCATGTGCACGTCAGGTGTGACTACAGAGTGATGCCCAGAAAGAAGGCAGAGGGGCATCGTGGAGTAACAGGAAGAAAGCTCTATGCCTGTGGCACCAGGGTGCCAACATGAGATAGGAGGTGAGAGGAGAGCCTTGGGGGGGAGGGGGCTTCCATACCAAGTCTTCCGCCATAGACTGGGCTCCAATATCTATGGAGAGGCTGCTCAGCTGAGGGGGATTCTGAAATTCACGGTAAAAGGTCCCCAAGTCCATCGGAAGAATGTCATCTTTAGAAAAAGCAGGTTTCTTTAAAAACAACACAAACTCAGGTTAGTTCATCTGTGGACCATGAAGGAAAACCAAAAGAGGGTTATCTAATGACACGACTCCTGCTTTCCAGGAACTAGTCAACAAGAGTGTCTTCTAGACTCATCTAAGGGAGAGGAGAAGTCTTTGTACCCTGCTTGTCTGGGCTACACTCTAGTCTTGATGATGCCATCCCTTCCTCTGGTTAGGGTTATCACCTTCCTTCAAACTCCCCCTAAGCAGAGGGCTTCTGGAGAGCAGATACACACTGCATTCCCAGAGATGGGACCCTGAGACCTCGCTGTTGACAGGGCTCCAAATGTTTCCTCAGAGACCCCCATCCGAAGTGAACATCTCGTTCCCAGGCAGCAGATGCTTCTAGCTTTACTCCTCAGAGAACAGCGAAGACCACAGGTGGTGACTGTAACTTACAAAGTCAAGCACAACAAAGTCGTCATGTGGATTGCCACTGCTGCCCCCGCTGGAGCCATCAGAGTGCAGGCTGCCGTGGAGAGGAGACGTGGTCTCTGGGGAGTCCGGGGGATTCACCTAATTCAGAATAAGGCGGAGTCAGTGCAGACTCTGAACAGGAAATGACAGCTATGGCAGAAACATACTGCTGCATGGGGCAAGGAGGTGCATGATTGTAATCCTAGCACTCAGGAGGCTGAGGCAAGAGAACTTCAAATTGGAGGTTTTCTTGGGCTACACAGAGTTCCAGATCACCCTTATCTCAAAACAAACAAAGAAAAGAGAGAGACAGAGAGACAGACAGACAGACAATGATGGCTACAAATTCATAAGCCAAGGAGCCTGGCTTAAGTCCTGTAAAGGACTCAGTGACTGCCCAGGAAGAATGACCACGGCAGCATCTACTGGAAACTGGTAGTCACTGGTGGGCTCACCATAGGATCAGCATCCTCCAGCTCCAAATTCTTGGGAGCAAACATGGCAAAGGGTATGTCCAAACTTGTCAGGGCCACCTGAAGAGATAAAGGAGAGAAGTAAGTGTTCCTGCCTGACTTTCCTTAGCACACTTGTTTCTTACAGGCTGCCAGCAGCTTTCCACAGCTAGGCCAATCACGTCGCCCTGGCCTCCAAACACATATGTTCACAGCAGAGGACTATGGGAATATAGTTGGGAATGCTTAGTCACAGAAACTGAGGAGCAGTATGTCACAGGGTTCACTGTTACTGATCCTCTTCAAAGACAAACTTGCACACATAGGCTGGGGCGGTGGTGGCTCTCTGTGAGTTCAAGGCTAGCCTGTCTACAAGAGCTAGTTCCAGAACAGGCTCCAAAGCAACAAGAAAAACCTGTCTTGAAAAACAAAACAAAACAACAACAACAAACAAAAAACTTGCACACATACAAATTTTGCAATCAATTTCAGCAGTTCCACAGGACCTTATTAAGAACAGATATCCGTGAGGGCAGTGGCAGGAAAATCACCTGGTTGATGGGTTTGTTGACAAATGCTCCCACTTTTCGGACAAAGACAGTCTCCAAGACATCGTGGGGTGAGGCCCGTCCCTCACTGCTGTTAGATACAGTCTCAGTGTCCTCACTGCAGAAGGAAGAGGAAGTGGTACTCACTCTCCGACCACAGTACAACTCTCGTCCCTGAGCCCACCTTCCATGAAGCAGCCTGCGCAAGAAGTCTAGCTGGGGGGCTGGAGAGATGGCTCAGAGGTTAAAAGCACTAGCTATTCCTCCAGAGACCATATGTTCAATTCCCAACAACCACAGGGTGCCTCCCAGGTACCTATAATGAGATCTGGTGCCCTCTTCTGGCATACAGGCATGCAGAACACTGTATACATAATAAATAAATTAATTAAAAAAAAAAGTCTAGCTGATACCACTGTACTGCTTTTTGGCTTGGAAGAAGACTAGACTTGCTGGAACAACTAAAATGGTCACATATGTGAATAAAACATTACACTGTAACTCAGGGCCACCCAAAGAACAGTCAGTGTTCTTTAACCTCTGAGCCAGCTGTCCAGCCTGGCATCTGAGTTCTTAGGACCTGGCTCTCACCATCCAGGAGGAGTCCAGGATAAGAAAACCGGAGAGCTCGCCGGGCGGTGGTGGCGCACGCCTTTAATCTCAGCACTTGGGAGGCAGAGACAGGCGGATCACTGTGAGTTCGAGACCAGCCTGGTCTACAGAGCTAGTTCCAGGACAGGCTCCAAAGCCACAGAGAAACCCTGTCTCGAAAAACCAAAAAAGAAAACCGAAGAGCTAAGTGACTAACAGCTCTCCCTGTGACCATGTGATCAGAGCTGGAGCGAAAAAGGACCAACATTCATAAAGACAGGAATAGAATAAATTATTTTCCAATGATTTCCCCTCCTACTACTCCACTGTGCCAATGAAAAAGTACATTGGGCATTTCTCTAATGAGAAATTCTCATTATCCCAACCTGTCCAAATAAAGGCAAGGCAGGGAAGGACAGCTTTCAATGCAGCTTTCCAGAGACAGTTCTTAGGGTGGGAGAAGAGACAGGCTTTCTCCAGTCATGGCGACTTCTGTGTGCATGTGCACACACACATGCATATGCACGCGCGCAGACATGCACACACACGCGCACACACATGCACACACACACACACACACGCACGCACACACACACACAATTAAAATACATGAAGAAGAAAAAGAAAGTCCTGCTATTTCCTCTCAGCAGCTAAGCCCCAGATAGCTCCCTCATATACTAGCTGCAGTATTGACTCTCATCAAAGACCTTCACCCTTGGAGCAAGCAGTATCAAGCTGAGTTTGTCTCAGGTTATCCCTGCCATCATGCAAACTCACCTGCTAGATGGCGTGGCAGCACAGTGGGTTCCCTCAGAAGGTGTGTGAGTCACCGGTCTCTCCTGATCAGCCTGGGTGCCATGAGCAGGCTGGCTGGGAGCAAGAGGTACCCCACCTTCCTTTCCAGGAACCATCAGCTTTGGAGGGAATGAAAAGACAAAATGAACTACAGCACTGTCACGCAGCAGGCGAACCTCATAAGCTTTCCCATCACCAATGCCTCCATTAGGTAGGCAGCCATCTTGGACCTTAATTCTCTTGAGATGTGGCTACTAAAAGACATGCATAACTACAGAGGGAGAAAGAAGGGAAGACAGTGAAACCCTGAAGAATCCACCTTCTCAGAAAGTCATTTCAGTCCTTCAAGCTACTCTGTTGCCCCTAAGGAGGGGAGGCAGCCCTGGGAAGCCCGTGGTCCTCCCCATCCTTAAAGGTACCTGGTGAGCGTATGTAGTGTTTAAGCCAGCAGTAAACACTACTGGATAAGCCAGGTCAGCCGATCCAAGGCCCAGGACAGTAGGCTGATAGGAAAGGCGAGAGCTTGAGAGCTGAGCAAGAGAAAACAGGGCAGAGGAGAGACAGGGAGAAAAAGGCAATCCTAGCATGTGACCCCTCCTGGAGCTTAGCAGAAAGGCAGAATCCTTTGGAGCACAGATCCCAGTGGAACAACGTGTGAGCCAGGCCTTTTTCTTTCTTTTTTTTTTTTTTTTTAAAAAACATTTATTTGTTATGTATACAATATTCTGTCTGTGTGTATGTCTGCAGGCCAGAAGAGGGCACCAGATCTCATTACAGATGATTGTGAGCGACCATGTGGTTGCCGGGAATTGAACTCAGGACCTCTGGAAGAGCAGGTAATGCTCTTAACCATTGAGCCATCTCTCCAGCCCCAGGCCTTTTTCATTATGAGAACAGAGACTTGTTTGATCTGGGAATAGCTTTAGAGCCCCCAAAAGGCTTCAGCAGTGAGTGCTTGCTTGGCTCCTTAGTTCCCTATGCTTCCAGCTCAGCAGATCTCCTGGGCACAAGCCTGGGGTGAATTTCCCATGTCACCCTATTTTCTCCTCTGTCCTTGAGGTCTCTAATGACACCCCCATCACCCCAGGGAATGGACGGCTCCTATTTATACTGAATTTAGAAAGATTACCAGTCACGGACTGTTTATTTGGAAATCTGATATAAATAACTCCATGTATTTTTCACATAAATGGAAGAAGGGTGACTGTGTCCTGTTAAAATCAATTACTAAGCTTTAAAATAAGCCCACAGAATGCTCGGGGACTAAATAACTCTGCCCTGTACCCTGTCCATCTCATCACATCCCCTTCTTCCCATTAGGAACTCACTTGATGGGAAAAGGCCAGTCCTGCCACGGGGACCCTCAGAGTGTCCGTCAGCACAGGAGGAGGGGTCTGAGAATGTGCCTTTGTGACAGTAAACACACACTGTGCATAGACACAGAGACAGGAGAAACGAGAGAAAGAGAAGGGACTTGAGAAAGAAATGGCAAAAACCTCTGGAAGGGGCAGCAGTAAAAAGCTGGACAGAGAGTGGCGACCCAGGAGAGACGCAGGGAGATGCATGCTGGCTCTCAAAGCAGCGACTAGGAGGGTGCTGAGAAGTGACAGTTCTCTCAGGGCATCCCTGTCAGCCTGTCTGACTCACGTGGGAATGACATAGCAAAGCAGAAACCCACACCAAGCATTAGTCTGTCATCAGCTGGAAAGGTGTGGGTGGAAGTGAAGGAACAGCTAACCCGGAGGCCCTGAGCAGAGTGTAGGTGAACTTGGTTAGGAACCCTCAGCACAGGCTTAAAGAGATAAAATTTGTGGGCCAGATTGTTAGCAAGCTCGGAGGAACACTTTCCTGTCATCCTGGGAGTGACTGAAAGCTGTGTGTATTCATATGGTCTTGCAGGTGGGAGAACTTCAGAATAACAGCTTGGGCATGTTTAGAATTTCAAAGCTACTGATACGAATGTTGGTTATTTGGGCTTCTTCTGTTTCAGCTTTCCATTTGACTTCCACAGGTGTAGTGTAGCGTACCCCAACCACCACAAAATAAATAAATGTAGTAAAAAATTTTTTTAACATAAAAGAACTTAACAAGAAAAACCTCCCCTCCCCCATTAATAAACTGGTAGCTGAGCTTGGTGACACATGCCTGATCCTAGCATTTGGGAGGTGGAGGCAGGAAGATCAGGCATTTAAAGTTGGACTTGGCTGCATTTCAAGTGATAAGACCTTGTTTCTTTTTTTTTTTTTTTTTTTTTTTTTTCGAGACAGGGTTTCTCTGGTTTTGGAGCCTGTCCTGGAACTCCCTTTGTAGACCAGGCTGGTCTCGAACTCACAGAGATCCGCCTGCCTCTGCCTCCCGAGTGCTGGGATTACAGGTTTGCGCCGCCACCACCACCCGGCTTTAAGACCTTGTTTCAAATAAAAAAATCCTAGCAGTGCATGGTGGTACATGCCCTTTAATCCTGGCACTAAGATAGAGGCACGGCACTCTCTGTGAGTTCAAGGCCAGCCTGGTCAACCCCATGCAGGTTAGAGTGCTTCCCTGGTGTCAGAATGAAGCAGGACTCTGTGACTGAGTGTTAGGGATCTGAGGTGACAGCAGAATGGTTAGCCTGGGAACAAGCACTATCACTGCTGGAGAAAGGCCTTAAAATAACTGTAATCACCAAAGGGGCTGTAGCTAAATTTGGACAACATTCCCTAAAGCCCACATGAATACACACACTAGCCCACAACCCTTTCCCTACCTGGGAGGGAGGGGAGGTGGAAAAAGAGGTGGTACAGACTTCCTGAGAGTCTTCCACTGACGGGTATGTGACTCCAGCATCCTCACCAGTTCTAGAGTGGAGGAGGAGAGAACAGTGAATTGATGATGACGGTAGCCAACTTAAGAAAGTACACCAACAGGGCTTAGGAAAAGCCGGGATATATGTCAAGAAGTTTTATGCAGAGTTTATAAATGGCAATCCAAAAACATTTTTTCATAGTCCAAAAATTCCCGGTGCCTATGCAGTCTAGGGGAGAAAGTGACATCACTCCCATGACTCTAAATGCTCAGTGAGCTCTGGAGACGCTGTGGCTCAAGCCTTGGTATACCTAACAGGCAGAAGCAAGAAAGGAACTAGCCTT
>NW_004949096.1:19094499-19099972 GCF_000317375.1 Microtus ochrogaster | reverse complement strand
CCACAGAGAAACCCTGTCTCGAAAAACAATAACAAAAAAAAAAAACAACAAAAAAACAAAAAAAAAACCAAACTGAAAGAAATGTCCAGCAGGGGCTGGAGAGATGGCTCAGTGGTTAAGAGCATTGCCTGCTCTTCCAAAGGTCCTGAGTTCAATACCCAGCAACCACATGGTGGCTCACAACCATCTGGTGCCCTCTTCTGGCCTGCAGACATACACACAGACAGAATATTGTATGCATAATAAATAAATATAAAAAAAAAAGAAATGTCCAGCAGTGGTGGCATATCCCTTTAATCCCTGCACTCAGGGAGGCAGAGGCAGGTGACTATCTCTGAATTAGAGGCCAGCCTGGTCTACAGAGTGAGTTCTAGGACAGCCAGAGCTGTTACACGGAAAAACCCTGTCTGAGAAAAAAGAAAAACAAGCAAGCAAACAAAACAAACCAAAACAAAATAAGAAAACTAAAACCAACCAATCAACCAAACAACAAACAAACAAACAAAAAACAGAAACCCAAAACAGAAACCACAATAAAAAGGTCTGGGTATGGAGCTCAATGCTTAATTGACATGCAAGAGGGGAAGGGTAAGAGAAAGACAGGAGAGGGAGGAACCCCAAACAATGAGTTCCTGCAGGAATTTCTGAAATATTATTGTCGGCCCTCGTAGCTACTTGGACAACTGGCCTGGCTCCTTACCTGTTCCTTACTGTATTATATATTCTGAAACTATGGTGTGTATGATACAAGGTTTGTCACATATCCAAGTAGCAGCTGGGCTCATCTTTGAAATTAGCTCTTAACACTACAAATGTTTCTGGCCTGAATACATACATACCTTCTCCTAAACCATTCAGTTGAACTTCCCCAAAATAAATCCTGTAGGGAAGAAAGAAAGAAATGACATTGTGGCGCACGCCTTTAATCCCAGCACTCGGGAGGCAGAGGCAGGTGGATCTCAGTGAGTTCGAGGCCAGCCTGGTCTACAAGAGCTAGTTCCAGGACAGGAACCAAAAGCTACGGAGAAACCCTGTCTCGAAAATAAAAAAAACAAAAAACAAAAAACAAAAAACAAACAAACAAGAAACAGCCTAAACTTGCCCTGCTTCCCGTATCGGCATGGGCACCTTACTTCGGCTCCAGGAATGATGAGGAAGACGGCCTGAAATGGCAGAAATCACAGGGCCTCCATACACACCCATGCTTCTGTACCAAGTCCTTTACCTGATGAGCCACCTCATCTGCTCTTAACTTGTTTCTTATAAAGTTTTTGGCCACAGCAACAAGAAAAGTAACAGACAAAGTAAGAAATAAGTGAAGAATAGAAAAAATCTATAATAGCCATTAAGAGTCTAGTACTTTTCAAGAAACACTGAACTTGGCATCTGAGGAAAAGGACATAGGTTGTTAGGATATTATCAAGAGAGTTAAGAATGACTTCATAAATATTCTCAGAATAGGATTGTTTCAGTATACCTGGCAAGTCTTCCTTTGGTTCCTTCATATTAATATACTAATTCTACAAGTCAGCTCTACATTGACAAAGGCTAAACCGCCGGAGAGGTGGTGACATAGGTGGGCAGTGCCCTTTAATCCCAGCACTCGGGAGGCAGAGGCAGGTAGATTTCTGGGAGTCTGAGGCAAGTTTGGTCTACAGAGAAGAGTTCCAGGACAGCCAGGGCTGTTGCAAATAGAAACCCTGTCTTGAAAAACCAAAACCACCCCCTCCAAAGAAAGACTAAAGCAAGAGCTCCTGTCTAACACAGTCTTGGAGGACTGGGGAGGCCTAGCTTCTGCCTTGTTCTCATACTTTATTCTCCCAGACTCCTCCATGCAAGGTCATTTGGCAAAGTAAAATGAGGAGTGCTCTGCCCCCACCCTGCCCATCGCTGCCTGGCCAGCTACCGTCCATGCCATGTGCACGCAGTTGTCATTCGCTTGCATTTCTACTTGCTAGGGCTGTGTTTGCCTCAATGCAGTTCATGGTCACCTCTTCCAAGAGGCCCACCCTACTCCTTATTCCAAGAAAAAGCTTTTCTTTTCTGTGTTCTCCTAAGGAGCCTTCTGACTGGTTTAATAAAGAGCTGAATGGCCACTCTCTAGGCAGGAAGAGGTTAGATGGGACTTCCGGGACAAAGTGTGTAGTGATGAGGAGAGCAGGCCTGCTTTTCATCCTGCCCGGCTCCCGCATGGCTAGCTTTACACCTGAAATAACAACACACAAATTGTATTCATTTAAACACTGCCTGGCCCATTAGCTATAGCCTCTTATTGGCTAATTCTCTCATCTTGCTTAACCCATTTCTAATAATCTGTGTAGCACCATGAGGTGGTGGCTTACCAGCAAAGATTCTAGCCTACGTCCATCTCAGATCAGAGAAGCATGGCAGCATGGCGTCTGACTGACTCTGCTTTCTTTCTCCCAGCATTCTGTTCTGTCTTTCCCACCTACCTATGTTCTGACCTATCAGGCCAAGCAGTTTTCTTTATTAATTAACCAATGAAACAACAGATAGATAGAAGACCCTCCTCCATCAAAAGTGGACTCTGGGAAGAAGAAAGGTGGAGTCTCCAGTGGAAACAGAGGGAACAAACATTCAGGAGAGGTAAAAGCCATGAGTCACATGGCAACATGCAGATGAATAGAACTGGACTAATTTAAGTTATAGTAACTAGCGGGACAAACCTAAGCTATCAGTTGAGCTTTCATAATTCATAATTTCACAAATCTCCGTGTTGTTTTTTTTTGAGCTGGCAGCCCAAAGAAAAATCCATTTACACCCACCTCCTCCTTCCCTTGGCCTACAAGGCGGCTGCTGTGCCCACCTGGCATTCACTTCTGGTTCTCAATGTTTTCATGACAAGGATTTTAACCACTAAGTCATCTTCCCAGGCCCAAGGCTTGTTTGTAAAATTCTTAAACTCCCTTTCTGGATTTGAAATGTGTATCTGCAGGACCTCAACAGGAGCCATAACTGCATAGAGACAAAAGGACAGTGGGTCTGGTAACTCTGAAAAGCTGGGGTTCATGTGGAAAGTTGCAAAACTATAGAAATAATACTGGAACCAACTGTCTGTATAAAAACACAATCCTAAAACATGTAAATGCCAGACAGACTATGTACACTGCAGGGAAGCTGGTGAGTAAATCAAGATCCTTGTTATTTACCTGTACAATATTACATATTCATGCCCTTGTTTTCTCGAGAGTCTGTAGGCTGGTGTCACCCTTGTTATAGCAAGAAGAGACTTCAGCAGCAGTGACAGTCTGTTGTATACAGTATAGGAAACTTTGATTTCTTTGTCACACCTGAGGAACAAAAAGACACTGCCAGTCTATGGTATGGAATGCTGTGACTATGTACTAAAGAGGCACTGAAGAATCTAGCACTGTGAAGTGGTAGACTGTACCTTTTAATCCCAATACCTGGGAGGCAGAGGCAGGCAGAGTTTGAGGCCAGAGCTCTACAGAGCAAGTTCTAGGACATCTAGGAATACACAGAAAAAGCCTGTATCTTGAAAAACCATTTTAAATAAATAAATAAATAGTGCCACCAATATACTGCTGAAGCCAGAGTATGCTTCTTTTGGCATTAGACACAGGTAAGTAGAAGAGCCCACTATGTTTTTATCTACACACTTAAAAACAACCTAACAATATTGCAAATTATACTCAGCCTGCTGCTTATTTTCAAGGTTCGTCTTAGGAGCAATTTAATTCTATATAGAACATCTGAGGGGAAAAAAAAAGAAAACTGAAGAAAAAAAAATCTATTTGTGACAAAAAGTTTGGATAGTCTGTCAACTGCTTTCTACTTAAGGAAAAGCAAAGTCAAGCTTCAGGCAGGTTGTGAGACAGAACCAGGGGAAGGAGGTGGCATTCCATCCCATCAGTGTGGAGAAAGAGCAGTGCAGGAGATCTCACTGGAGAGCTGCCCCACCAATACCATGGGGAAGGAGATCACAGGGGACTTAGAGAACAAGCTGTACTGGGAAAGCAAATCCTTTGCAGCCTTGCTGCTGTTCCTTTCCCATTGTGACGAATGCTCTGGAACCTTGCTCCCTTTGAAGGTCACCTCTGTGCCTAGGCTGGAAGCTAAGCATGAAGCAAGTCACAGCAAAGCCTGCTGACTCTGCTGACCAGAGGAATGCCAACAGCGAAGTCTGCTTTCATTTGCGGTCACTACCTACCCCAGTGCCACACCACGGAGTCCAACACAGCGACACTTACTTTTCATTCATTTCAAGACACCAAATTTCCAACTCCATGGAGTCTCCCTACAGATGGGACAGGAGAAATATATTCCAATTATTAAAAATTACCTGAATTGTCACCATACAATCACAAGAAATACTGGAGACCACAAATGAAACAGAAGAAACAACAGCTTTTCTAAAGAGTTGGATCATGCTATGTGTGCTGCTTTTATCTTCTTTTTTAATAAACACACCAAGGAATGTTCCTTCTAGCTAAAAATTACAGAGAGGGGGAAAAGACAAATGGGGAAAAATTGAGAGAGATTTATTTTTATTTTCTTTTGCAGTGCTGGGGATCAACTCCAGGCTCCATGGTCACCAGAAATCTACTCAGCTACACTAGCAGAATCTCCACACTCTGGTCTACTGTTCATGGTTACGTTGTAGACAACCACTGTATCTATCCAGGTCTCAAATCTTTTAACATATTCCTAATTTTTTAGCACTACAAGAAAACCCTTTTTCCTTTAGTTGTAGGTGGCATAGCACACAGATGGAGGTCAGGGTACAACACTCTGATGTTTGGTCTCTTCTACCATACAGGATTCTCATCAGACTTGGTGACAAACACTTCACCTGCTGAGCAATCATACCAACCCTAGGCTTTGCTTTTTGAGACAGTCTCATGCTCTACATACATTCAAACTGCAACAAGGGAGTCTCATTATACAAGATAAACTGGCCAAAGGCCTCCCAATCCTCCTGCCTTAATTCTGGAGGGCTGGTACTGGGGAACCGTACCGCCATACCTGACAAGAATACGTATTTAGAACTTTTCAGGGCTTCGTGCACTTGCTAGGCTGTGCTACCTACAGTCTGCATCCCCAGCCCTAAACCTTCTGATAATATTTTCCAACTGCCCTTGGAAAGATGGACATTCTTTAAGTGACAGAAGAGCCTTTCTACAGGTGCTATTTTTAAGTAAAATCACCAGTTTAGGAAAGGTTATTATTACCTTAATTTAAAAATCTTTTAATCGATAACATTAGCCAAACTGTCCCTCTGTACATTATTCTGAACAAGTAGGCAGGGAAAGATTAAATGTGTCATATGAACATGGGCAACACCTGGGTTTAACTCGCAGCATAGCAAAAAATATAAATAAAAATCCCCAATTCTAGCCGGGCGGTGGTGGCGCACGCCTTTAATCCCAGCACTCGGGAGGCAGAGGCAGGTGGATCTCTGTGAGTTCGAGACCAGCCTGGTCTATAGAGC
>NW_004949096.1:19091614-19093559 GCF_000317375.1 Microtus ochrogaster | reverse complement strand
CTGCCTCCCGAGTGCTGGGATTAAAGGTGTGCGCCACCACCGCCCGGCTAAGGTTAATTACCTATTACACAGATTACCTACCAACATATTATTTTATCTCTTAAGCACTATATTGTCAAGTTACAGCAGAAAGTCGAGGTCCAAATAAATAGGAGACTAATTCTTTTTGGGGGGATTTTTTAAAAAAATATTTATTTATTTATCATGTATACAATATTCTGTCTGTGTGTATGCCTGCAGGCTGGAAGAGGGCACCAGACCTCTTTACAGATGGTTGTGAGCCACCATGTGGTTGCTGGGAATTGAACTCAGGACCTTTAGAAGAGCAGGCAATGCTCTTAACCACTGAGCCAACTCTCCAGCCCCCGAGACTAATTTTTTTATAAAGAATGTACATACTTTCTCTAGAAATGGGTCCGCTGATTTAGCAGCTCTCTAGGCAGTATGCCTTATACAGCAGTAGAACATTTTATATTCATTCCTTTTGACAGACACCACAGTATACACAGCCATTAGCAAAGAATAGGAATTTACCCAATCAGAACCCGTTGGGGAAGAAGATGAACGGGTGCAAATCTTTTCACCAAGTCGAGCCTGGACAATTACTTGGACAGTCTGAAAACAAAACACACAATCAAAAATAACTTGGGGTTAAAGCCTGAGCAATGCCAAAAGTAGAAAAAGTGGGGGAGGTGGAAAAAATGAAAAAGAAAAATAGTAAAAGAAAAATATTTAGCTCCTTATGGGGTTAAAATTCTGCCAAAGTTAAAGTGAGGCTATCTAATTCTACTAAGTCATAATTCTGCTCTAGGGAGTGCAGGAGCATAAGGCAGACAGAAAGACAGTGCACACAGAACAATACCCAAGCATTCCTCAGGGTGGTATCAGCCAGTGAAAAGCAGTTTGAGACTTGTGCTCTAGAGTGGCAGAAAGGAAGGTGAACGTGGTAGCCATGACGTTCACAAATATCCACTGACACCCATTTGAGCCATCACAGTGCTTTAAAACAACTGCACGATCACCCATACAGTCCTCTCGTGTGCCCTGTATCTTCCAGATCATTTTACCATTAGAATCGATGGCATGGCTTACACAGGAGTTGTTGCAAGGGAAGAGTGATACAGGTAGAAATGGCCTTTAGATTCAGAAAAACATAATAGTCAAATTTCACCTGGACTTTTCCACTTACTGGGAAGAGAAAAACTCATAAAAACTCATGGGATGGTTAATTCTAACTGTCAATTTTTGCATTAAAAATTCATCAAAAAAGAAAAAAATTAAGCTGGGTGGTGTGGCGCACGCCTCTAATCCCAGCACTCAGGAGGCAGAGGCAGGCGGATCTGAGTTTGAGGTCATCCTGGTCTACAAAGCAAGTTCCAGAGAAACGAAACAAAACATAAACAATTGTACTGTATCAATAAGCATGTCTTTGGGTGTGTCTGAGGGTGTGTGTGGGTGGAATCCTCCTACTCTGGGCTGGAGCACTGGACTAAATGCTGGCTGGGCAATCATGAGGACGAGAATCCAACACCAGAACACGCGCACGCACACATACACTGCAGACTGACATTTAAGGACTGGCAAGACAGCTCAGCAAACCTGAGGATCTAAGTTCAATCACCAAGACCCACAGGAAACAGACTCCTGCAAGTCCTCTGACTTACACAAAAGTGCTGGGGGGCATGTGCACACACATGCCAGCATCACACACACACACACACACACACACACACACACACACACACACACCCCACCCACCAATGTGAAATGGTAAAAAAAGAGCAATGTTCACACATATAATCCTAGCACGTGGAAGGCTGAGCTAGGACTTCCATGGGTTTGAAGCCTGCCTGGGACGCAAAGTGAAACCTTATCTCAAAAGTCAGCCAGAGAGCTGGGCGATGGTGGCGCACGCCTTTAATCCCAGCACTTGGGAGGCAGAGGC
>NW_004949096.1:19086876-19090319 GCF_000317375.1 Microtus ochrogaster | reverse complement strand
TGCGCCATCACTGCCAGGCAGAAACCCTGGTCTTGAAAAACAAAAACAAGAAGTCCTTTCTTCAGAATAACAAACTCATATGGGAAACACTTAAATCTGAAAGCAGTTCAGAAAATTCCAAAGCACATAGGTGCCCATGCTTCCTCATACATCCTAGAGTGAACTGGTATGAACTGGTTTGAAATGACTAAATAAGCAAGTAAATATTTGGGGGGGGGAAAGCATGACTGGCCATATTAGTAAGGGAGTAGGAGATGTCTGGAGATGTGAAGTATCCGTTTTCAAAGGGTCTGAAGGGACAGGGGAGTAAAAGAGCTATGTCAGCAGAGCACAGGGGCAGCGTACCTACTGCGCCACAGACACAGCCTCCTCCAGCCCTGGGAGCAGCCCCTCATCTGAGATAACTTTACTGACTGATAAAGCCTAGATTGATTCACAGAATGAAGAGCAAGGAAACCAGTTCGGTTCTTGCCAAGAATCCAAGCTTGAGGTCAAGGATAAAGCTCCAGCGCAGACCCGATTGGTGGGAGACTTTAGGAGAGCTGACTACAGACTGACGGTGGAAGGGAATGTAGCTGTGCCAGGGTTTACATGTGGGGAACTGAAAAGCAACTTTAGTAAGATTTAATGATTTCATTTTACAACAGTGGTTCTCAACCTTCCTAATGTTGCAGACCTTACACTTCTTAATACAGTTCTGTACATTGGGGCGACTCCAACCATAAAATTATTTTTGTTACAACTTCCTAACTAATTTGCTACTGTTATGAATCGTGACATAAACACTGTGTTTTCTGATGCTCTTAGGTGGCTCCTGTGAGAAGGTTGTTGTACCCCAAAGGGAAGACCTACAGCCTGAGAACACTGTTCTACAGCACAGGCAAGTCAAAGAGAATGGCTTTAAAGGAACGGGTAAACAAAGGAGAACATTCAAGCAGGAAATTAATTTTACTGAATAATGTATTGAGATTTAACATACAATTAACTTATGGAGGGAGATATAGCTCAGTGAAATGCACATTCTTGAGTAAACAGAATAGTAAATATTTTGATATGTATTAGAAAATCTCATTCCAAATCAAGCTATAAAACATTTCTAACATATTCCTGAAGGTCCAGTCAAGAAAACTAAAAGGCAACCATCACTGACTTCATCACCATAAGAAACCCTCTCCACTGCTACACACAGCGGCAGTTTACAGAGGGCTTCCCTTTATGAAGACAGGGCAGTTTCTAAAGTGAATTGTACTGAGCTGGAAGTAGAGCTCAGTGGTAGAGAATGTGCTCCTAGGTTATATCCTAAGCAACACAATCAAAAAGTAAACAAATAAAAATCTACTGTTGTCCTGCAGTGGTGGTACACGCCTTTAATGCCAGCAAAGAGGAGGCAAAAGCAGGATGATCTTTGTGAGTTCAAGGCCAGCCTGGTCTACAGAATGAGTCCAGAACAACCAAAAGCTACACAGAGAAACTTGGAAAAATAAAAATAACACACACACACACACACACACACACACACACACACAAATCTGTTAATAAAACATTTAGGTTGTTTCTTAGTTCAAATTTTTTAACATATACATTACCTTACATGTACTATTACATGAGTGTATGTGTATATGCATGCATGTTATAATTGACTTGTGGAAGTCAGTTCTGTTCTACTGCATGGGTCCTCAGATCTAATACAAATTATTAGACTTAAGTGTGTCTTTAACCATTGAGCCATGTTAATGGCTCTTAAGTGTAGCACAATTAATACAAACCCAGAGACAGAAATTGGGGACCTACCTGAAGGTAGGAAAAGCAAAACAACTGGTCACTGGCTTGTAGCTCTACCTCAACCTGAAAATAAACGATTTTCACTCAATTTCCCTCCTGATGCTGTTCTGTGGCTCTGTCTCTTCTATCTCTGTTCCTCTTAATAATTCTAATCCTCGCGCTCCTACCCTGGAAGGTAAGAGTCATGTTGAAGCTGATCTTCAACAGAAGGGGAAAAGCAGAGACTTCCAATGTGAAACTAAACTTCACTGCTCAGGCACAACTGAAAGCTGTGCAATCACATGAAGGACAAGTGGAGAAAAAGGGCATGAGCTAATGCTAGCAGACTGGGTGGGGAAATGCAATGGGAGGTTTCTTCTTGTTGCTTTGCAATTAGAGTTTTATGATGTCCCACCAGACAAGATAAGCCAGTTGAATTTCTTTATGGGTAGTATCTAATAGCAGCAGTAAACAAGAGAAAATATTGCATGTGGAGGACAGAGGACAATTAACATAGCCCAGCTCTTCTTTTTGAATGTCTTTTGCTGGCCTTGAACTCACAAGTAGTCTAGGCTGTGTAGTTACCAAATCCCAGGGATACACAGATCTCTGTTTCAGTAGTTCGGGGGTTACAAGTAGACTCCCCACCTCACTACCCAGTTATATTTATATAGGTTCTGGGAATGGGACCTCAAGACTGTAACAATGATCATCTCTCTAGGGGGGAAACAGAGCTATGAATCAAAGACAGAGAACACTCTGCTTCCTTAGGCCTGCTTCTGAAGACTCATGCCCAACATTATTCTAGTAATAAGGTTTATAAGAGCAATCATCCATGGAGCTAGAGACATAGCTCAACAGTTAAGACAACTTGCTGGACAGGAATTTGCATCCCGGCACCCATGTCAGTTCATAGATACCTGTATCTCTGGCTCCAAATAATAAGAAGCCCTCTTCTGGCCTCCATGGGTACCTCCACCAGATACATGTACACTCATGTTCTTCTCGTGCACCTTTACACACATATGTATGTACACACATGTGCTACCACACATGCACAAAAACATGCAAAAAGGAAAAAAGGGAAATGCACTCAGATAGGCAAAGAAGTAATCAAAGTCAAGCATGGTAGCATGCAGCTATGGATTTAGTGCTTGCAAGGCAGAGGCAGGAGGATCTGTGAGTTCAAGGCTAACCTGATCCACATAGGAAGTTCTAGGACAAACTCAAGAAAACAAACAAACAAAAACCAATAAATACCCCACAGAAGTGTTTTTTAACTGGGGGTTGTAATTCCTCTGGAGGCTGAACAACCCTTTCACAGAGGTTGCAAATCAGATATCCTGCCTATAATCCATAACAGTAGCAAAATTAGTTATGAAGTAACAATGAAAACAATTTTGTGTTTGGACGTCACCACAGCATGAGATACTTTATTAAAGGGTCACAGCATCCAGAAGATTGAGAACCAGAGTCCTAAAGACTTTATTTTTTTAATTTATTTAAAATGTATGTATATAGTGTTCTGTGTGCATATACGGCTTCACACCAGAAGAGAGCACCAGATCTCATAACAGATGGTTGTGAGACACCATGTGGTTACTGGAAATTGAACCCAGGTCCTCTGGAAGAGCAGCCAGTGCTTTTAACCTCTGAGCCATCTCTCCAGCCCCGTCCTAAAG
>NW_004949096.1:19084589-19085964 GCF_000317375.1 Microtus ochrogaster | reverse complement strand
AAAAAAAAGAAAAATGTCTTACCCAAATTGATCTACAGGGTCAGTCCAATTCCTATCAAAATGCCAATGACATTTATCACAGAAACAAAAACCCCATAACGTGTATAGAATCAGGAAAACTATCCGAAGAGCCACAGAAACCTTGACCAAAAATAAATAAATCAAACAGAGATTCTCATACAACCTGACTTCCAAATGCACAGAGAGAGAGGGGGACTAGAGCAGGAGAGCACAGGCATAAACACAGACACAGACCAGAGGGACAAAATCAAAGCTCAGAAATGCTCCCTGACATTTTCTTTCAAATGACTTTTAAAAAGGTGCAAAAAGTTCCAAAAAGGAAGACAGTCTTTTTTTTTTTTTTGATTTTCAAGTCAGGGTTTCTCCGTAGCTTTTGGTTCCTATCCTGGAACTAGCTCTTGTAGACCAAGCTCGAACTCACAGAGATCCGCCTGCCTCTGCCTCCCGAGTGCTAGGATTAAAGGTGTGCGCCACCACTGCCCGGCGGAAGACAGCGTTTGTTAGGAAAATTGGATGTTTGTGTAGTTTTTGTCTCACTATATTAAAAAAAATTCAACTCAAAATGAGCTAGAGACCTAATGTTTAAGACTTGAAACTATGAAAGCATTAGAAATAGACAGAATTCCATGACATTGGTATGAGCAATGATATTTCTGGATATGACTTCAAAAACATGGGCTTTGAAATGAAGCTACAAATTTTCATGTATCTCTGTCTGCTTTCTTGAGCCCTTTCTGTCTATAAAGACTCTTTTTGCTCAGCTCATCAGAATATTTATTTCCTAGCTGTTCAACTATAGGATCTAAAATAAAGCCAGCCTGGAACTGTAAATGATTGTATTGTTGTCCCCAAGGTTCTGAGCAATACAGAAATGGATGGGAGATAAAAATGCGCTGTTGGATTACACTGCCTTATTCTTTACACTCAAGGAGAGAATTATTATATTCTTGCTACAAGAACTACCAGTATATACTTTATGGATTTTGTGACTTTCTGTACAATTGGCAGCTCTGAAGGAATTGGGTAGCTAAATAATGTGGCCCAAAAGGGGCTGATGCCCCACAGAGAGAAAGCGATCTCCCTTATAATCCATTTGCCTTTGCAAGATAAACAGATAGTAGCTTTACTTTTTGTTTTGCTCTTTCAAGTACCCTAAGAATAAAAAGGGAAACTTGGTGTGAATTTTAAAAGGAGATCCATGGGGCTGGGGAGATGGCTGAGGGCAAGTGTGAGGACTTGAGTAAATCTGGGGTGTTAGCGCCCATCTGTAACCCCAGGGCTGCTACAGGAAGACAGAGTAAATCTGGGGTGTTAGTGCCCATCTGTAACCCCAGGGCTGCTACAGGAAGACAGA
>NW_004949096.1:19076271-19083135 GCF_000317375.1 Microtus ochrogaster | reverse complement strand
GCCCACACCTCCCCGGAAGGGGCAGGGAAAGTGATGTGGAAGGATGTGTTGGATAATAAATGGTATGGCCCGGACCCCGTTATCCGGAGGTCCAGGGGGGAGCTATTTGTGTTTTTCCCCAGGATCGAGAAGTGCCTCATTGAGCCGCCTGACCAGAACTGTTGAAGTCCATCATGACAACGACCCAGCCGCTCTTCAGGATGCTGATACTGCTGATCCGGTCGAAGATGATGCCACTGCTGTTTCTGACACTGCCCAATAGGCACCAGCCACTCGCCATTCACCGTGCAGTGCATGAGAGGCTCCTCACCCCCATACAGCACCACAGCATGGTCCACACAGGAGCTGGCGCCTCCCGGGAAGCTGTTGCAGTCTCGCACAGTGAACTTGAACTCAATGAAGATACGCTCAGCTTATGAGCCAGCCGAGTTCCCCTTTCATTGCTGTGCCAACAAAACAACTTCCCTTCCCTGTGTCGCCGTGACTGCCATCGTGCAACCCCACAGCAGCGCAGGGCAGAAGCCGGTTGCCCGGAGCTCCATGCCACGCCTCTCGTTCCCCACAACCTCTGCTCTATCGCTGGTCCGTTATGTGACTCCTGGAAAAGAAGTTTCTTCATCTCTCGATCCTGGGGGATCTTCTGAAGGCAAGACTCTGACCAGTGATGTCGTTTGTATGGGACACTTGAGGTGGAGACTGTGGATCCGATTAGACATCACTGTATGGTCTCCCTCCATCATGTCAAGCTCACTCTTGTCATTACTGATTATTGAACCAGCCTCTTTGACCCTGGCTTGACTTCTGAGTCCTTCACAGGGACGTTGCTGCTGTGTTCTGCTTGGTGCCCACTTCAGTTTCGCAGGAACCTGTTTGACACTTGACGTGTGGTGTTTTCACCATCTGGCACTTTTGAACTTTGCTCAGAGGGTAACATACTGGTGGATTCCTTTGGGGCAGCAAGTTCAGTTTGGCTCTTGCGGGCTTCCCCAGTCCCTACTTTGAGGGGGGCTATTCCTTCCCCCTCAGAGCTGTGTGCTCAGCCTCTCCTTCGTCTTGACTTTCCGGGGAGACGACCTTTTGGTGGTGGGCTTGACTTGAGGGGGTGGTTCCATGACAGTGAGAAGCTCCCCCGCCTTTTTTTTTGTTTGGGATGGATAATCTGCCCTAGACTAAAATGCCGCCCCCGAGCTCACATTTCGAGAGAAGGTTGTGGTTTTACAAGCATTAACCGCTTTGGAGAATGGCGATTCACCCCAAGTATGGTTATCTATCTGTCCTAAAAGGCCAGTAGGTTTGTTCCTTGCATAGCCTTTGCACTCTCAGGGAGAAATTCTCCATTGCACTGAGGAAGGTATGCATTTTTTACTCTGAGTACTGCCTTTGCACCTCCCAGGAGTTTATTCCATTGCACGGGAGAAGGAGTACCAGGAGTTTTGGGCCTCCTTTGATCGGTCCTCGCATCATGAGGTGAGGACCTGAACGGGAGTAAGACCTTCTCACTGGCCTACAGAGAAAAACAGAAAGGGGGAACTGCTGGGAGCCGATTTGAATAGCTGCCATTACAAGATGGCATTTGGCCCCAGCCTCGCTTGATAAACTCCATATTAGGGTTGCAGTTCTTCCACCGGAAAACAGGGTGAGTTGTTGTGATCTAGCTGCCCACACTTCCCCTGACCGGCAGGGAAACATCCTGGTCTGTAACTGACAAGGATGTTTCCCTGCTTTCTTTCCTGTCGGTGGGTCTCCAGATCAAAGTATCAAAAAGTTGCTAGGCAGACTCCCTATATAAGCAGCCATAGTTCAGAGCGCCTTGCCCCTTGCTTTCTGCTCTCCCTACAACGAAGAGGCTCCAATAAAGCGTGATTTGAGAAGAATCCTCGTCTGGTGGCTGTTCTTTCCTGCTGGTCAGAAAGTTCGCCGCACAGAGGCAGAGAGAGAACTCCTGGAAATCAAAGGCTAACCAGTCTGAAGCATGCAGCATGGAACAAGAGACCCTGTCTCAAAGGAGGCTGCAGTTGGAGACTGACACATAGGTTGTCTTGTGGTTTTCCAGTGCGCCAGTCACACACCCACTCACAGAATAAACAACAACAAAAATAAGAGCCATGACTGAACTTTTCCTCTCTTTACTACCCTGTAAGCTATTAAAGGCTACTGCGGAGAATCTGTTGGGGGGGGGGGTGGACGATTCTTTTTCACATCTATCACAGTAATGCAGACAGTATTACTTGTCTAGAAGAAAATCACTTGGAGGATCACTTTGTCAAGCAGACCATTGAGGGACTAATTGTAGTAAAGCATTGTCACGGACTGTCGATAAGTCAGAAAATATGACGACTTCAGGGTGACTTTCAGTTTTCCCCATGTAAAGTTAGGGTGAGTGGAGTGAACTGATTCTGAACCAGCAATACACACACGCTAGGTACCGAGGGAAATACATTAGTTTGATCAAGGCTGTCTTTGTTTTTTTTTGTTTTGTTTTGTTTTTTTGTTTTTTTGCTTTTTGAGACAGATTTCTTTGTGTTGCTTTGGAGCCTGTCCTGCAACTAGCTCTTATAGACCAGGCTGGCCTTGAACTCACAGAGATCCACCATCCCCTCCCGAGGGCTGGGATTAAAGGCAGGGGCGCCACCACCACCCAGCTTTAATCAAGGTTTTAAGGACACTATCACAGTTATAAGGAACAATTAAAATAATAATTCCAATTTGCTGAGAAACAAGACAGCTAAGCAGAGAGAAGTGCAAGTAATGGACAGGTTGCCTTTCCTAAAATGAGAGCACTTGGGGAGACTAGATCATCAACAGAGGGTACTGCAGTCACCCCAGTATGAACTTCAGGTGCTCCTTCCTACAGCAGGGACCCTTCTCTTGACAGAAGAACAGGGCTACTTAGCCATCCTGACCTTGCTCCTCTCCAAGCCCCCATGAATGTCCTTTACAACTCTGAGTCCCTGAAGATGAAACTCTAAGGAATAAGCTCTACTATCTTTTCAAAACTATTGGCCCCTGAATAAATCTGATTCCTTCCTACCAATACCTGCTTCTTAACCTAGCCTACAGCTAATGAAAATTCCCTTCCCTTGAACACTGATTGGTTTTTGAAATTTAATTCTGGAAATATTAACCAGAAAGGCAAATGGGTGGGAGTTCTGCAACGAAAATCAGTTAAGTTGTGAACATACTTTAGCCTTTGCCCATGACTTGCTACTTGGAGCTTCTGAGAAGTACTCTCATTTAATTAAGACCTTTCTTTGATACTTAGACAAATAACAACAATGTGATGTATTAGCCATTAAGTAGAAAATTTCAATTTTGCAACATTCTACCCATAACATTTTCACTAACAGAGTTCATAACAAGTAATTTTGAGATGCTCAAAATATAAAGCACATGTACAGACTTGTAGCATACTAAATGCTTTAAAAGGATTATCTGAAAAACTTAATTCCACCATTGTAATAATTGTCATATTACCAAGAACTAAGAGCCAGCTGGAAAATTCTAGAACAGGATTTAAGTGCACATGGCAACAATGAACTAAAGGGAAAGGTCACCTGACTGGAAAGACAGGCAGGTTCTTGTACTTACCTTAGTTTTAAAGTTTCTTTTTGTTGGTTCAGGGCTATGAATCAAAAGCAGGACCTTATGCAGACCAGGCAGGCACTCTGCCACTGAGCTCTCCCCCAGTCCACTGAAACGGTAATTTTAACTGAAAAAAAGAAATTAGAAGAGTTTTACTTAAATAAACAGATAAATTAAAAAAAAATCTAAACTGCATATGACAGCAGGTATCTATAATCCAGCACTATGAAGGCCAATGCCAGAGGCTTGTGAGGTTAAAGTCAGACTGGGTAACAAATACAGACTTATCTCAAGAAATCCAGATCCCAGTTGGGGTGAAGCTCAAGTGAGAGAGTGCTTACTTTCCTATGCCTGAGGCCTTGAACCCAACTCCCAGAAATAAAAGGAGAACAAAAATTCCAGAAATGATTGATAAGCTCTGTTTGGGGGCTTTAGTATTTGGTTTGTTTGTTTTTTATTGTTTTGTTTTACAAGTTTGAGAGTTAGTACTGGACACTGAACTCAGGGCCTATCTCTGAACTCTATTACCAATTAATTTATAAATATTAAATCATCAACAAAATAACATGAATAACTTGGCTAAGAGTAAAGTTTTCAATGTTTATTTCTGTTCCTTTCGAAACACCCTTAAAGTGATAGAAGAGGCACTGTAGAACACAACAGAACTCCCAGGACTCAAAAAGTAGAGGCAGGAGGTTATCTAGATAAAGATTAGTCTGGGGTACACGGGAAGATCCTGCCTAATAAGTAAGTAGATAAATAATTAAGAAAGAGAGGGGTCTGAGGGTGTGGCTCAGTCAGTACAGTGACTGCCACACAAACAAAAGAACTGTGATGACACCAGTGCTGGGGAGGTAAAGACAGGCCAAAGCCGAGAGATCACACTGGTCAGACAGCCCAGCCATCTGCAAACGCCAGGTTCAATGAGAAACTGTCAAACATAGGGTGGAGAGTGATGTAAAAAGACAACAGGTTGTTGGCCTCTGGCTTCCATGGCGCACACACAAACATATACATTCGCAAAATCAGAAGACAGTGAGAAAGTCAGGTATGGTGGCATGCCTCTAATCCTAGCTCTGGAACAACGTGGCTTACACAACAGGCCAGCCAGGATGACAAAGTGAGACACTGCCTCAAAAAACAAACAAAAAGACAGCGAGGAGGAGAAAGCATAAAGGTAACACATAATGTTCTAGATGACAAAAAGTACCCAAGTAGACAGAGAACACTAAATACAGCAGCTTCACTGAACCAAAGAGATACTGAAAATGGGCTAAGAAAATGCTCAGAGGACAGCCTGAGAACACTGGCTGGTCTTCTAGGACCCAGGGTCAATTTCCCAGCAATGACCAGATAGCTTACGACATCTGTACTTCAGTCCCAGAGGGTCTGACACTCTTCTCTGGCTTCCACAGTCACTGCATGTATGTAGTAGTGTACGAACATATATGTAGGCAAAACACACACATAAAAATGAATAAATTAGCAATGGGTGTTTGTGAAGCACATCTTTAATCCCAGAGGTGAGTCTACAGAGAGTTTCAGAACAGCCGGACACATGTGGCGAAACCCTGTCTCAAATCCAAATAATAATAATAAAATAAATTAGCCAACAAATTTTTTTTTTTTTGGATTTTTTCGAGACGGGGTTTCTCCATAGCTTTTGGTTCCTGTCCTGGAACTAGGTCTTGTAGACCAAGCTGGCCTCTGCCTCCCAGAGATCCGCCTGCCTCTGCCTCCCGAGTGCTGGGATTAAAGGTGTGCGCCACCACAGCCCAACTCAACAATTTCTTTAAAGAAAGAGATAAGAAAAACAGAACTGAGAAGCCACAGGAATTAGACACACACAAACAATCCCCACACCCCTTGCCCGATACCACTCTGTCCAGAACTGCTCTTTCTCTGTACTATTTATAAGGCTGGCCATTAACTTTTTGGAAATGCTAAATTGGAAGCACAACACCGTTCTTTGGTCATCAAAATATATACATATTAAATTGTAGGACCCCTCGTCTCAGTCCCAGGCTCACTTGGCTTGAAAAGTACTTAACAGCCACATTGGAGAGTTTTGTTTTTTTTGTTGTTTTTTGTTTTTCGAGACTGGGTTTCTCTGTGGCTTTGGAGCCTGTCCTGGAACTAGCTCTGTAGACCAGGCTGGTCTCGAACTCAGATTCGCCTGCCTCTGCCTCCCGAGTGCTGGGATTAAAGGCGTGCGCCACCACCGCCCGGCCTGTTTTATTTTTGTGACTAGTGACCTTTGGCTGCCTCATTCAATACTGAATGCACCAAAAAAACAGGAAACTTCCAGTATATAACTGAAGTTGAGAAACTGCTGAAGTTCACAGCACAGTCATCAGAAACAAATACAGGTCTAGTTTGTGTTATCACTTCGAAATGTGTCTCACCAGGCTGGCTAGGAACTCACAGAGATCTGCTTGCCTCTGCCTCCTGAGTGCTGAGGCACCATACTGGTAGTTTGATCTTTTTCCATCTGAAACAAACTGGACTGAAGAGTAGCTCAGCGGCAGTGTGCTTCTCTGTGATGCACAAAGAGGCTCTGGTGTAAGACTTTAAGACAATCCTGAAGCCATTTTTGACAATTTGACAATTCTGAATCCTCTCAGCCTCTGTGCCATAGTGCTTCCCTTCCTCCCCTGGGAACCAAGGACCTAACAGCTACACTCGCACGTACTCAGTTCCTGAACAATTACCCATATACGTATGTTTTGGTTCAGTCCCCTGGGAAACGGGGTCTTACCTCATCTCATCTGCCAACAGCTCTCCAGTCAATTATTGGTAATAGCCCTTTCGAATAAGCCAATCAGAATAGTCAAAGAACAACCCCCCTTGCTTCTGTGGCCCCTTTAAAAGTAGACTGTGTTGTGCTTATCTGTCGCTTTAAGGGACAAGCCACGCCCACTCCCATTACCTCTGACCTGCCGCTGCCATCTTGGGCCCTTCCTTTTCTGCTTCCTTGACGTGCCTGCTTTTTATTATAAGGAAGACCTGGGAATGTTGTGCTTTCCTGTCCCTTTAAGGGACAAGCCACGCCCATTCACCTCCTCATCCGCTGAGGCAGGCTGATCTTCAGGCCTGAGCTCGCTCTCTCTTCCATCTTCCTCTTGGAGAAGTAGCTTCGCTTCTGCCTCTCTCTCCACTTTTCTGCTTCCCCCTTCTCTGTCTCTTTCTCCTCTTCTCTTCTCTCTCTCTCTCTTTCTCTGTCCCCCCTTCACTCCTCCTCCTCCATAACCCCCTGAATAAACATTCAACCTCACCCTGCAT
>NW_004949096.1:19073011-19075790 GCF_000317375.1 Microtus ochrogaster | reverse complement strand
GTAGACCAGGCTGGTCTCGAACTCACAGAGATCCGCCTGCCTCTGCCTCCCAAGTGCTGGGATTAAAGGCGTGTGCCACCACCACCCAGCCAGACCACATTCTTAGCTAAACTTTCTGTTGCCAGAACCAGACAAGTAATGCTCACACCCTAGACTAAAACATTCTGTAGGCAAACTACGCCCTGATGGAATCCATCCTTATCTGCCTAAGGGAGTAGGATCCTTAGACTTTTGTTTGAGGTGGAAACAGATCTACTTCTGAAAGAGACAGTCCTTGCTGCAATCACGTGGGGTTTATTGACAGGACAGGAACCAGTGCACTGGGGCCGAAACTCATTTCCCATGCAGGGGTGGAGAGTTCGACCCAGTTACTCTCCCAGAGTAGCTGGGAGAAGGGGTGTTTAAGGGAAGAAACCACAACCTAGTAATCCAAAGGGAGGGTGTCATTGGAAAATTCTGAAAATACCAGTAATAATCACAAGGGGGTAACTCCCTGTTTCTCAAGATTATAATCTAACTTTATCTTCAACATCCTTAGTCATCAGAGAAATGCAACTCAAAACAACTCTGAGATTCCATCTTACACCTTTAAGAATAGCCAAGATCAAAAACACTGATGACAACTTATGCTGGAGAGGTTGTGGGGAAAGGGAACACTCCTGCATTGCTGGTGAGAGTGCAAGCTGGTACAACCCCTTTGGATGTCAGTGTGGCGATTTCTCAGAAAATTAGGAAACAGCCTTCCTGAAGACCCAGTAATACCACTTTTGGGTTTATACCCAAAGGATGCTCAATCATACCACAAGGACATATGTCCAATATGTTCATAGCATCATTGTTTGTCATAGCCAGAACCTGGAAACAACCTAAATGCCCCTTGACCAAAGAATGGATAAGCAAAATGTGGAACATTTACACAATGGAGTGCTACACAGCAGAAAAAAATAATGACATCTTGAAATTTGCTAGCAGACAGATGGATCTAGAAAACATTATATTCACTCAATATAACCCTGACCTAGAAAGACAAATATCATGTGTACTCACTCATATATGGCTTTTAGACATAAAGCAAGAAAAATCAGGCTATAGTTCACAGTCTCGGAGATTCTAGACAACAAAAAGGATCCATACATGGATCTGAACTACATGGGAAGTAGAAAGACAAGATCTCCTGAGTGAATTGGGAGCATGGGAACCATGGGAGAGGGCTGAAGGGGAATGGAGAGGAAAAAAGTAGAGCAGGGAAAAAATATATAGCTCAATAAAACAATTTTACAAAAAGACTACCAAGATTACAGGATGTCCTTGAGCCTAGGACTCACCTATTTCCCTTTTGCCAAGACCCCTAAGAAATGTCAATCAGGGTACTGAACCCTGTAACTTTCCTCACCCCAACCACTACTATTAAAAACCCTATCCCAATTGGGCTTGGCTCTCTCTGCTCTCAACCGCTGCGCTGGACAGATGGAGAGTCCAAGCTGAAGCTTGAATAAAGGCTCTTTCTTTGACACACGAGTGCGGACTCCATGGTGGCTTTGGGGAGATCCTGTGATCTAGGTGGAACAGACAAGCAACAAAGAAAGCTTCTCTAACCCATCACTGGGGAGGGCAGACAAAGAGGGGATGTGGGAAGCTTGCTGGCCAGTCAGTCTAGTCAAAGCAGCAAGCTCCAGGCTTGCTGAGAGACTTTGTCTCAAAATGTAAGACGGTAATAGAACACACCCAATTTTAGTTCAGGCGTGCACGCCTTAGTGCACATGTGGATCCCTCCATGCAAGTGTGTGCATGAGTGCAGGCACAGGTGTATGCACACACACAATCAGAATTTCTGCTGGAAAAATTAGATATAATCTGTAGAAATATAACAGCCATGGATGTTTACACACTAAACAACACATCAATAAAATACATGGAGAAAAAATGCCTAGAGGGATGGTGTGAGGGCTCAGTGGGTAAAGGTGTTTGCAACCAGGCCTGGGGACGTGAGCTTGAACTCTGTACCCTCATGGTGGAGAGAACCTTCCCACATGCCTATCCACAAAACACACAGACACAAACAGACTTATGCACAAGCACACTAAAGAGAGATAGATAAAAGGTAAACATGAAAATACTAAAAGTTAAAGTTATTTAAAACAGAGTATCTTTCTTTTTCTTTTTTCTTTTTTGGAGACAGATTCTCAACACACATCTCTGGCTGTCTTGAAACTCAATCAGTAGTCCAGGTTGGCCTTGAGCTCATCCTGGCTGGGGCTGGAGAGATGGCTCGGTGGTTAAGAGCACTGAGTGTTCTTCCAAAGGACCTGGGTTCAATTCCTAGCACCCACATGGCAGCTCACAACTGTCTGAAGATCCAGTTGCAGGGGATCTGACAACTTCACACCAATGCACATTAAATAAACCAGAAAAAATATTAAAAATAAATAAATAAATAAATAAATAAATAAATAAATAAAGTCCTGGGATGCTACTCTGGCCTTGAATTCTCTAATCTTAATACCATTTTAAATTACGCCTCTAATCCCAGCATTGGGGAGGCAGGCGAGTTCGAGGCCAACCTGGTCTACAGCTTGAGTTACAGGACAGGTTCCAAAAACTACAGAGAAACCCTGTCTCAAAAATTCCAAAACAAACAAAACAAAACAAAACAACAAGAACAAAAAACCAATCTTACTTTTGGGTCTGGAGAGATGGCTCAGAGGTTAAGAGCATGGACTGCTCTTTCAGAGGTTCTGAGTTCAATTCCTAGCAACCACGTGGTGGCTCACAACCATCT
>NW_004949096.1:19067319-19071531 GCF_000317375.1 Microtus ochrogaster | reverse complement strand
TGGTTGTGAGCCACCATGTGGTTGCCGGGAATTGAACTCAGGACCTTTGGAAGAGCAGGCAATGCTCTTAACCACTGAGCCATCTCTCCAGCCCCCGGCAGGAGCATAACTGAAACCCAGAAGAGAGCAACGTGATAGGCTGTTCATTGGGGAGCGAGAAAAGAGGGCAAAAGAAATGTTCAGATTGAATTGAGCAGACGAACTGGGAGCTGAGTGACTAAGGAAAACCGAGCTGTGACAGCGATGAGCCCACGAAGGCTCTGAGCCTCTTACTTTCCCAGGGTTATTTCATGAGACTGGGTCGTAGGTTTCCACAGGTCGTTCCACTGCCAGTAAGAAGACTGTCGTGAAACTGAGCAAACTGTCGGGCCTCTTTTTCTTTCACTAGTCAACAGTCACCCTCACCTACACGCGGAGCACATATTTGGCACTCAATTTTTTTTTTAATCGAATGAAAACCTACCTTATCGTGGTATCCAACCCTTCTTACGGCCCTATACATTATCTCCAACAGACCTTCTTGACTTAACCCAAATAGCTAAGAAAGCAGCAAGGAAGTTTAGGGGGATTTCTGTAACGGTTGGGACCTCTCAAGAACCAAGAGGGTCTACACCAAACCAATTTCCCGTGGAAAACTTAATGATGGGGTTAGGCAGCTGAACCTCCGCTGGTCGGCTTGGGCGTCCACAAGGAGGTAGCCCAGAGGACGCAGATAAGTGATCTCCCACTCGGGGTCACTGAAACATCTGGAGGTTATTACTCCCAAAAGTGAGTACCTGGGAAGCTACGGCACATACCTCTCATTCCGGAGGCCGGTGCCTGGAGCCGGCCAAACGCGCCTCTCGGCTGAGGGTTCCGCGCTCCGGGGCGGTATAGGCAACACAGGTGGTAGAGAGACACCTCACGTTTTACGAGGCTCCTGTCTCCAAGAACTGAGTAAACTGTCGGGCCGATGTCAACTAGTTTTCCTCAGAGCTGCTTCTTCACGCGTCAAGCGATCTCTCCCGCCCTAAGCCAGCAACCAGTCGCCCGTCGGCGCCGCCATCGTTAGTGTTTGTTTTCATCCGCTTCGGTGCAGGCGGTGGGGAGAGAGGGCGCTGTGTGGGAAATGCAGCTGTCAAACAGCAATTGCACTTTCGCTACAGCACAGGCGCCCTATTTAGTCTTTCGGTACCTCAGAGTCTCCATGAAAGTTGGTTTCTTTCCAGAAATAAATCTTTTGCACAATTTTAAAGGCTTTTAGAAAAGAAGAGTGCATGGAAAGGAATTTTGGGAGCTCGTGACCATTCGGGCTCCGTGTGGAATGTTCGGAGCGAAGCGCACGTCGCGGCGGCGGCGGTGCCGAGGACGCGGCGTGGACGGGCGCTGACGCGAAAGGGGCGGTGCCGCTGTTGCGCAGCGTGGCGGCCTGCGCGCCGCCGCGGGTTCCGGAGGAGGGCTTCTCGGGCTGGGCGGGCGGGGTGCGCTCCCGGTAGCCCTGCCGCTGCGGCGATCTCGTGCCAGCCGCCGCCGACTCCGGGTGCCCGAGCAGTCAGGCTAGTATTTTGCTCTTTTGAGACAAGGTCTCTCTGTGTAACTCAGGGTAGATTAGAAGGTACTGTTGCTCAAGATGTCCTGGCACACTCGGCCATGCTGCTTCCTCAGCTTCCAACTTTACAGACGTTACTCTTAGTTTAGCGCTGGTCCAGTCTTGGGAGTCTCGTTTTATTATTCTTTTTTTGGCTGGCTCTCTCGTAGTCCAGGCTTGCCTCGCACTTCCATTACTTTCACCTCCCATGTACTGGAATTACAGTGAGCCACCATGCCTGGGTTTGGTATCTTTTCATTGCACAACCTTTAAAGGAATAAACTTTTTCAAAATGTATGTTTACGTATTGGAGGAGGGGTGTGCTGTGGCAGGGATGTGGACGCCAGGACAAATTGCGTCAGACAGTTCTTGCCTTCCACCATGTCGGGAATGGGCTCATTTCTGCAGTCTTCTCAGCCCACCCCAGTGCCCTCGGAGCCCTCTCTCTGACCTTAATAATATTTTAAAAGCGGGTTGTAAAAGTGGCCCCGGCTTTCCAAACTTGTTTCTCCTTTTCTTTTCATACTGGCTAGCCTTCCTTTCTAACCTTCTGCCTGGGGATTTGGACCCCTTGAGATAGGCGGGGGCCGGGCGGTGGTGGCGCACGCCATTAATCCCTGTAGGGGCAGGCGGATCTCTGAGTTCGAGGCCAGCCTGGTCTACAGAGCGATTTCCAGGACAGGCTCCAAAGCTACAGAGAAACCCTGTCTCGAAAAACAAACAAACCAACAAAAAATTCAGATAAAGGGAATGCCAGTCCACGGCAGATGAAGTAGGTCCCCAGGCAGGGTCAAGGACTTCTTTTCTTCCCCCCTAGCTTCCTAGTTAGACTGGTTTGAGCACTCCCACGTCGGTCTTGTACTTACGAGGTGGAGCCTTACGTAGGGCTTTGGAAAACAAACCTCCATGACAAAGCCTTTAGGTGTTTATGACTCGTAAGCCGCTTCCTGGCTGCTGTACAGACCATTACCTGCATTAATCTTTTGCTGTTCTCAGTTGAAATGCCAAGCATGAAATGAGTCACTGAGATTGAACTCCTATTGTCTGAGAATTAGGCCAAATTTGTCATATATCGGTGAGTTAGTGTAGGAAAATCCAGAGTTAAAAAGTGAATTGCTGGGCTGGAGAGATGGCTCAGTGGTTAAGAGCATTGCCTGCTCTTCCAAAGGTCCTGAGTTCAATTCCCAGCAACCACATGGTGGCTCACAACCATCTGTAATGAGGTCTGGTGCCCTCTTCTGGCAGGCAGGCATGGAAGGAATGTTGTATACATAATAAATAAATACTTAAAAAAAAAGTGAATTGCTGGAAAGGTGTTGTAGTTTTGAGTCAGTTCGTATGGTTTTGGTAGGTTTCTAGTTATTTTATCTTTTCCTTTTTGTTTTTGTTTCTTTTTTGCTTTCAACACAGGGTTTTTCTGTGTAGCCTTGGCTGTCCTGGAACTCACTCTGTAGACCAGGCTGACCACAAACTCAGATCTGCCTGCCTCTGCCTCCCAAATTCTGGTCTTAAAGGTGTGTACCACCACCACTCAACTCTAATTGTTTTTTTTCCTTTAATTACTTTGCAGGAAGAAGGTTTTAGATGCCAGAGCCGTTTAACGGATGGTTTAGCTGTTGAATTCTGACACTTCTTTTGCCAACCTGTTCGTTGGGAAAAATTCAGAAAAAACAGACGTGTATCTACATTGGCTATGGCTATACCAATAACAGTGCTTGACTGTGATCTCTTGCTGTATGGCCGAGGTCACCGGACCTTGGACCGTTTTAAGCTGGATGATGTGACTGATGAATATTTGATGTCCACGTATGGATTTCCACGACAGTTCATTTACTACTTAGTGGAACTCTTGGGGGCAAGTCTTTCTCGACCTACTCAGCGATCTAGGGCTATTAGCCCAGAAACTCAGATCCTGGCAGCATTGGGCTTCTATACCTCAGGCTCCTTCCAGACTCGGATGGGAGATGCAATTGGAATTAGTCAAGCCTCCATGAGCCGATGTGTTGCCAATGTCACTGAGGCCCTCGTGGACAGGGCCTCACAGTTTATTCACTTTCCAGCGGATGAGGCCGCCGTCCAGTCTCTGAAGGATGAGTTCTGTGGGCTGGCAGGGATGCCGGGAGTCATAGGGGTGGTTGACTGTATCCACGTGGCAATCAAGGCACCGAATGCTGAAGACCTCTCTTACGTGAACCGCAAGGGTCTGCATTCTTTGAACTGTCTGGTGGTGTGTGACATCAGAGGGGTACTAATGGCTGTGGAGACACGCTGGCCAGGTAGCCTCCAGGACTGTTCCGTGCTACAGCAGTCTTCTCTATGCAGTCAGTTTGAAACTGGGATGCATAAAGATAGCTGGCTTCTTGGTAAGTTTGTATGTGTAAATCTTCAGTTTATACCCAGAGAGAAGTTACGCCGTAGAGTGGAGGGAATCCAAGATTCTATTCTGTAGTCTTGCTCTTTGTCTTCATACTTCCTCTGGGTAGCCTCAGGAGAACTCTCTGAGCCTTCGTGTTTTTCTTTCATTATTATTGCTAGCCCTGGAGACAGGCTGGCCTTGAACTCAGACATTCACTTTCCCTTGCTTCCCTCGTGCTAGGGTAAAAGTGTATACCACCACACCCTCATAGTTATTTATTTATTTATTT
>NW_004949096.1:19064021-19066019 GCF_000317375.1 Microtus ochrogaster | reverse complement strand
AAAAAAATGGAAAAAAAAATTTAGCTGGATGGTGGTGGTGCATGCCTTTGATCTCAGCATTTGGGAAGCAGAAGCAGGGGGATCTCTGTGAGTTCGAGACCAGCCTGGTCTACAAAGCAAGTTGCAGGACAACCAGGGCAACACAGAAACCCAGTGTCTTGGGGGAAAAACATTTAAAAGTGTTAGATAGGCACAATGATACTGAAGAAAGAGGCGAAAGGATCTCTGTTCGTCTAGGCCAGCCTGGGTTGGGTTGGGGACCAATCCCAGGTCCTCTGAAAGAGTGGCCAGAGCTCTAACTACTGAGTTATCACTCTAGCCCCTAAGCTTTACTCTTAGGTAAGCAACAGCAGGACAGAGGTTATCTTATGCACAACATGTTATTTGTTGTTTGGTTTTTAGAGACAGGGTTTCTTCACGTAGCCCTGGTTTTCAAGGAACTTGATCTGTAAACCAGTCTGACCTTAAATGCACAGAGATCCACCTGCCTCTGCCTCCTGAGGGCTGGGATTAAAGCCATATTCCGCTATGCGCAGCACAATATATTATGTTTAAGAGTGGAATAATTTGTTAGTGTTGAGCATGGTGTCAAATACTGCAGAGATGAAGGCAAGAGAAATCACTTGATCCCAGCAGTTCTAACCTAAACCAAAAGGAAAGAGCCAGACACAGCAGTGCCTAACCTGTAATAAAGCACTTGGGAGATTAGGCAGGAAGATGGAGAGTTCAGGACCAGTTTCTGCTCTTTTATTAAGGTCATGGCGAACCTGGGAATTCTGTACAGTCCAGAGCGTGACCTGTAAGAGCCGTGCTTTCAGTTTTGAATGAGTGAGTTTGTTAAGTATATGGCAAACAAGAGTAAAAGAGTAAATAGCAAGTGATTCTCTCTCTCTCTCTCTGTGTGTGTGTGTGTGTGTAAGAGAGAGTGAGTCCATATGTGAGAGAGCTTGGTATCATCAAATCAGAGGCTTACAGATGTCCAATAGGAAGTGACTGGGGAAGCTGAGGCAGTCTACTGAAGTTTAGATTGCGTTCTGTCTGTGGGTGAGCTTTCCACGTTGGACTTCCTCCAGCTTGTCTTCCTCACTGTAGGCTCTTTATATCACACTAAATAATAGTAAGGTGTGTTGACATGGTTTGCCTTCTATGTTCCAAGAACAAGATGTTTTACTCCTGGGCTGGCTTACTGTTCTTTTCCCTCCTCATTACAGAGTTTGGAGCAGGCAGCACACCCCCAGACAAGGAGCCTTGGACAGCAGTGAGACAGATGCGCTTGGGCCTGAACGTGGAGTGAGTGTTTCAGTGAGCTCAAACAGCATATGACAATTTGCCAGTATATTGTATATTACACTAGGCTACAATGGATCCTGTCTCAAGAGAAGAAAAAAAAAAAAGACTAGAAGGAGAAAACGAAACGTGTATGAAGGTTTTAAGATGCTGAGGCAGGGTTGTGAGTTTCAAGACAGCATCAACCTCATAGAACTTATCGGAACAAAATTTATCAAGTGTTAGAATACCTCTTTATTAGTGCGAAATCACTAATCTATCTGTACAGCATATGATTAGAATGAGGTGCTCAACATGTAGCAGATACGCAGGAAATGCCTGTCTCTAATGTTTACCTTCTCTTTTAAAGAGAAGCCTCCCCAGTTCCCTGTGGGCAGACTGCTGGCACACTGGTGGGTTCCAGCCTCTGATTCTCCTCAGTTACGTGCACCGTTTTCCATGTAACACCTACTGCTACTTTTTATTTTTCTCTTGACATGATTTCATCAGGTCTTCCAGATGGCCTTGAACTCATAATCCCCCATCCTCAGCCTCCTGAGACCCTGCTTTAACAAAAGTTAAATAATATCAATTTTTTTTTTTTTAACAAAAGGGGAACCTAAGAGGCATAGGCACAGAATATTTAAGCTACTTCTGAAGCGTCCCTTCCTGGTGTCAGTCTCAGCTGTCCCTATAGACGCGTTACCTAAACTCCTTCCTGGTGTCAGTCTC
>NW_004949096.1:19061000-19063396 GCF_000317375.1 Microtus ochrogaster | reverse complement strand
AAGAGCAGGCAATGCTCTTAACCACTGAGCCATCTCTCCAGCCCCCAAGGGTCTTATTCTAAGCTCAAAAAGTGCTTCTCACCTATTACAGTCTCTACTACGTGGTAGATGTCCATTATGTCACAGGTGTTATTGCTGAGTCTGCACAAGTGTTGCTTCCATTGTTTATAGTATCCTTTTAAAACATTTTTATATTTATGTGCAGATCAGAGGACAGTTTGTAGGAGTTAGCGCTCTGTTTCCACACGTGGGTTCCAGGGATCAGAGCTGGATCCCCAGGCTTCTTATTCATATCAGGCCCTTTGTACTGAGCACCTAGTGTCCAGCATCCCTTTCTCCTCAGCCCTCGCTTTTCTGCCCTGGCTGACGTCAAGCTTGCCTCTTAGGTGCTGGATTACATCATAGCCGGTTCTACATCAATTTCTGTTTCTATTTCGAGACAGGGTTTCTCTGTGTAACAGTACTGACTGATCTGAATTCGCTCTGTAGAGCAGGCTGGCTTTGAACTCACTGAGAACTGCCTGCCTCTGCCTCCCTGAGTGCTGGAATTAAAGACTTGTGTGCCACCACCGCCTGACTTCTACATTCATTCATTTTAAAGAATTTAGTGATTAGAAAGAGTGAGTTCAGTTCAAAGAAGAGTGGGGTTGGTATACGCCTGTAACCCACATGTGAGAGGCAGAGACAAGTATCAGAAGCTCAGGGACCTGACCTCCACGAGACCCTTGATTCAAAACAAAAGTGGTTGGGGAGAAAGCCAGGTGTGGTAGCTCATGTTTATAATCCCAGCATTTAGGAGGCCGAGGCAGGAGGATTGCTGTGAATTTGAGGTCAGCTTGAGCTGCATAGGGAGTTTTAGGTCTACAGAATGAGACTGTCTCAAAAAAGAAAACCAACTAAATATAAACTTTAAATTTTGTGAGACATCTCAGTTATTTTCAGCTAATCCAGTCTTAGAAACATAAGATCCTAAATAAAATGAAAGAAGTCTTTTTATTTTTAGAGCAGTGCCCATCTCTGTCTTAAGCATCTGACTATTTACTGAACTTGATGATGGGGCAGGAGTACAGCACTTACTCTGGAATTCAGGGCCCAGTATCCGATGGGGATTTATAAAATGTTGCACCTAGCTGGGCATGGTAACTCACACCTTTAATCCTAGGACTCAGGTAGCAGAAAGCAGGTGGATCTCTGTGAGTTAGAGGCCAGCGTGGTCTACAGAGTGGGTTCCAGGACAGCCAGGACTATGTAATGAGACCCAGTCTTGGGGGGTGGGGGAGTCACACCTCTGTGTGAGCTGCTTTGTTTGTTTGAAGTCAGGACATTTAAACATTATAGAAATGCTGTGCTTTGAACTAGGACTTTGCTCCCCATTTGTGTTTGCTTTTCTGAGGTCTTCCCAGGATCTTTTGATAAGGGTCACTTACAGGAAATGCCTTTTGTATCACTCAGTCCACTTCTGGTTTCTTCGCATCGTCATACTCATGTTCCTCCAGCTCATGGGACCGCGGTATCCCAGCATGCGGCACCCTGAGTTCTAATGCCTACCGAGTCTTCTCAGCACTGGGAGAGGTCATTGTGGAGCGTATGGAATCCCTAGGTCACTCTTTCAGACATGAAAGGGAACCGTGAGACTGGAACTTTTCTTCATGGGTGTCTTAGATCTCATGTTAGAATTCTTTTTCTCTTGAGCTCTACAGAGATTGTAAAATTAGTATCTTGTTTGAATTTTTTGGGGGTGTAGTTTGTTTGAGACAGGGTCTCACTGTATAGACGAAGCTGGCTTCCAACTCATAGAAATATGCCTGCCCATGCCTCGTGAATGTTGGGATTAAAGATACATGCTACCACATCTGACCTTTGATCATTTTTATTAGGCCTTTTTTTTAAAAAAATTATTTATTTATTATATATACAATGTTCTGCCTGCACGTATGCCTGCCCACCAGAAGAGGGCACCAGATCTCATAGATGGCTGTGAGCCACCATGTGGTTGCTGGGAATTGAACTCAGGACCTCTGGAAGAGCAGCCAGTGGTCGTAACCTCTGAGCCATCTCTCCAGCTCCTTTATTAAGCCTTTTATAAAAAAACAGTATCTTTCAACTTGAAAACTCACTGGGAATAGTGGCATACATACCTATAATTCCAGGACTTGGGAGGCGAAGGAAGGAGGATCAGGAATTGAAGGAAGGTCCAGGCTAGCCTGGGCTACATGAAACTATTTCAAGAAAAAGAAAAGTAAATACAGCCGGGCGGTGGTGGCGCACACCTTTAATCCCAGCACTTGGGAGGCAGAGGCAGGCGGATCTGTGTGAGTTCGAGACCAGCCTGGTCTACAAGAGCTAGTTCCAGGACAGGCTCCAAAACCACAGAGAAACCCTGTTTCGAAAAACCG
>NW_004949096.1:19058350-19060725 GCF_000317375.1 Microtus ochrogaster | reverse complement strand
GAGGGGATGAGGGGATTCTGAGCCCTGCTGTAGGGCAGAGGGGATGAGGGGATTCTGAGCGCTGCTGTAGGGCGGAGCCAGAGCCCTGCTCTGACATGTACAAGAACTGAGTTCTCTCCCAGCATGGCAAAAAATGAAACACTAAGAAAGAAAAAGCCACGGGTCTGGTTCCTGCATTTCTACCTCATTACTACAGCTGTAGGAACCAGATTTGAATGTCGTTAGCTGTCAGCTTTTCCCTAGTGGTTTTAGTCAAAGATATTGCCAGGTAACAGTGCCTTATGCTTTTCACAGTGGTATACTTTATTGTTTTTGAGATGAGCTTTCACTGTATAGACAAGACTGGCCTCACTGATCATCCTCCTGCCTTAGACTCCCAAGTATAGGCATTACTGGTTTGTGCCACTTATGTGGGGTTGGTTTGTAGCCTTGACATTCATCACCTACCATCACCTCCACCATGGAGAAAAGGGAGGGAGGGATGAAGAACTGTGGGCAGAGAACAAGCTTCAAGGAGTGGGGGGAAGGAGCCAATCAGTATTAGTTCACGCCTTCATTTAAAATTGTTTGTTTGGGCTGTAGAGATGGCTCAGAGGTTAAGAGCTCTGGCTGCTCTTCCAGAGGTCCTGAGTTCAATTCCCAACAACCACGTGGTGGCTCACACCCATCTGTAATGAGATCTGGCGCCCTCTTCTGGTGTGTGGGCATACATGGAGGCAGAATGTTGTATACATAATAAGTAAATAAATCTTTTTTTAAAATAAATAAATCTTTTTTTAAAAAATAAAGGCCAGACGGTGGTGGCACATGCCTTTAATCCCAGCACTCGGGTGGCAGAGGCAGGTGGATCTTTGTGAGTTCGAGTCCAGCCTGGTCTACAAGAGCTAGTTCCAGGACAGGCTCCAAAGCCACAGAGAAACACTGTCTTGAAAAATAATTAAAAAAATAAAATAAAATTGTTTGTTTGTTATTTTTATGAGATAGAGTTTCTCTGTAGCTTGGAGCCTGTCCTGGAACTTTCTCTGTAGACCAGGCTGGACTCGAACTCACAGAGATCCACCTGCCTCTGCCACCCGAGTGCTGGGATTAAAAGCGTGAGCCACCCCCGCCTGGCTAAAATTATTTATTTTTATTTTTGTGTGTATGAGAGTTTGCCTAAGCCGGGCGGTGGTGGCGCACGCCTTTAATCCCAGCACTTGGGAGGCAGAGGCAGAGGCAGGCGGATCTCTGTGAGTTCGAGACCAGCCTGGTCTACAGAGCTAGTTCCAGGACAGGCTTCAAAACCACAGAGAAACCCTGTCTCGAAAAAAAAAAAAAAAAAAAAAAAAAAAAAAAAAGAGAGTTTGCCTACATATATGTACGTGTACTCTGTGTGTGTCTCTGGTATCCTTGGAGACCAGAATAGTGTTGATTTCCAAGAAGTGGAGTTATAGATTGTTGTAAGCCACATACAGGTGCTGGAAATTGAATCCAGGTCCTCTGCAAGAACAGCCCATACTCTTAGCCCTGAGCCATCGCTTTAGCCCTTCTTCATGCTTTCTCATGGCCGCATTTTTCTCTTGGTTATTATGGAATGGTGTGCTTTGGCCCTGCCTTACTCACTGTATTTCCAATTTTCACATTTTTTTCTGAGAGACAAGGTCTCAAGTGTAGTTCAGACTGGCCTAGAACTTGAGGCAGTCTGAGACTACAGCCATGTGTCACCACATCCGTCCTGAACCTCACATCTTGTATGTGATCCATCACAGTCACATTTCTTTGTCCTTTCACTCAGGTGACAGTTCCTTCTTTCTCCGCACCTGGCTCATGACTCCACTTCGTGTTGCTGAAACCCCAGCAGAGTATCGCTATAACAGAGCCCATTCTGCAACTCACAGTGTGATTGAGAAGACTTTGCGAGCCCTCTGCTCTAGGTTCCGATGCCTGGATGGGTCGAAGGGAGCACTGCAGTACTCGCCAGAGAAATCCAGCCACATCATCTTGGCTTGTTGTGTCCTTCATAACATTTCCCTGGAACACGGGATGGATGTTTGGTTCTCTCCAGTGACCGGACCCATTGAACAGTCACCTGAGGGCGAGTGTGAGCTAATGGAGTCCCTGGATTTGGAGGCTGACCGAATCCGGCAGGAACTAATGCTCACTCACTTCAGCTAGTGTGGAAGGTGGAAGAAAGAGACTTTCTCCTTACCAGCCCATCACCAAGTTCTGGCATCCAGTGAGACTGAATGTGCACACTGCCATAAATTAACATTCAGTGCTTTAGAAGGGCAGGAGGTGGAGGAAGGCATGCCAGCAAATGTCAGTCAACTCGACCAAAACGAGACAATGTTTCCCTGATGTGTGGTGAGGCCACGCTGGGCACCACTGTTTCCCTG
>NW_004949096.1:19056355-19057495 GCF_000317375.1 Microtus ochrogaster | reverse complement strand
CTGATTCTGCCTGGTGACAGGTGTACATCATCGTGCCTGGTACCCTGATTCTGCCTGGTGACAGGTGTACGACATCATTCCTGGTACCTGATATTTTGTTTCTCACCTTTGCTGTCTACATGGGCAAATAGAATGGCTTTAGTTGAAGAATAATCTAGCGAGTGTGAAGTACTGATTCCTAGAACTGAGAAGAAACAGGAGAAAGGAACTGCTAGTCTGCATTTGCAGGATGTTCTGAAGAGGACATTAAGGACAGTGGGAAGCCGCCATCCTGAGTGTGCCAGCACTAACTGGACTATGATTTGGATCTAGTTCCTGGGGGGAACATCTGAACTCCAGTCTCCTAGTTCACTCTTGAGTCAGAGTTAGAGGACAAATGGGGGTAAAGACGATAATTTAAATATAGTTAAAACACGTTTATACTTTACAGAGAATCTAAAGACCCTGGCAGTTCAACAAGAGATTCCCACAACTTTACAAAATTCATATCTAACTAGACTACTTTTGGGGGGTAGGGGGGTGAGACAGGGTTTCTCTATAGCTTTGGAGCTTGTCCTGGATCTAGTTCTGTAGACCAGGCTGGCTTCAAACTCACAGAGATCCACCTGTCTCTGCCACCCATGTGCTGGGATTAAAGGTGTGTGCCGCCACCACACCACCCGGTGACATTTCTTTTTAAAATAGCACTTACTCATTTATTGTGTGTGTGTGGTACATGGTGCCTGCATGAAGGTCAGAGGACAACTTGTGGGGTCACTTCTCTCCTTCCACTCTGTGAGTCTAGACATTAAACTCATAGCAGGCTTGTTAGCAAGTGTCTATCTGCTGATGTATCTTGCTGGCCTGACATCCTCCTTCCCCCCTAAACAGTGTTTTTCTGTGTAACAGCCTTGGCTGTCCTGGAACTAGGTCTGTAGACCAGGCTGGCCTAGAATTCACAAGAAACCTGCCTGCTTCTGCCTCCCGAGCGCTGGGATTAAGGCCTCCCACCTCTGCCTGGTCCTCCTGTTCCATTTCCATTTTTATTTTATTTTTTTATTTTTATTTTTTTTTTTTTTTTTGGTTTTTCGAGACAGGGTTTCTCTGTGGCTTTGGAGCCTGTCCTGGAACTCCCTTGGTAGACCAGGCTGGCCTCGAACT
>NW_004949096.1:19051102-19055115 GCF_000317375.1 Microtus ochrogaster | reverse complement strand
TGCCTGCTCTTCCAAACGTCCTGAGTTCAATTCCCAGCAACCACATAGTGGCTCACAACCATCTGTAATGGGGTCTGGTGCCCTCTTCTGGCCTGTGGGCATACACACAGACAGAATATTGTATACATAATAAATAAATATTTAAAAAAAGATTAAAAACAATTGTGGACTATTATCTGCTGTTTATTTCCATCCCAAATGCTATTTCTCATCCTTCCCGACACTGAAGAGCGAGTCTCGTGGCAGGAGAGTGCACTCAGTACGTGAAGCAGGTCCTCGAGGCAGGTGTGAATAGCTGCTGGAGACTAGGTTTGAACATTACACAGCGAAGACTTTGTTACAGTTTCTTCTTCCTGCGTTTTTTCTATTTAGTTTGAGATAAGATCTTATTATGAAGCATGGCTTGCCTGGTACAGACTGTTTAGCACAGGGTAGTCTCAAATTCAGCATATTCCTAATTTAGCCTCCCAAGCAAGGGGAGGACAGGCGTGTACCACTGTGCCAGCTTTGATTTTGTTCTTTGTTTTTGTTTGTTTGTTTTGTCTGACTTTGTAATCTGACCTAGAACTCACTCTATAGACCAGGCTGGGCTTGAACTCGGCCTATGGAGTGCTGGGATTAAAGGTCACACCCAGCCTCTTGTTTGCTCCTTTTTTTTTTTTTTTCGGTTTTTCGAGACAGGGTTTCCCCGTGGTTTTGGAGCCTGGAGCCTGTCCTGGAACTAGCTCTTGTAGACCAGGCTGACTCCCGAGTGCTGGGATTAAAGGCGTGCGCCACCACCGCCCAGCTTGTTTTGTTTTTTGAGACAGGATTTCTCTGTGTAGTACTGTCTCTGCCTCTGCCCCCAAGGGCTGGGATTAAAGATGTGTGCTACTGCCGGGCGGTGGTGGCGCATGCCTTTAATCCCAGCACTCGGGAGGCAGAGGCAGGTGGATCTCTGTGAGTTCTAGGCCAGCCTGGTCTACAAAGAGAGTTCCAGGACAGGCTCCAAAACCACAGAGAAACCCTGTCTCGGAAAACAAAACAACAACAACAAAAAAAAAAGATGTGTGCTACCATGCTTACCTTTGTTTTGTTTATTTATTTAATTGCTGGGAAATCAAACCCAGAACCTAGCACACACTAAGCAGACACTCTACTTGGAGTTACAACGTCATGTTTTGCAAAAATTAACGAAAGCTTGTTTTGTCTCCCTCTTAAGGTCTATAACCTATGTTAGCCTCAAAGTTGCCACCCACTTGCCTCAGCACTCTAAGTGCTGGGAAAAAGAAAACTGAAAGATACTACCCACTGTGTGTGTCCCCATCCTTTTCCCCATCCTGTTTTATTTTCTAGATTCTACCAGGATTTTACAGAATTGTATGTATAAGAGATGACAGACTCAAAATTAACATTCTCCAGTTCAAATTTCCTTGTTTAGTCTTTCTAAATTCTTCCCATGTGATTGACAGTGATAAGGTCTATTTTTAGGGGGATGGACTATCCTGGTTTGCTCAGGGCTGTCACAATTTTAGCACTGAAAGTTCTGTGTGTTGGGGCTGGAGAGATGGCTCAGAGGTTAAAGAGCACTGGCTGCTCTTCCAGAGGTCCTGAGTTCAATTCCCAGCAACCACATGGTGGCTCACAACCATCTGTAATGAGATCTGGCGCCCTCTTCTGTGGTGCAGGCATACATGGAGGCACAATGTTGTATACATAACAAATAAATAAATCTTTAAAAAAAAAAAAGAAAGTTCTGTGTCCAGTTGATGATTATAACAGGAAGAAACTCGGGGGATCATTACCCTACTACTTGCAGGGGAGTGGCTTCACAAGGAGAACCTACTCAAACAACAACCAGCACAGCAGCGAGTGTTCCTGCTAGCGTGCAAAAAAAAAAAACAGGATATCAGCACTTCCCAGGTTGGTATGGACTCCTGCCCATAGACTTTCTAGTTAGGAGCTCTCCAGTGTGAAAAGGATCCTAGAGGTTTGAGGATCTCGACTCTGATCTCTCTTGTTTGGTCTCATTAGACCAACATCGTCTCTGTCAGAACAAGCAGTCATTTATTGTAAAGTTGAAGGTTAATTCCACACTCAGAAAATTTTCCCAAAGGAAGTTGATGGAGTTATTGGTGGATTTCTTTTTCTTTCTTTCTTTTTTTCTTTTGCTATGAGCATATAGAAGTTTATACATACCAACTAGGCACTGTACCTCTTTTTTTTTTTAAATTTATTTATTTATTATGTATACAATGTTCTGTCTGTGTATATTCCTGAAGGCCAGAAGAGGGCACCAGACCTCATTACAGATGGTTGTGAGCTACCATGTAGTTGCTGGGAATTGAACTCAGCATCTTTGGAAGAGCAGGCAATGCTCTTAACCACTGAGCCATCTCTCCAGCCCCAAGGCACTGTACCTCTAAGCAACGTTTAGTTCACAAATCATGTTACCCATATTCTCACAAAGTAGTCTAACCTTAGCTTTTCAAGTATCTTCGTTTGCAAATGATACTTTTACATGTATGTGTAAAATTACAACTGTTTTTTTTCCCCTCAAAATAAGATGTCTGCAGGGATGTAGTGTGTTCACTCTGTTGATAGAGTGCTTGCCTAAGATGCACAAAACTCTGGGCTCAGTTCCTAGCGCTCTAATAAACTGGTCAAGATCACCTAGTACTTAGGAGGTAGAGAAGAGTTGGGAGTTCAAGGTCAGCCTTGGCCACACAGCTAGTTTGGAATTCATGATACCCTATCTCCAAAGTTTCCACATTTTAAAAAACTGAAAACTTCACGCTGGGAGGTGGTGGCACACACCTTTAATCCCAGCACTCAGGAAGCAGAGGCAGGTGGATCTCTGTGAATTCGAGGCCAGCATGGTCTACAGAGCAAATTCCAAGGACCAGGCTCTGGGCTGTCTGCTGTCTTTTCACTGGCTGTTGAAAAGGTTAGAGAGAGCTATCTCTATCTTCAGGGGGAGGTATACACAGGATTCTTTGAGGGAATAATTTTCCCTTTCCAGGGAAAGCTTATTTTCCCCTTTATTGCTCTGCCATTCACTACTTCTTTCACACCTTTAGTAAGTTGTTTTGGCTTTGAAGCCTTCTGGAGACTCACAACGACTGACAACCACCGAATTTGACAGTCAGTTTTTTTCCCCTACAAATTCTAGCTCTGTACAAATCTTGCCACATTTCTTTGTGGGGAGCCTCTTATTCTAGTTATGTTTCTAATGCTGTGATAAAACACCACAACCAAAAATAACTCTAGGAGGAAAAGGTTTATTTCAGCCTATACTTCCAAACTCAGTCTTTTATCTAAGGTTCCTTCAGTTGGAGGCAAGAACTGAAATAGAGTTCACGAAGGATAGCTGCTTTCTGGCTTTGCTGCTCAGCCAGCATGGTAGTTTAAATGTAATTGGCCCCATAAAATCATAGGAAGGGGCACTATTAGGAGGTATGGCTTTGTTGGAGTAGGTATGGCCTTGGAGGAAGTGTGTCACTAATGAGGCAGGCTTTGAGGACTCATATATGCTCAAGTTGCGCCTAGTGACTTAGATCTCATCCTGTTGCCTACTGATCAACATGTAGGACTCTCAGCTTCAGTACCATGTCTGCCTGGACACCACCATGACCTACCATCATGGTAATGGACCAAACCTCTGACACTGTAATTAAATGCTTCCTTATAAGAGTTGCTGTGGTCATGGTGTCTCTTCACAGCAATAGAAACCCTAACTAAGACAACATGCTTTTTTTCTTCGTAATTTGTTTTGTTTTGTTTATTGAGACAGGGTTTCTCTATGTAACACTAACAGTCCTGGCTATCCTGGAACTCACTTTGTAGACCGGGCTGGCTTCGAACTCACAAAGATCCAACTGCCTCTGCTTCCTGAGTTCTGGGTTAAAGGTATTCACTGCTTTCTTATATCACCCAGGATCAGTGCTACCCAGTGCTCAGGAGTAGCACTGCCTGCAATGGGCTGGATCCTCCTAATCAATCATTAAGTAAATGCCCTACAGACTTGTCTACAT
>NW_004949096.1:19049332-19050987 GCF_000317375.1 Microtus ochrogaster | reverse complement strand
CTGTAGATCAGGCTGGTCTCGAACTCACAGAGATCCGCCTGCCTCTGCCTCCCGAGTGCTGGGATTAAAGGCGTGCGCCACCACCGCCCGGCTGGCAGCAATTTCTTAATTGAAGATCCTCTTTCCAGATATTTCTAGCTTGTCTCAATTTGACAAAAAACTAAGCAGAACACCTTTCTGTCAGGTTTTTCTTTTTCTCAGCTTCTCTTGATTACTTCAGCACTTCATGAACATAATTTACATTTCATTTTAAACCACTTAGAGCCACTAGAGCATCTCCTATTCTTTAAAGATCATGTCCTTGTGGATACAAGGCTCAGAAATGCCACTGAAGCCCTGTTCCCTGCTGAATTAGCCTCTCTTTCTCCCTCCCTCCTCTCTTTTTTCTTGGTGTTCTAGTGTGCTTTCTGTTTTCTATTGTTGTGATAAACAGCATGACCAAAAATTACCTGGGAGAGGATTCATTACATCTTACACTTCACACTCTGTTATTGAGGGAGGCCAAGACGGAGATGATGGAGGAATGCCACTTACTGGCTCGTTCCTCTGGCTCAGTCAGATGTTCTACACAACTATATGTGATTCCATCTCCAGAGGATCTAACGCCTCTGCCTTCATGTGCCTTCTCATATGTACTTACCCATACTCGGCACTCACATATACATAATTAAGAAAAAAAAATCAATCTTCCAAATAGAGGACCAAAATTTCGTTCCCAGCATCTACACCAGGAGGCTCAGAGTCATCCATAACCACAGCTCCAGAGGATTCCAAGCTCTTTTTCTGGCCTTCGTGGGCACCTACAACCATGAAGTATACACATAGACACATACTAAAATAAATCATCAACAAGGTCTTTCCCACTGGGCAGTGGGTGGTGCATGCCTTTAATCCCAGCACTCTTTGTGAGTTCCTGATGTCGTTCTTCTTAAAACACAGGACAAACTTAGACAGACACACACGGCGGAACAAACACAGACACGACACGGCGGCTCCCACGTGGGTCCTCTTTAATGGGGGAGGGGAACACAAAAGGGCGGGGAGGGGTGCAGGACACACAAGGAAAGGCGAACGAGAGAGAGAGCCTCGTGTGGCCCTGCCTTTTTAATGGGGAGCGCAAGGGTGTCTGGGAAGGATGTCGCATACCTGTGCGCGGGTGTGCGCACAGGTATCCATAGTCCAGGAGGAGTCTGGGAGTTGTAGTTTCCAAAGGAACAACACCTGATCTACAAAGTGAATCAGGACAGCCAGGGTTACAGAGTGAAGAAACCCTGTCTTGAAAACAGAAATCTTCCCCAATTCAGGCAGTTTAGATGCAGAGTAGTTCCTGATTATGCTAGGCCACTGTCTGCATGCTGAATCATACATTTTTTTCCTTCTGTATTAAATGTTCGACCATACAGGGATTTTCTGTTACTTCTATCACCCCCAACCCACTCCTACACACCATCCAGTTTTTCCTATGGGTTCTAAGTTTTCAGATCCTAGAAGAGAGTCTTCTGTAGAACTCTAAAGTAACTCTAAGCCATTTCTGACAACTCAGGCCTCTCGGCAGTAGTGCCCCCCTCCCCTGGGAACCAGGAATCTAACAATTACCCACACACGTACTGAAATGTCGGGAACTTTCCATTTCCCTGAGTCTTTGTGAATGTTCT
>NW_004949096.1:19048000-19048509 GCF_000317375.1 Microtus ochrogaster | reverse complement strand
GGCTTATATGCTTTTTTTAAAAAACAAAATTTCTCAGTAGCTATGGAGCCAGTCCTAGAACTCACTCTGTAGACCAGGCTGGCCTTGAACCCATAGAGATCCACTTGCCTCTGCCTCCCAGGTGCTGGGATTAAAGGAGTGCCCATTTATCAAGAAGACACATACTCCATATCTTATAGGTCAGAAGTTCTCAACTTGTGGGTTGCAACCCTTTTGAGGGTTGAATGATCCTTCCACAGGCATCAAATAAGACTATTGGAAAACCCAGATATTTACATTATGATTCATAAGAATGTCAAAATTAGCTGTGAAGTAGCAACAAAACCAATTTTGTGGCTGGAGTCAGCTCAGCAGGAGGATCTGTCTTAAAGTGGTGCAGCATTAGGAAGGTTGATACAAAGACAGTCACTAAGGTATTTGTCCACAAATATTCCACCTTCACAGCAGCAGCAGCTCAGTCACTTGTCACCCACAGCAGGGACAAAGCAATGGCATCATAGCGAGAAGAC
>NW_004949096.1:19046446-19047312 GCF_000317375.1 Microtus ochrogaster | reverse complement strand
GCGCCACCACCGCCCGGCCATGGGCCCAATCTTATGAGGAGCTTATGTAACTAATCAGAGCTGCATTGATTTCAAGAATAAAATCTTTTTGTTTGCGTGTGTCCAATATGACCTAATTATAAATTATAATGCTATAATTGCCTCTTCTCAAGAGTATCAAATGCCTATCACATGAAAAAAAATACCTAGAACAACATATAGATAGATTCCAGAGTAAGGAGCTTGGCCAGTACAATAGTTAGAAACAGTTGCTAATCAGATATGGTGGCAAACACCTGTAATCGCAGTTGGTGGAAGGCAGAGGGAGGAAAAGAATGAGTTGGAAGCAATATGGACTACATAGTGAGATTCTGTCTGAAAAACAACAAGAAGGAAGCCAGGCATGGTCACTTATAATCCCAACACTCAGGTAGCTGAGGCAGAAGAATTGCCTTGAGCTGGAGGACAGCTTGGGTTACATGGTGAGTTCCAAGTCAGCCAGGTTACCGAGTGGAGCGCTCATTAATCCCTCAGGCACACCACAAATCCACTTGGTGGTGCATCCCTGTCATTTGCAGTACTTGGAACAGGGCAGCAAGTCAAAGCAGAATTTCAAAGTCAAATTCTGTGTAGTAGGCTACACAGAATTCAAGACCAGAGTAGGCTACGTTAAGTCCCGACCCTAAAACCCAGTTAGTTAACTAGCTAGTTAGGTAACTAAAAGCCCATTTGTGGTCTGTGGTTTTAGATTGTTCTAAGAAAATAAAAGAGAAGTACGTATACTTCAAGAAAGAATTCTGTGAGTTTGAGGCCAGCCTGGTCTACAGAGCCAATTCTAGGACAGCCAAGGTTACATAGAGAAACCCTGTCTAGAAAAACCAGAGAGA
>NW_004949096.1:19042923-19045781 GCF_000317375.1 Microtus ochrogaster | reverse complement strand
CGCCACCACCGCCTGGCTACAGTCTACTTTTAAAGGGGCCACAGAAGCAAGGGGGGTTGTTCTTTGACTATTCTGATTGGCTTATTCGAAAGGGCTATTACCAATAATTGACTGGAAAGCTGTTGCCAGATCAGAAGAGGTAAGAGGTCATTTTGACCCCGATTCACAGGGGACCGAACCAAAGCATACGTATATGGATAATTGTTCAGGAACTGAGTACGTGCGAGTGTAGCTGTTAGGTCCTTGGTTCCCAGGGGAGGAGGGGAAGCACTATGGCACAGAGGCTGAGAGGATTCAGAATTGTCAAAAATGGCTTCAGGATTGTCTCAAAGTCTTACACACCTTACAGCTCTGACAGGAAACTAAGAATCAAGAGTTGAAGTCATTTGTTCAACTAGGCTAAGTAGTGTGAGAACCTACGTGTAAAGCATTCGTTGAGCTATTAAGACGAGTTTTATTCTGCTATGATTTGATCTTCAACCAAAAAGCTCACAAAAGACTAATTATTTTTTTCGCTTAAGACCTTAAGACGAGGTTTCATATAGCCGAGGTTGGTCTCACGCTCACTCTGAGGATGACTTTTGAATCCTTATGTCTACTCCTCTTCCTAAAATGCCGGGATTACAGGCGTGCGCCCGTCTCAAAACTTTAGTTCTCTAAATTACTTAAACACTTGGCCACCAACAGAAAATGGCAGAATCACACATAGTTTACTCTCCGATATAGCTTACGATCTGGATTTGTTTATTTATGCCTGGGACTGCAGCCGGCCCTGTATCAAGACCTGAGCATTGTTCGGCACTCGGCTGCAGTTCCTTGAACGATTGCTGGGCGCTCTTCCTTTGATGTCTGGGCGTTCGTGTATTCTGTGATCTTTTGCGGCGTCTTCTTGGTTGATGTCTCTAGAGCGGCGGCGGCGGTGGCGGCGGTGGCGGCGGTGGCGGCGGTGCCAGGTTCAGAACTGAGTTATTCCGGAGGCCCCGGGCTCTGGCCGCTTTCTCCCGCCGGTCGGCTGAGCGGATCCCTCGCTTCCTTCGGCCCCTTCCCGCCTTCGGTACGAGCCCGTCGCGTCTGCTGGTCTATGGGCCGAGCTCTCACCCGTCTCGCAGGTAGGCCCGGGAGGAGCCTGGCAGGCCCTCTCCGGCATCCTTCCGCTGCGGGCAGGAGACCGTGGCGCCGGCCGGTGGGCGAGCGCGCGGCTCGAAGGGCAGCTCGGCGTAAAGGTGATTGCGCCCGGGGGCGCGGCCGGAGGGCGGCCCGGAACTCAGCAAGAAGCCGGAAGGAGGGAGAGAGATGCTGAGGCTGCGGGCTGGGTTCAGTAGAGTGGGGATGTTGGGTCCTGGACGGGTGTCGTCACCCCCAGATTGTGGGAGTTGGCTCCCTTAGACCCTATTCCCTTTCTCCTTTTTCCCAGCTCAGGGCTCCGGAGGTCAGGCCTCTGTTGCTCTGGTACCCCCCACTGAGTCCAGCCTCAGAGGGCCCCTTTGAGCTGCAGGAGGCTTGTGAAACAAGGCCCTCTGGTTCGTTGGAATGAAATGCTACATTCTAGCTTATTTGGGGCAGAGAAACTGAGGCAGAGGTGTAGACGTGACTTTTCCCCATGAATCCGACAGATCATTAAATGCACTTTAAGGTTTTTTTGTTTTTTTTTGTCTTTAACGGTTTACTCTTCTCTTTTTCCTCTTTTTCTCCTTGTCAGTTTTTACATACAGTGACTTTTCATTTGATCGTTTGGAACTCCTCTTAGAAACATATATTCTGTCACCGGAAGCTTCAGAAGTTAAATAAGTGATATTTTTTCTGAATTTGTTTTTTCAAAGTTTGTATCACTTTAGCAAAAGTAGCAAGGAAATTTTGTTTGCTTCCACTTCCTCTCCGATTGATACTGATCCATCCTTCAGCCCTCTGGAACTTTCTGCTATGGTGTTAAGTCTTAGTGCCGGATGGAAGGAAGATTGTCAAGACTTTGAATTTAGGTTCTTGTCAAGGCCTTTTCTAGGAAGTATCCAAAGGGAATCCAAGAAGTCTCTTGTGAAACAATTTTTGTTTTTGCTTTTCATATTTGGTTAGTGGTTTAGTCACTTTCTACTCAAGAGTTCAGAAGTGTGTGTGTAGAAATTATTCAAACAGATAATTAAATTGAAGATGACTTTTGTGAGTTCCATTATGTTTCTCTTTTCCAACTTGGAAACATTAAGGTCTAAGGGTTTTTTCGTTTTCATTGGATCAAATGTCATGATCCTAATCTGTCATTGTTTGTTGAAAAAAAAAAGGGCTGGAGGTTATTCTGGGCTGGATAAATTTGTAAAGAGTGTAGAATTTGTAGTTGTACATCTTTATGGAGTACAGATTCTGAAAGTCTACTTCTACACAATTTTAGGATGCCTTTTATGAATTTTAGAGAGATAATAGAATTTTTTTGTTTTTTTGATTTTTTAATGTGTGTGTGTGTAAGGTCAGTGAGATTTACTGTTCTTTCCCTTCTTTTGTAGTGCTGGGAATTTTGAACCCAAGGCCTCATGTATGTGCTTGCCATGGAGCTGCACCCCCTAGCCCTGAGAGCAGCAAGATTTAAGTAAAGGTTATCTATCTACCACCTACTTACTACCTACCTACTGTCTATCCACAGTGTGTCTGTCTCTCAGTCTGCACATGTGTGTGCCCTGCGATCTATGTAAAGGACAGTTTTCAGGACTCAGTTCTTTCTTTCCAACACATGATTCCCAAGTGAAGTCAGGTCATCTGGCTTGACAGCAATCCCCTTTTATCTTCTGAGCCATTTCGGTGGTCCATGAAAATCAAATCCTTTGATAATGAGCTATTTCTTAGTTACCAGGACCTTGCTACTTTTTTTTTTT
>NW_004949096.1:19036510-19041718 GCF_000317375.1 Microtus ochrogaster | reverse complement strand
GTGAGCCACCATGTGGTTGCTGGGAATTGAACTCAGGACCTTTGGAAGAGCAGGCAATGCTCTTAACCACTGAGCCATCTCTCCAGCCCCGAATCCAAACTTTTATGGACTTCATTCAGTATCATCATGAATGGCACAGTTTAATTCAATAATTTGTCTCATCTATCTCACTTTTAAAGAAATTAGAAAAAAAAATCAACATATCAAGGTCTCTTTTTTTTAAAGATAGGTCTCAACTTGATAAAGTTATTTTGGAATAAGATAAATGTTTTTGTCTTGTGGTTTAACATACTCAAAACAAAGCCAAAGGGAAAGTGTAACAAACTGAAGTCCGCTAGTTGTCCTCATCTTTAGCTCTCCCTCCTCAAGCTCAGTGCTTTCAGTTCTTGACCTCTGCTTGTCCAGAAGTGTGCCCTAACTCTGGCTAACTTACAGGGTTTTGTTTGTTTGTTTGTCTCTTTTTTAGCCTTTCACTCCCAAGTTAATTAGAGCTTGAGCTACCTTAGGATGAGTGGAGGAATTCTTACTTTCCCAATGAAAGGCCTACGTGTTTGGAATTGGATGCTGCCTCTCTTAGGTTTAGATACCATTCCTTCATGGAGTCCTTGTCTGAATCTGCAGTAGACAATTTTTAGGTGCCTCATTCACCTAGTCCTGAGAGTGTTTCATCTATTACCTCATTCACCTAGTCCTTAGAGTGTTTCATCTATTACCCTTGTTTGGCCTTCCAGTCAGACGTACTTGACAAAGTTGCTACATTTGCGTCAGATTGACTTCTGCAGGCTGAAGACCTGAAAGCCACAATGGCAGGATGTGTGTCTTCTTATGGTGACCTCCCTTTGTCATATTTCTTCTGCTCTTGAAACCAGAGAGACCATGTCTTGGTTGTCTTGGTTAGGGTTTCTTTTGTTGTGATAAAACACTATGACCAATAAAAATTTGGGGAGGAAAGGGTTTATTTCAGTTTAATCCTTGCACATTGAAGTCCTTCGTCAGTCATTTAAGTAAATCAGGGAGGAACTCAAGGCATGGGCCTGGAGGCAGACACTGGGGCTGAGGTTTTTTTTTTGTTTTTTTTTTTTTTTTTTTTTTTTTTTTTTTGGTTTTTCGAGACAGGGTTTGTCTGTAGCTCTGGAGCCTGTCCTGGTACTAACTCTTGTAGACCAGGCTGGCCTCGAATTCACAGAGATCCACCTGCCTCTGCCTCCTGAGTGCTAGGATTAAAGGCGTGCATCACCACTGCCTGGCGAGGGGCTGAGGTCTTGAGGAATGCTCCTTCTTGGCTTCTCATGGCTTGCTCAGTTTGCTGTTTTACACATCCCAAGATGGTTCTGCCCACACTGGACTGGGCCCTCTCAGTCATTAATAAAGAAGATGCCCCCACAGGCTTGCCTACAAACCAATCTGATGGAAGCATCTTCTCAAAGTTCCTCTTCCCAGATAACAGTAACTTGTGTGAAGTTCACAAAACTAGAGAACACAGACCAAAACTATCTTTTTTCTTTTGAGAAGTTACGATTTGTAGCTGAGAGATGGTTCAGTGGATAAGGAAGGACCTGAGAGTTTGAATTTTTGTTTGTTTGTTTGTTTGAGACAGGGTTTCTCTGTAACAGCTCTGGCTGTCCTGGAATTCACTTTGTAGACCAGGCTGGTCTTGAACTCTCAGAGATCCACCTGCCCCTGCCTCCAGAGTGCAGCAATTATAGGTGTGTGCCACCACTGCCAGGTTTTCCTTAACATTCATATGTCAAAAGCAAGACAGAGCCAGGTGATGGTGGTGGCAGAGGCAGAGTTGGGTGCTTGCCTTTAATCCCTGGGCAGGTAGAGGCAGTCTGATATCTGAGTTCAAGGCCAGTCTGGTCTACAGAGTAGTTCCCGGACAGCCAGGTCTACACGGAGAAACATTGTCTCAAACAAACAAACAAACAAACAAAAAGCCAGACACGGTCATATATGCCTGTGACCCTATTCTTACCCAAATGTTCTGGTACATATGGTTACAGTAGGGTTTTATGGGACTCCACCTTTTTTTTCCCCCTGATTTATTTATTTGGTGTGTATGTTTTGCCTGTTTATATGTATGTGCACCATGTCAGTGCCTGGTAAAGTGGGAGTTCAGAAAAGACTGTTGGGATCCTCTGGAGCTAGAGTTAAGGATGGATGTGAGTATCGTGTGTATGCTGGGAACTAGACTTGGGTCCTTTGCAAGAGCAACAAGTGATCTTAACTGCTGAGCCATCGCTCCAGCCCTGGACCCAGTTTTAGTAAAGCTTGAAACACTTTGGTAGGATCAAGGCTTCAGGCTATACCAGAGTGCAATAGTTGACTGTATTGTAATATTTCTTTTTAGTGAAAGTGTATGTGTGTGAAATTGCTTTAAACAAGATAAACTGGGTGGGTGACACACACCTTTAATCCCGGCACTCAGGAGGCAGAGGCAGGCCGATCTCAGAGTTGGGTCAGTCTGGTCTACAGAGCAAGTTCCAGGACAGCCAGGGCTACACAGAGAGAGCCTGTCTTGGAAAACAAACAAAATTAATAATAATAAAAAGGCCTGGTAAGGGTAAAGGTACTTTACTTTCCACCAAACCTGATGATCTGAGTTCCATTCCAGGACCCACTGGGTATAATGGGAGAACCTTCTTTTGCAAGTTGTCTTTTGATTATCACATGTATGCTGTTGCATGCATTGTCTCATGTGTCATTTGTGGTTCCTTTTCTCTCCTTCCAATAATTAGATGTGATGATGATGATAATAAAAACCCCAGCAGTCATGAACTCGTCTTTCATTAAAAAAATAAAAAGAATTAAAAGAATTGTTCAAGTGTTACTTTTGTGCTATCATAGAGCAGCAATCTTAGATGCCATTTGGGTTAGTCTTTCTACTTTCAAGGAAGACTTAGGGCAGTCATGGAGGATAGAGGTGAGCGAACACAGGCCAGTCCAGGATGAGCTTCCCACTGCATGAAGAGCATCGGTGGTTCATTGCTGCAGTTCTTGCCTTCCCAGTGTGCATGTAGACAGGCATCTGTGTTTGGAACTGCTATTTTGGGTGCTGCAGACCTCCCCTCCTTGCAGTTAGTCTTGGCTTCTGTGTTTGTAGGGAAGGGGTAAATACTTTCTGGCTTGTTCTTAGAACTAATAAGATACTTCTTTACATCAGCTTTTTTAGAAAGGGTTTCTCTGTGTAACAGTCCTAGCTGTCCTGGAACTTGCTTTGTAGACCAGGCTGGTCTCAAGTGCATAGAGATCCGCCTGCCTCTGCCTCCCGAGTGCTGGGATTAAAGATGTGCACCACCACCGCTTGGCTGTTTTTGCATTTTGAGACAGGTATTATGTAGCCCAGAATGTCCTCAAATTCCCAATCTGTTACTTCTACCTTCCAAATACTGGGATTACAAGCATGAGCTAACTAACACACTTGGTCTTTTCAGTACCGAGATCAAATCAGGACTTTGTGCTTGCCAGGCAAGAACTCTCTCAGCCGAGCTACATTCCTAACCCCCTCATCAAACTATGTTTTGGTTGTGACTATCTTTCATCACGTACCTTTCAGGCTTGCTTATTTTCTATAACTACTTTTTGAAAGCTCATTACCTACATTAGATCTATGATGTGTTTATTTCAGGGCAAAGTGTAGTTGGCTAGGAATCTGCTGAAGAGACGAAGGAGTGAGGCAGGCACTGGTGTTCCTTTCATGGCAGCCATGCTCTCCCTGGAAGGCTGCAGGCGTGGTATTATAACTGCTTATATTCCTTTTCTGCCGTCTCAGTGAAAATCTCCCCCCCCCCTTTTTTTCTGAGATAGGTCTTTGTTTTTTGTTTGTTTGTTTGTTTTAAGACAGGGTTTCTTTTATAGCTTTAGAACTCGTTCTGGAACACAATCTGTAGACCAGGCTAGCCTCAAACTCAGACAGAGGTCCGCCTGTCTCTGCCTCCCAAGTGCTGGGATTAAAGATGTGTGCCACCACCGCCTGGTTCTGAGATAGGTCTTACTGTGTTGTCCAAGTTGAACTACAGTTCATAATCCTCCCTCCTTAGCTTCCTAAGTGTTAGGATTACAGGCTTCTCCACTGTGCCTGACTACCGTAGAAATTTGGTGCATGTACTATTTGTCTGAATCTGTATGGTGACATTGGTTTTGATACTGGCATTTTCGTTTGTTTGTTTATTTTTGGTTTTTGGTTTTTCAAGACAGGGTTTCTCTGTAGCTTTGGAGCCTGTCCTGGAACTAGCTCTTGTAGACCAGGCTGGCCTGGAACTCATAGAGATCCTCCTGCCTCTGCCTCCCAAGTGCTGGGATTAAGGGCGTGCGCCACCACCGCCCGGCATGATACTAGCATTCTTGATTATGACTTTTAAACCTTTTACTTGTAATGTAACTTGAATTTAATTCTCATTTATTTATTAGTTTTTTTCCAATTACATATTCTATAGAGGTTGAGTTTAGTTGGTGAATTTGGGTGCAGAATATTTGTTTATAGGTGCATTTGTGCCAGATAATAAGTTGAAGCATGCAGCCTTAGGTTAGGGTATACATTTAGAAGACTTCTGACATTGAGAGGAGACTTTAGGCTCTTGTTGAATGTGTATAAAATAATACCCACTATCTTGTTTGGGTTCTTTCTGCCAAAAAATTAGAAACCTTTTGCAAAGATTGTTGCTCATTGGAATTGTGCTTCTCTTTTTAAAACTTACTAAGGAAAATTTACTTTTTGTGATTTTGTTTATTCTGCTGGATAAAGTGTTCTCCCTGGCTGTGGGGCACATGCATGTTTGATTTGAGAAGCAAACTGGTGAATTTTGGTCTAGCTGAGGATCAGGAATTCAAGGTCATCCTTAGATCCCTAAGCTAGTTCTAGGCCAGCAGAGGCTACGTTCTGACAAAAGAAAACAATAGTTTTTTTTTTTTTTGTCTCTCCTTCACTGGGTCATAGTTTCTTGTGTAGTCCAGACAAACTTTGAGCTTGTGATTCTCCAGCCTCAGCCTCTCAAGTGTTGGCATGTACTACCACAGCCGACCCAGACTCTTAGGATCATGCTGCTACTGTTTCTGTAAGTGGGTAGCTTCGTTATAAATCACAGGATCATTGCTCATTAGCTTTTAACCTCTCAGTTTAATTGTTAAAATATACAGTTGTGCTGGGTGGTGGTGGCCTATGTCTTTAATACCAGCACTCTGTGAGTTCGAGGCTAGCCTGGTCTATAA
>NW_004949096.1:19033412-19035790 GCF_000317375.1 Microtus ochrogaster | reverse complement strand
CTCTGTGAGTTCGAGACCAGCCTGGTCTACAGAGCTAGTTCCAGGACAGGCTCCAAAGCCACAGAGAAACCCTGTCTCGGAAAAAAAAAAAAGATTTATTTATTTATTACATCCATGTATGCCCTCAGGCCAGAAGAGGGCACCAGATGGTTGTGAGCCACCATGTGATTGCTGGGAATTGAACTCAGGACCTCTTGGAAGAACAGTCAGTGCTCTTAACCTCTGAGCCATCTCTCCAGCCCTCATTTCCTGCTCTTGATCCCCTAGATTATAGGATTCTCTCCCCCCTCTCTCCATCTCCACAAGACAGGGTCTTTCTGTGTAGTCCTGGCTGTCCTGGAACTCACTATGTAGACCAGGCCTGCTTCTGTCTCCTGAGTGCTGGGACAGGCGTGTACCACCAGGCCTCGCTGAGTTATGTTTTATTTTGTTTTGTTTCGATGTGGGGTCTTGCAGTATGTTGTTTTTTGCCTTTGTCTTCACACAGTTGTATCCACTATCATGACCTGCTTTTGAATGAATGTCATGATCTAATATATACTTTTAAAACATTATGCTGGGGGGCTGGAGAGATGGCTCAGAGGTTAAGAGCACTGACTGCTCTTCCTGAGGTCCTGAGTTCAATTCCCAGCAACCACATGGTGGCTCGCAGCCATCTATAATGAGATCTGGTGCCCTCTTCTGGCCAGCAGGCGTACATGGAGGCAGAATGTTGTACACATAATAAATAAAAATCTTTAAAAAAAAAATAAAACATTATGCTGGCTTCCATGTGAGGAATGGCTTGGAAAGAAAGAAATGGAGGAAGCATAGTTGGGAAGCAATTCAGTAGCCCAGACAAAAGCTAATGATAGTTCAGATTAGGCTGTACCAGTAAATAGACAGATTCAGTATGTATTTTAGAATCAGTACAAACAAGACCTAATGATGGACTGGATGTGCGGGAGGAGGGAGGTGTCAGAGATGAGCCCAGGTTTCTATTGAGAGCATCTGGGTGGGTGAAGGTACCACATTTCACATGGAAACAGTAGGAAGAAGAGTTTTTATGAACTGAGAAGTGGAATGGAGACTTGGTTTTGGTCACACCAAACATGAGATGCTAGTGAAGCACACTTGGAGACTTTGAGTAGGCCGTCTTTGACTGACTCAGAATGTGGTGCTGGAGCTAAGTCTGGATGGGATTGGAAATGGATGAGCTCACCTAGGGAAAAGAGTCGAGTAGGGTGAAGGGAGCTCAGGACTGAGTCCTAAGGATAAGGAAACCTGAGAGGCTGTCACTGTAGAAGCAGAGAACAGCCCATTTCCAGACAGACACAGTCAGCTGTATTTTGTTGGATTTGACAACCCAGATCATTGATGCTTATAGCAAGAACAAGGGCGAAGGACTTCAGGGTCAGGAGCTGGGCAGAAGTGGGTTAAAGGGAAGAAGGGAAATGGCCCTCACGTTTTCACTGTAGCCAGTCTCCCTGCAAAAAGCTGTGCTGCTTTCATTTTTTTTTTTTTTTTGGTCTTTGGTAGCTTACTAGGAGGTTGTAAAAGAGAAAGGGGGTAGGGTAGGCAGAACTTTTGTCGTGGTTTGAGAAATGATTCTTATGATCTTTAAACGTTGGTAAACGTTGGCCTTGGAGGGTAAAGGTTTTTCTACTCCGGACTTTAAACCTGTGCTATCTTTGACCTTTCTTTTTTCATCTTCCTGCCCAATATGACTTGAGCCTTCAAGTTCATTCTTTTTTTTTTTTTTTTTTTTTGAGACAGGGTTTCTCTGTGGTTTTGGAGCCTGTCCTGGAACTCCCTTTGTAGACCAGGCCGGTCTCGAACTCACAGCGATCTGCCTGCCTCTGCCTCCTGAGTGCTGGGATTACAGGCGTGCGCCACCACCGCCCGGCTCTCTATTTCTTTATAGAAGTGCTTTTATCATCCTAGAGGTAGTGGAATTTAGCAGCTGAAGCATAATCTCTGCAGTTTCTCTAGTTGGATCCGGTCCTCACTAGTTAATAACAACACACCATGGTGTGCTGCACATCGACCATTCTTTGCATCTGTGCAGTGAGGGTGATTACAAAAGCACAAACCAAAGAGTTTGCACAAAGAGTAAATGGGTGATATTTTAGTAAAAGGCATAAAAGTTTCCATAGTATAAGTGTTATGATTTCTCACTGACACAAATAGAAATTACTTTACCCAAGTACATTTATTTCCCTAAGACTATGAAAACAGCCTCTCCAGCTACAATCTCCGTCATCTAAAACACTTCTCTTGGGACTCAAGGGAAGGTTCAGCAGCTAAGCATATTGGCTGTTCTAGTTGAGGACCCAAGGTCTGTTCTCAGCACCCACATGGTGGCTCATAACTATCTGTAGCTCCAGTTCCATGGAATT
>NW_004949096.1:19025346-19033312 GCF_000317375.1 Microtus ochrogaster | reverse complement strand
CTTTGGAGCCTGTCCTGGAACTAGCTCTGTAGACCAGGCTGGTCTCGAACTCACAGAGATCCGCCTGCCTCTGCCTCGCGAATTAAAGGCGTGCGCCACCACCGCCCGGCTCAAGTTCATTCTTTATCTTTATTTTTTCCTTACTGCTTTTGTTTCTTTCCCTTCTTTCTCTTTTCTTTCTCTCTCTCTTTTGCGTTTCACTGTATCTCCAGCCTGAGATTGTCCTGCCTCCTGAGTGCTAAGACTACAGGCTTTGTTTTGCCGTGATGCCTGGCTTCTACTTCTCCTAACAATCTTTTTTACTTACTGACTTCTTTTTCTTTTCTTTTGTTTTTTGGAAAAGAGTTTCTGTGTAGCTTTGGAGTCCTGGAACTTGCTTTGTAGACCAGTCTGTTCTGAAATCACAGAGATCCTCCTGTCTCTGCCTCCCTAGTGCTGAGATTAAAGGTGTGCACCACCGTCACCCATCTCTCTCTCTCTCTCTCTCTCTCTCTCTTTTTTTTTTTTTTAGGCAAGGTCTTGATATGTAGCCATGACTGGCCTCAAATTTGCTTTAATCCTTCTGCTTACCCTCTAAATTCTGAGGTTAGGGGTACACTAGGTACACATCACTAGATTTGTCTTTTTTCCAGTGAGGGGGGTGTCTTGAGTTTATGAGACAGTGTTTCTCTTTGTAGCATTAGCTGTACTAGAACTAGCTCTGTAGACCAGGCTGTCTTTGAACTCAGAGAGATCTGCCTGCCTATGACTTCTAACTGCTGGGATTAAAGTTGTGGGACACCATTGACCCACTTCTCCTCCTCCTTCTTTTAGTTCTTTGTTTTTCTTCCTTTCTTCTTTCCTTCCCTGCCTCCCTCCTTCCCTCCTTCCCTCCTTCCCTCCTTCCCTCCTTCCCTCCCTCCCTCCCTCCCTCTTTCCTTCCTTCCTTCTTTCTTTTTTTCTTTCTTTTTGGAGACAGAGTTTCTCTGTTTAGTCCTTGCTGTCCTAGAACTCACTTTGTAGACCAGGCTGGCCTTGAATTACAGAGTTGCACCTGCCTCTGCCTCAGGAGTGTTAGGATTATAGGTGTGTGCTATCACCACTCAACTTCCTTTTAATTCTTTTTGAGTAGGGTGTCACAGCGTGTGCTGGTTTCAAGCTCAATACATAGCTGAGGATGACTTGGAATTTCTGACTCTTTTGCCCCTACCTTCCAAGTGCAGAGGTTAAGGGTGTGCACTATCATTCTGGCTTATTCTGGATCTTTCTTGTAAATGGTATGTAATATGTAACCTTTCTGTTTGGTTTCCTTTACTTAGCATAATGTTAGCCACAGGAGTACCATGTCAGTACTTTTATTTCTTTTAATGGCTAATAATAATATTTCATTGAATACTTATCATGACTATTTATCTGTTTATGAACAGTTGAACTTTTTCACTTATTTACTTTTGTGGAAACAGTACTGCTGTGAATATGTATGTACATGAAATACTCTCAGTTATTTAGGTCTATTCCTAGAAGGAGTCTTATGGCAATGTATTAGTCATGTTTCTTGTTTAAGATTCTTGCTGAATGCAATGAATGGTGCACGCCTATAATTCCAGTACCTGGGAGATTGAGGCAGGAGGATTACCATGAATTTAATGCTGGTCTGTGCTATAGCAAGTACCAGACATGCTAGGACTACATAGCAAGCACTCTCTCAAAACAAAAACAAAACATTTCTTTCCAAGCCTGGCATGGCTGCTTATGCCTGTAATCTAGGACTTGGGAGATGGAGGTAGGATTGCTACAAGTTGGAGGGCAACCTAGGCAACAAAAGGAGATCTTGTCTTAAAATACAAGATGATTCTGTTTTAAAGAAATATTTTTATTTTGTGTGTTATGGGTGTCTTACCTGTGTATACATTTGTGTACCATATGTGTGCCTAGTACCCACAATTGGCAGAAGAAGGTGTTGGATGGTTCTGAGCTGACATTTGGGTGTTGGGAATTGAACCCAGGTCCTCTGGAAGAGTAGATAATACTCTTAACTGCTAAGCCATCTTTCCAGCCCCAAATGATTCTTCTTTTTTTAATTTTTATAATAAAATTTTCCAAGCCTCTTGCCAACCCGAGTGGCTCCCTTAATTAAGATATCTTCTTCCCTGCTCCCATATCCATCCTTCCTCCATCTCAACCATCCCACTCTCCCAAGCTCTTCCCAACCCTTCCCTTCTCCCTTCTCTCTCCCCCTCTCCACTTCCCCCCATCCCACCTCTACCCCATGCCCCCAACTTTTGCCTGGCTATCTTGTCTGCTTCCAATTTCCAGGAGGATCTATACATGTTTTCCTTTGGGTTCACCTTACTACTTAGCTTTTCTAGGATCGCGAACTATAGGCTCAATGTCCTTTGTTTATGGCTAGAATTCACTAATGAGTGAGTACATACCATATTTGTATTTTTGGGTCTGGGTTATCTCACTCAGAATAGTGTTTTCTATTTCCATCTATTTGTATGCAAAATTCCAGATGTCGTTTTTTTACCACTGAGTAGTATTCTAACGTGTAGATGTGCCACACTTTCTTTATCCATTCTTCCATTGAAGGGCATCTAGGCTATTACAAATAATTCTGCTATGAACATAGTTGAACAAATGCTTTTGTAGTATGATTGAGCATCTCTTGCATATATTCCCAAGAGTGGTATTGCTGGATCCCAAAATGATTCTTCTTAAATCAGAGATCAAAATGAACATCTGTAGCTTCCATAGAACGTATAGATTTGAGAGTTGTTGGTGGGCCAAAATTGGGACTTGAAGTCAGTCTCTCTAAAGTTTTTCAAAACTTTAGATAGTGTCTTATGTAGCCCAGGCTGGCCTTGGATTCTTTGTATAGAAGATGGCTTTGAATCTTCCTGTTATACCTCCCATAGCAACCAGATTCTCTTGCATATATTGCTTTTTGAGGAACTGGGTTTGTCAAGCAATCTGGTTAACTATTTGCATTTTACTGATGGGATAATAGAAGTTCAGCATCTGTGTGATTTTTAACTTTCTGTCATCCTTAGAGTCAGTAAGGGATAGACTTAAGAATTTAAGATTCTTAATCATGTTCTTTGTCTAAGGTGACCCATATAAAGCCATATTGTGGGCTGGAGAGATGGCTCAGTGGTTAAGAGCACTGACTGCTCTTCCAGAGGACCCAGGTTCAATTCCCAGCACACACATGGCAGCTCACAACTGTCTGAAAATACAGTTCCACAAGATCTGATACCTTCACACCAATGCACATAAAATAAAGTTAAATAAATCATTAAAAAAAATAAAAATAAAGCCATATTGTGTTTACATGAAGCTGTGTGAAATGAACTTCTATGTTTTATAATCTCTTGCAGGGCTATCATTCAAGTGGTATTAAGCAGATGTTCTCTTTCTGCAGAGAACAGGACAAAAGGGAATATATTTTAATTGGTGACAGGAGGGATATGGATTGTATGTTACAACTTACTGACAACAGGGTACTGGACAATTACCAAGGATGATTGTGAAATATCATCCCTAAAGATTCTGTATAGTCCTGGCACTCACTCTGTAGACCAGGCTGGACACCCTTCCTCTGCCTTCCGAGTGCTTGGATTAAAGGCATGCACCACCACAGTTTGGCATCTTTAATGAATATGTTTTCTTCAGTTTTTTTCCCGTTGAGACAGTTTCTCTATGAGGCCTTGACTGTCCTGTAATTTGCAGTGAAGACCAGGCTGATTTTGGATTTACAGAGATTTGCCTGCCTTTGCCTGCTTAGTACTGAGTTTAAAGGTGGGTATCACCACTGCCCAGCTTAATAAATACATTTTCATTTATCTCTCGAAATAATCAATAGAGAGTACATGAATTAGGGCTGTGGAGATGGCTCTGTTGGTGAAGTAATTGCTGCACATGCACAAGGACCCAAGTTCAGATTCTCAGCCCTCATAGATGCAGTGGCCTGTACCTGTAACATCAGTTCTGGGGTGGAGACTGGAGGATCCCTGAAGCTTCCTGGTCTGCCAGTGAAGCCAAGTTGGGGCAGCACAAGATCGATCCAGGTGGTGGTGGTTCACATCTTTAATCCCAGGGTTTGGGAGTCACACATGTTTAATCCCAGCACTAGGAAGGTGGATACAGGAGCAATATGGCTGGGCAGAGAGAGGAAGATCGAGGGGAAGAGACAGGAACTCAGTGGAGTGTGGAGTCTGATTCATGGAGACAGGATCTTGCCCTCTTGGTCTAGATTTGGTGAGGTAAAAGGTCTCTCTGGTGGTTGGCTGCTTTGTCCTCTGATCGTCAGGCAAGCTTTCATTTATTGAAACACAAATACTATACCACTGTAGCTTACTTGGGGTAGAGATACTCTTGTAAACATTGCTTGAGGGGTTGGTGAGGTGGCCCAGTTGGTAAAAGTGTCTGCTGTGGAGGAAGCATGGTGACCTGAGTTTGGGTTTCTTGCACTCACGTGAAGGAAGGTGCTCTGTGTCTGTAACACCATCTTGGAGGGGCAGAGACATGTGGACTTTGACGCTTACTGGCCACCCCGCCAGCTTAATTGAACAGTTCTGTGTTCAGTGAGACAGTATCCACCTTTCTTTCTTTGTGTGTGTGTGTGTGTGTGTGTATATTTCAAGATGGTGGGTTTTTTTTTTTTGTTTGTTTGTTTGGGGTTTCTCTGTGTTGCTTTTGTAGACCAGGCTGGCTTTGAACTCACAGAGAGCTGCCTTTCCTCTGCCTGAGTGCTGAGATTAAAGTGGTGTTTTTTTTCTGTGTAATCCCAGCTCTTCTGGAATTCATTCTGTAGACCAGGCTGACCTTGAACTCAACTCTGCCTGCCTTCTCCAAGTGCTGGACCACTACTGCCTGGCCCAACAGTATCCACCTTTCAAGAGTAGGTGTAGAGATCTTAGAAGGCTCCTAAATTAGAGCACTTAACCTCACCCCAAGATAACAGCTCTTAGGAAAATTCTGGTGATGTTCTAAAGGCAATTTTACTTATTTACTTCCTCTTATTTATACTTATTTATTTATGTGTGTCATAAATACAGGTCAGGGCTCACAATCCAAAGCATACAGATCAAGGTCTGAGGCCCACTTTCTGGGGTCACATCTCTCCTTCCACCATGTTAGTTTCAGGGATCAAACTCAGGTCATCAGTCTTGGTGGCAGAGAACTTTAGCAGCTGAGCTATCTTACTAGCTCTGTTATGTATTTTTATGTACTCCCCAATTTAGTGTGAACAGCCACAGAGATGGGAAGTGCAGAGATTATTTTCTTTTGCATCCTAGTGGCTTTTACATTTCTGTATTTAGTGTGTGTGTGTATGCATGTGTGGTCTGTCCACGGTGCATGTATGAAGGTGAGAGAACAACTTGTGGATTCTCTCCTTCCACTGTTTGTTCGGGGATCAAGCTCAGGTTGTCAGGTCTCTATAAAAACACTTTTGAGTTATCTTGCCAGCTGTGTGTGTATGTCTGTGTGTGTATGTGTATCTGTGTGAGAGAGAGAGAGACTGTAGCTTACTTTGTAGACCAGATCACAGAGATCCACCTGCTTCTGCCTCCTGACTGCTGGGATTAAAGATGTGTTCCACCACACCTGACACTTAATGACAGTTTTTAAGATTACTATTTTCCTTCCAGATGCTTAAAGGCTTCTTCGTACTTCTGCCATATCTAGAATAGGCAGTGTAAGTTGGGCAGTGGCATCTACCTGAAATCTCAGTATTTAAAGCTGAAATAATAGTAATATAAGTTCTAACCTAAAATAACCTGGCCTAAAAGGGAAATAAAACCCTGCCTCAAATAAATAAATAAACAAACAAACAAACAAACAAACAAACAAACTGGGTATGGTAGCACACGCCTTTGATCCCAGCACTCGGAGGGCAGAAGAAGGTGGATTTCTGTGAGTTTGAGGCTAGCTTGGTCTACTGAGCAAGTTCCACAGCATCCAAAGCTACACAGAGAAACCTTGTCTCAAAGTGAAACCAAAATAAATAAATATAAAACACAGTCTTTTACCTTCCATATATAACCTATAGTAAATGCTTAGCATGTTTTTGATGAAACTAGTCTTTAAACTGCTGTGTGCTCAGGAGAGGTAGTTCAGTGGTAGAATGCTTGTCTACACACACATCTGGTTTTAATTCCTAGCATTACAAAATAAACGACTGTGACAAAACAAAAAAGAAACAAAAACAGAAGAAGCCCGAAGTCGCTATGATTATTTATTCATGAGAACACTTACTGTTGCTGAAATGAGCAAGCTTAAATGCCTTTCTGCTTGTTACTATTGAACTTGAAGAAGCCGCAGTGCAAAGGAACCCCACAGAAAGAGTTTGTTTGTGTTTCACAGCTGAACACATGTAACAGTGGGTCATTTTGTGAGTGCCCAAGTTACACATAATAGTTTTTTTAATATAAAGATTTATTTATTAAGCATATAATGTACTGCTGGCAAGGAAGACACCAGGTCTCATTACAGATGGCTGTGAGCCACCATGTGGTTGCTGGGAATTGAACTCAGGACCTCTGGAAGAGCAGCCAGTGCTCTTACCCTCTGAGCCATCTCTCCAGCCCTCACACACAATAGTTTTTTTTTTGTTTATTTGTTTTTCTTTTGGTTTTTCGAGACAGGGTTTCTCTGTGGTTTTGGAGCCTGTCCTGGAACTAGCTCTTGTAGACCAGGCTTGTCTCAAACTCACAGAGATCTGCCTGCCTCTGCCTCCCAAGTGCTGGGATTAAAGGCGTGCGCCACCACCGCCCGGCCGTGTAGTACTCCATTGTGTCAATGTACCACATTTTCCTTATCCATTCTTTGGTCTAGGGGCATCTAGGTTGTTTGACTTCTTCTTTTCCAATTTGTATCCCCTTGATCTCCCTTTGGTGTCTTATTGCTCTAGCTGGACCTCAAGAATTATATTGAATAGATATGGAAAAAGTGGAAAACCTTGTCTTGTTCCTGATTTCAGTGGAATTTTCCAATTTTGTGGAGTACTGGTTTTAAAAATATGACCTGATGATCCTCTGTATTTCCTCCATGTCTGTTGTTATGTCCCCCGTTTCATTTCTGATTTTGTTAGTTTGGATATTCTCTCTCTGCCTTTTGATTAGTTTAGATAAAGGTTTGTCTATTTTGTTGATTTTCCTGAAGAACAAACTCTTTGTCTAATTGATTCTTTGTATTGTTTTTATTTTGTTGATTTTAGCTCTCAATTTGATTATTTACTGCTATCTAGTTCTCCTGGGTGAGTTTGCTTTTTTTTTTTTCTAAAGTTTTCAAATGTTCTGTTAATTCTCTAGTGTGGGATTTTTCCAGCTTCTTTTTGCAGGCATTTGGTGCTATGAACTTGCCTCTTCACACTGCTTTCATTGTGTCCCATAAATTGAGTATGTTGTGTCATTTTCATTGAATTTTAGGAAGTCTTTAATTTCCCCCTTTATTTCTTCCTTGACCTCAACATTGATGATTCAGGTGAGCATTGTTTAATTTCCATGTGTTTGTGGGTTTTCTGGAATTAGTATTGCTGTTGACTTCTAGTTTTAAAGCTTGGTGATCTGATAAGGTACATTGGGTTATTCCGATTTTTTTTGTTATTTGTTGAGGTTTGTTTTGTTACCGAGTATGTGGTCAATTTTTGAGAAGGTTCCATGAGGTGCTGAGAAGAAGGTATATTCTTTTCTGTTTGGATGGAATATTCTATAGATGTCTATTAAGTCCATTTGAGTCCTAACATCTGTTAATTCTCTTATTTCTCTGTTCATTTTTTGTCTGATTGTCCTGTCCCATGGTCAGAGTATTGAAGTCTCCTATTATTAGTGTGTGGGATGTAATATATGATTTAAGCTTTAGAAGTGTTTTTTTTGACATTGAGGGTGCCCTTGTATATGGGGCATAGATGTTCAGTATTGAAATTTTCTCTTGATGGATTTTTCCTGTGACTTATATGAAATGTTCTTCGTTTCTTTTGATT
>NW_004949096.1:19024018-19025201 GCF_000317375.1 Microtus ochrogaster | reverse complement strand
GCACCAGACCTTTACAGATGGTTGTGAGCCACCATGTGGTTGCTGGGAATTGAACTCAGGACCTTTGGAAGAGCAGGCAATGCTCCCAACCCCTGAGCCATCTCTCCAGCCCTACCTGCTTGTTTCTTAGATCCATTTCATTGGTATATTTTTTTCCCAACCTTTTACTCTGAGACAGTGTCTGTCTTTGAGGTTGAGATGTGTTTCTTGTATGCAGAACAGGGATGGATTCTGTTTTTGTATCCAGTCTGTTAGCCTGTGCCTTTTTATGGGTGAGTTGAGTCCATTTACATTAAGGGATATTAATGATCAGTGTTGCTATCTTCTGTTAATTTAGTTTTCATCGTTGGTGATGTTAATTTGTGCATTTTTTTCTTCTTCGGGATTTGCTGTAATGAGATCGTCAATTATGTGTGTGTGTGTGTTTCTTTTTTTTGGTGTAGCCAACTACCTTGGGTTGGAGTTTTTCTTCTAGTATTTTGTGTAGGGCTGGGTTTGTGGCTAGGTATTGGTGAAATCTAGATTTGTCATGGAGTATCTTGTTTTGTCCTTCTATGGTGATCGACAGTTTTGCTGGGTATCTTTTTGTTTTTGTTTTTTTTGAGACAGGGTTTCTCTATGAAACAGTCCTAAGTGTCCTGGAACTAGCTTTGTAGACCAGGCTGACCTCAAACTCAAAGATTTCTGCCTGCCAAGAGAGTGCTGGGATTAAAGGCATGCATCACCTCCTCCGGTTCAGTAGTAACCCTGAGTACTACCTCATGTATGGTAATGTTTTAAATGTGTTATATCCCATAATTTTATCAGTTGGCAGAAAATTAGATAGATAGTGGGATTTTCTGCTAGCATATGTAGAATGTTTTCATATTACTATTTTGTGTGAATGTGTGTGTACACTTGTGCATACATATGTGCATGTCTATATGGCGGCTTGAAATGTGCCGTAGGTATTGTTCAGCTACAATGCGTTTTAAAGACAGGGTCTCTCAGTGGCTTGGCCTTGTTGATTAACCTAGGCAGGAGTTCAGCAGCTCCCAGGATCCGGCTGTCTCCTCTTTCCCGGCACCGGTACTATAAGCATGTACCCCATGCCTTGCTTTTTTGCTAAGTTCTGAGCATGGACCTTTGGCCATGCTTTTGTGGCTTGGGACTGAACTAACGTTCCAGACTCATTGACCCTATT
>NW_004949096.1:19021318-19023918 GCF_000317375.1 Microtus ochrogaster | reverse complement strand
AGCCTGTCCTGGAACTAGCTCTGTAGACCAGGCTGGTCTCGAACTCACAGAGATCCGCCTGCCTCTGTCTCCCGAGTGCTGGGATTAAAGGCGTGCGCCACCATTGCCCAGCTAGTTTTTGTTTTAAAATGCTTTTTATTCTAAAAAAAAAATTTTGGTTTGTGGTACTGGATATTGGACCTCAGACCTAGCACATACTGACAAGCACTCTGCCACGACTACTGCAGAACTGTATTCCCTACTCAGGATGCTCTCTTTGACGGCTCTTTCAAAGTTATGTAAAAGTCTCTTCTGGATTAGTCATGCCTTCTCAGGCTCACATTTTTAGGAAAATAGGAATCTTCCCAAACTATTATTTCTTCTTTAGTATTGCACGCCACCCACCTGTACGGCTGAGATTCGTCAGTAAATAGCTTTAATATGCACTTGGGACTTAAGCCACAACCTAGGGATCACTTTTTAAAAATCTTCCTCCCTCAAGCCACCTGAGACTATTAGTACCCATCACTGCGCTTTTTTTTCTTTTTCTTTTTCCTTCGGTGATTTTTTTCCAGACAGGCTGGTTTCTTTGTGTGTTCCTGACCAGGCTGGCCTGGAACTCGGAGATCTTCCTGCCTCTGCCTCCTGAGTGCTAGGATTAAAGGCGTGTGCCACCTCCTCCTGGCTCTAGGACTCACTCTTAATTTTTTTAGTTATTTTCATTTTATTACTTATGTGTGTGTGTGTGTGTGTGTGTGTGTGTGTGTGTATGCACCTATCAGTGCAGGTGTCTGTGGAAGCCAGAGACTGCAGATCCCCTGCAGCTGGAGTTATAGATGTAACGATTGTGGGAACTAAACTCACCTCTGCAGCATTTGCTCTTCACTAATGAACCGTTTTTTCAGTCTTGTGCCTTGCTTTTTTGAGACAGTATCTCATATTGCCTAGGCTGGTCTTGAACTTCTGATCTTCCATTCCCTCCTCCTGGGTGCTAGATCACAGGTGTTTGCCATCATGCTCAGCTCCCCAGCTGTCTCTTCAGAACATTGTCTGAATTTATCTGTTTATCATGTCTTACACTCTGTCTGTCCTTGTCCTGATTTCCATTATCATGTTATTTCTGTGGCTAAAATCTTCTAATAGTAAGTTATTACACTTAATAAAATCCAAATCTTGGAATGGTATTTTAGAACCGACTCGTGTATTTCTCTCTGTTGTCAGTGGTGCTCTAATCACATTCACATTGGCCCTCACACATGCTAAGTTCAACTGTCAAGGATAGTTGGTGCTTGCTTTTTCTTCTTCGGTACATATTCATTCTTTTATCTACCTTTTTATGCTTTTACTTCCAGATGCCCGTCTAAATTCAGTTTTGGTCTCAGAGGCCTCCTCCAGCTACCCTGTATTGAAAGGCTGTGAGTGACCCCATTTTCCCATCTATTTTCTTCCTAGAAGGTACTTGAAAGTGTTAATACTTAGTTCTGTCAGTTGTTACAATGTATTTCTTCCTGTTGTATCTTCCTCCTAGAACTGTGCTGAGCACACAGTCTGTGTTTGTAAATACTCACTGGCTACTGGCTTTTGTAAACTTCCCTCTCCTTGAGTATCCTTTTATTATATTTTTTTTTATTTTGGGTTTATGTGTATATATGTGTGGGCAGAAAGAAGTCAGAGGACAGCTTGTGGTAGTCAGTTCTCTTCTTCTACCATGTGGTTCTGAGGGTCAAACTCAGGTCATCAGGCTTGACAGCAAGTGCCTTTACCCAGTGAACCATCTCATCTGCCCCAAGTATTCTTAATTTGGAATGTTGGGCAAGAAGAATTTTGCTTCTAGTCAGAGCTAAAAATGACTAGGTTCTTAAATGCAGTGCCTTATTTTGCCTGGCTGAGAAATTGATTGGCAAGGTAGAGGAGCATTTGATTCTTTTAGCCTAAGAAACTTTATATTTTGACTTCTTTTCCTGAAGCCTTAAGGGAAAAAAAAAATTTCCCCTCCATTCTGTGTAGCCAAGAGCCTGACCTGGGCTGACTCTAAGACTGAAGACACTGAACTCAGTATCCACTGAGCCAAGGTTTGGAAGCCTGCCACCGATACTGTCTGAAGGCTAAGGCTGAATTTCAATCTTGACTCATATAATGAACCTAGATGAATTTCTTAACTTCTTCCAGGCTTTGTTTTTCTTACTTGTCAGTTTAGTAACCCCATCTGTTCTAGATGCTAACAATTCCTGGGTTAATGTTATCAAAGCTTTTCACAATGCTATTGCTTTAGCTACTGGGGCTTCTAAGAATCAGAGGTTGTGCAGTACCCCAAGAAAAGTTGCACTCTTTCCTATGGGTTAGCAGAAGATAAAAAGATGTGCCCTTTCATGATTTGCAGTGGGCTATACTTCATCCTTCTGATGTTGATGGATACAAAGTATATTGCTGCTGAAGACATTAGGACTGTCTGAGGTAGCTCTTTCAGGCTTTGTGTCTGAGGATAAGCTGTGTTTGTCTTTGCTATTCCTCCATCAAAAGCTACCTTTTTTCTCTTTGCTAGCAAATAGGAAAATCCCTTAACATTTTTGTGTATTAAGGATAGACTTCTTGGTCTCATTGATTTTTTTTTTCTTTTCTTT
>NW_004949096.1:19011120-19021156 GCF_000317375.1 Microtus ochrogaster | reverse complement strand
CCGCCTGCCTCTGCCTCCCAAGTGCTGGGATTAAAGGCGTGCGCCACCACTGCCCGGCTTATTTATTTATTTTTGATTTTTTTGAAACTGGGTTTCTTTCTAGCTTTGGAAACTGTCAGATAACTTGCTTGTAGACCAGGCTGGCCTTGAACTCACAGGGATCCACCAGCCTCTGTTTCCCAAGTGCTAGGATTAAAGGTGCGCACCGCCCAGAGGTTAGAAGCATTCTTGCTGTGTTTTAAGTACCGAGATCCGCCTGCCTCCACCTCCTAGGTGTTTGGATTAAAGGCATGTGCTACCACTGCCCAGCTTTCTTTTAATTTAATATACATTGGTGTTTTGGCATTGGTGTCAGTTCCCTGGAACTGGAGTTATAGACAGTTGCAAGCTGCCATGTGGATACTGGGAATTGAACCAAGGGCCTCGGGAAGAGCAGTCAGTGCTCTGAATTGCTGAGCCATCTCGTCAGCCCCTTTATTTTACTTTTTGGTAGCTTCTAGCTTCCAGAAAATTGAGCTTCAGTTTCTTCTTAATTCAGTGGCTTTATCTGTCCTTGCTCTGCCTTTAGTTTTTGGGAGTTCTGTTCTCAACATAATTTCCCCAGAATACTTTTAGATAAAATTCCAGTTTTTTTTCCCCCTTCTTCATTTTTCTGAGGTAAGTGGGAGTAAGGAAAATCGTCACTCTCCAATTTGGATCTTACGACATTCTATTTCCAGTTCTGAGCACAATTTGTTTTGAGCACAAGCTTTCCTGGGTTTCAGAATTAGGAGCCATGGAGAGTTACTTTAAGGAGAAGCTCTAGTAAGCACAGCCCAAGTCAAATGGCAGTGTCGTTTGTGTCTTCAGAGAACCTGTCCAGGGTTAGAGCACTTGTAATATAACACTGAGTAAACTTACACATGACACACATTGACTGAGGGCTGAGTAAGATAAAAAAAAAAGAGGTTGTGGGGGCTGGAGAGGTGGCTCAGTGGTTAAGAGCACTGCCTGCTCTTCCAAAGGTCCTGAGTTCAGTTCCCAGCAACCACATGGTGGCTCACAAACATCTGTAATGAGATCTGGTGCCCTCTTCTGGACTGTAGGCAGACACAATACTGTATACATAATAAATAAATCTTTTTTTAAAAAAAGAGGTTGTGCTTTCTTTGTCTCTTGGGTTTGGTTAGCCCTTTTAGTGGGTGCTCTTCTTTTCCCTTTCCTTTCTTCTCCATGCCCTTTCCCTACCCTCTACTGTTGTCTCTCCATCCTCTTTCCTCCTTTCCTCCCTTAGCAATGCTGGGGATGTAGCCCGCTCCGGGCATGACAGACAGACACACAGCCACTGAGGTACACCTGCAGCTTTTAGCCCTCTATCCTTTTGGAGACCAATGGAGTTTTATAGCTCAAGCTAGCCTTAAATTTAGAATTCTTCTGTTTCAGACAACTGAGTTCTGAAGTTACAGGTCTGGGCCACATTACTTGGTGTGTGCCAAGTCCATCCTTCCCAACCTCCTTGGATGGAGCTCTGGGCTATGCACATGTTAGGAAACCACTCTACCCTGAGCTGCTAGGCTTGCTTTTTTTTTTTTTTTAAGACATGGTCTCATTTTATAGTCCTAGAGTAGCCTTGACAAATGTACAGAGATCTACCTATGTGACTCTCCTTCCCAAGTGCTGGAATTAAAGATGTACTCCAGCACAGCTGGCCTTGTGCCAGGTTCTTTTTATTTTATTCTTTATTTTGTTTTTTAAGACAGTGTTTCTCTGTGTAGCCCTGATTGTCCCAAAATACACTCTGTAGACCAGGCTGGCCTCTGCCTTCTGAGTGCTGGGATTAAAGGCCACCACACTTGGTTAAAGTTCTCTCTCTTTCTCCCTCCCTCCCCCTCTTTAATCTCAGGCTGGCCTTGAACTCTATTCCAGATCAAACTCATGCCACAACCTCTAAGGTGCCAGGATCGCCAACATGCTACCATACTTGAGCCAAGAATGAATCTTAATAAGGCACTGTTATCTGATGAAGAATTAAAGTTGTGCTTACTCTGGTTACTTCAGCGTATTTTTATATTTTTAGAAAAATTTCTTTTTAGAGTTTGAGTAGAAAGTTTCTGCAGACAGCCCTTGTTGTTTGTCAGCATTGGGTGTGAAGTAGGTAGTGTGGAGAATGTCCTCAAATAGATGGCTTTAAAGTAACAGTGATTTATTATTTGTTGCAATGGGTTACAGATTGGGCAGGGCCAGTCTGGTCTAGACAGTTCTCTCTCCTTTTGGTATCATTTGATAGTCAGACATTCATTCCATCTGATGTCTAACTGACTCGGCCATAACGTCCAAGAGGATTTCATGCCTTTTTGAAGCACAACTAATAAAAACTCAGGGACAGGTATTGGGGTTCAGCTTGAAGATCTGAAACCTTGACCTCAGTCCGGAAATGGTGATCCTGCCTCCAGGGATCTCAGAATGAGACTGTGACTGAGAGCTGTTTTCTCCTGTTTCTAAGGCGTGGGATTAAAGGCATGCACCAACTGGTTTCTATGGCAAATTGTTGTGGCTACTGGGATTAAAGGTGGCTGTTACCACTGCCTGGTCCGTCAGACTGACCAGTGGGGTTGTTTTACTGTCTGCTCTTCAGGCAAGCTTTATTTATTAAAATACAAGTGAAATGCCACTATGACTACTTTTTTTATTATTTATTATGTATACAATATTCTGTTTGTGTGTCTGCCTGAAAGCCAGAAGACTCCATTACAGATGGTTGTGAGCCACCATGTGGTTGCTGGGAATTGAACTCAGGACCTTTGGAAGAGCAGGCAACGCTCTTAACCTCTGAGCCATCTCTCCAGCCCCACTATGACTACTTTTTTTCCCACTTTGATAGCCATCTTCTTTTCCTCTTCATTTATTTATTTATCTATCTATCTATCTATCTATCTATCTATTTATTTATTTTTTGTGTGTTGAGATTACAGACCCATGATTGATGGGAATAGAAGAGCTCAGTGGTAGACTCACGGGGGAGAGATGGGGGACAGTGAGGAATTGTTGGTAACTGTACTTGAAGAGAACCTTTCACAGGCAGAAAGAATGAGGATAGTTGTAGAGAATCTTTGAGTCCAGGTGGTGATGAGGGGCCACCAGCATATTCATCTGTCATATTGATGAGAAGGGGAGTAGGATAAGAGTGTGTATAAAGCTTTACTGTTTTTTTTCCTTCTCAGGCATGTTTATGTTGTTTGTGGTTGACAAAGATCTATACTGATTTGACAGTTTGGTCAATCATAGTCTGTTGAGCATATATATGCATATGTTTGGAGTTTATTGTAGTAAACTTTTTCAAATGTAGTTGGACTTTCTTTTGTGGCACCACCAGCTCCCCAATAATGACACAGGGACTTAATATTAATTAGGAAAATAATAAATAAGCCTTTAGCTTAGGCTTGTTTTCAACTAGCTCTTATAACTTACATTAACTCTTATTTTTTAATCCATGTTCTCCCACATGGCTGATTACCTCATCTCCATATTGCACGACCTGCTTCCCTGTGTCTGCTGGTGAATCCCCCTCTTTTTAACCCCAGAGTCCTCTCAGCCCAAAGTCCTGCCTAGTTATTGAGTGTTCAGTTTTTTGTTACACCAGTCACAATATATTTTCACACAGTGTACAAATATCCCACAGTACTTACCCCTTTTTGTCTTAAATAAAAAGGAAAAGTTTTAACTCTAATACAATAAAACTATATACAATAAGAGCAATTATCAAGTAAGAATTACATTTACAATGTCCAGTCCATTTGTATTTAGTAAATTTGGAGAAATCAAGCTGGAGAGATGGCTCAGCAGTTAAGAGCACTAGCTGCTCTTTCAAAGGTCCTGGGTTCAATTCGCAGCAACCACGTGATGGCTCATAACCATCTGTAATGAGATCTGCTGCCCTCCTCTGGCCTGCAGGCATACATGCAGGAAGAACACTGTATTTAAAAAAATTTGGAGAAATTACTCCATTATCTATCTTATCTTGATGAGATTATGGCTTTATACCTAAACCATTTTCTGTCATAAGTTGTATCACCACCCTAAAAATACTTTTTTAGACCTTAAAGTATATTCTTAGATAAACAAATTAAGCTTTTTGTGAATTTCTTTTCTGAATTTGGTAATAAGGAAAAAGTATAACTATAGCTATCTAGTTTTCAACCCCATCAAAGATTCAAGAAGGATATAATGTTATCTGAGTAAACAGGAAGTGTAGAGCAAGCAACTTCCAAAACTATAGAAATGACAGAGATATCTGGCTCTCTGGACAGTCACTCAAGACTCCTCTCCAGTGTTGGGGCAGCCATCCTCAGCCTCCCTGGAACTGGAGTTATAGACAGTTGCAAGCTGCCATGTGGATACTGGGAATTGAACCAAGGGCCTCGGGAAGAGCAGTCAGTGCTCTCAACTGCTGAGCCATCTGTCCAGCTCTTGGCTTGTTTCTTTCCAGCCTTTCTAACTTATATTATCCCTGACTACCTTTTGCCTCTAGGCTTTTTTTTTAGTTCCTTTTCTTCTATATATCTTCCTTTCACTCTCACTCCGTGGGTGCCTGGGTGGCTGGCCCCTGAGGTACTTTTTCGTGTTCTTTCATTGCTTGCTCTCCTTTCAGATTTCTCCTTCTGTTCACACTCTCTACCTGCTAGCCCTGCCTATCCTTGCTCCTGTTTTGCTACTGGCCACTCAGCTCTTTATTAGGACCACCAGGCCAAGAATCACAGCTTCATAGAGTTAAACAAATGCAGCATAAACAAATACGTAAATCCAGGCTATTCTCCATCTTGCCCTGTCCCAGTGGACCAATTTCTCTCTGCCTTACAGTCCCTGCAGTCTCTTATAAGATAACCACTTAGGGGTTGGAGAGACAACCCAGAGGTTAAGAACACTGACTGCTCTTCCAAAGATCCTGAGTTCAATTCCCAGAAACCACATAGTGGCTCACACCATCTGTAATGAGATCTGATGCCCTCTTCTGGCCTGCAGGCATATATGCAGGCAGAATACTGTATACATTATAAATCCTGACGAGGGAGGGGGACGTGATGGGGGAGGAGTAGGGAAATGGGAGGCGGTGGCAGGGAGGAGGCAGAAATCTTTAATAAATAAATAATAAAAAAATAAACAGAAAGAAGAAAATAAAAAAATAAAAAAATAATAAGAGACAGCCACTTCGAGACTTAATAATTGTAATTGTTTGACCAATGGCTTATGTATATTACTGACTAGCTCTTGCAATAAAATTAACCAATTACTACTAATCTGCCTATCTCCACATGGCCCTGGCTTACTGGTGATGCCCTGGCATGTTACTCCTTTGGAGGTTTCATGGCATCTCTGCAAGTCCACCTTCTTTCTCCCCATATCTCTGTTTGGATTTCCTGCCTGACTATATCTGTTTGGATTTCCCACCTAGCTATATTCTGCCTGAGTATTGACCAAAATAACTTTATTCATCAACCAATGAGAGCAACACATATTCACAGCATACAGAAGGACATTCTACATCATTTTTCTTGTGTTTTTCCTTCATGTCTTTAGCCAAGATTTTCAGGAGATCTCCACCAAATCAATTATGTTTATTGATATTATGTTTGAAGAAATCCATAGCTTTTGTTTTCTATGGAAACAAAGGCATAACTTCTCCCTCAACACAACATATTTCCTGACTTCCATTCTGAAATTAAGGCATCTTTAAAATGTATGGGGGGGGGCTGGAGAGATGGCTCAGTGGTTAAGAGCATTGCCTGCTCTTCCAAAGGTCCTGAGTTCAATTCCCAGCAACCACATGGTGGCTCACAACCATCTGAAATGAGATCTGGTGCCCTCTTCTGGCCTACAGGCATACACACAGACAGAACATTGTATACATAATAAATAAATAAATATTAAAAAAATGTATAGGGTATTTTAGCATTTTCCCCCCCCACAATTCAGTATCTTTCAGTAGCTGTCATTTGTTTATTAGCATTTAAAATAAAGTTAACAAAGCAGTATATATGATCCTCATGCACTATATATCACATTCTTTTTTTTTTTTTTTTGGTTTTTCGAGACAGGGTTTATATATCACATTCTTACATGATTTATATCTCTTTTTATATTACTTTACCTTTAAAGACTTCACTCTATTATTTTTAAACTTTTTTTTTTTTGTTTTTCGAGACAGGGTTTCTCTGTGGCTTTGGAGCCTGTCCTGGAACTAGCTCTGTAGACCAGGTTGGTCTTGAACTCACAGAGATCCGCCTGCCTCTGCCTCCCGAGTGCTGGGATTAAAGGCATGCGCCACTATCGCCTGGCCTTTTTAAACTATTTTTTAATGACTGATTATACCCATTTTCTTTCCTTTCTATGATATTAAGCACACTGAAGCCTGTTCAGAGGTTTTCTTCACCTGAACCTATGTATGTGTCTGTAACCTTCTGTGATTCCATGAGCCAAAGCTTACTCTGCTAGGTCATCTGGGCAGAGCTCTGCTGCAGTGACTGGCTTCCAGCTTACTGGTTCCTGAGAGCCTGGCCTCATCCGGCTGCTATGCTCTGGCAATTTTCCGGGTTCATGCTGTGGTAGGCTTTTTTACCCAGTCTCCTGCCACTGAGTAGCACACTGCCTGTAGCAGGGCCTCTTAAAAGAGGTGTGTCTCTGTATGCTAGGAGCACCAAGCCTATTTGGAATTTTTTCCCCCAATTTTCTCAGGCTCTGTGTAGATCTACATGCCTCCAATTGGGTACCAAATGTAGCAAACTTTTTTGTCAGTTATCTTTGGACTGCCAACCGACAAATAATGACATGGAGACCTATTAATTATGAAAACTTGGCTATTCACTAGCTTAGGCTGGTCCCACTAGTTCTTATAACCTGTTTCTATTAACCTATGTTCTGCCACGTGGGTAGGTTACTTCTGCTCCGTAGCGAACGTCCACCGTCTTTACGGTCTCACGGACGTGATCCACATGCCTAGATTCTGACTCCTCTTTCTCTCTGGATAGCCCACTTGTCGCTCCTGCCGCACTACTGGCCATTCAGCTCTTCATTAAACCAATCACAGTGACACATTTTCCTACAGTGTAACAAATATTCTGAAAGTTTGTGTTCTCTTCTTATTGTCAGGTGAAAGTAAATTTACTGTGGTATTTATTTCTACTTTCCAATAGGCACTTATTCTCATTTTTATCAGGATGATAGTAGGATTTTATGGTAAATACATAGTAACAGACTTTCATGACTATCCCCTTATTGTACTTAAGAGATTTCAAAGTTAAAGGCTGATTACTTTTTGGTGAAATGTTCTTAACTTCTCTGTTCTCTGAAAAAACTATTACCTGAATTTCTGAGAAAGATCACAAGAATGATTTTCATTTTTTTTCTCAGCATAATTTGTTTTATTTTCTGTCTTACTTTTTGAGACCAAACCTTGTTTTGTTCATAAATATAGCTCAGGCTGGGCTCGTCATGATGACATGTGGGCTGTCTAGCATCATTCTTAATTTTTTTTTTTTTTTCTGAGACAAGGTTTCACTGTTCTGGAACTTGCTCTGTAGACCAGGCTGACCTCGAACTCAATCATCTGCCTGCCTCTGCCTCCCGAGTGCACCCCCCACCACCCGGCTTTTTTTTCCCCCCTGTTTTGATTTTGAAGACAGGGTTTCTTTGAGTAGTTCTCTCTGTTCTGGTACTCATTTTGTAGACCAGGCTGGCCTCAAACTTAGAACTCTGAGATTGCCTGCCTTTGCCTCCCAAATGCAGGGACTAAAAGCGTTCCCCACCACCATCCGGCCATTCTTTAATTTTAATTGTCTGCTTTTTCTTTTGCTTCTGTTTTCTTTGTGTGTGTGTATATGTGTAGTGTTCATGTGGGTTTGTGCATGGAGACCAGAGATAAATGTTGGGTGGTGTTATCTTCCATCACTTTCTTGAGACAGGGTTTCCCATTAAATTGGTCTAGACTAGCTAGCCAGTAAGCCCCTGGAATTCTCCAGTCTTTGCCCCATCTCCACCCCAACCAATCCCCAGTACTGGGAATACCAGTGTATACTACCATGCACTTTTATAAATGGGTGCTGGGAGGCTCTAACTCAAGTCCTCATAGCTTGCATAGCAGGCACTCTGCAAACTGAGTCACTTTCCCATCCCCATGGTTTCTTGACCTCTGAGGTAATGAACACTAAAAATATAAAGCGTACAGATTAGCAGTTGATAAAGCATAAAGTGAGTGGAACATGGCTAGTATAGTATATGGAGTGTCAGGCTAGCACATGAACTTGGACACAGTTGTAGGTGACTGTCTTCCTGTGATAATTAGGTATGTAGACTTTGGTGTCAGACTTACTGGGGTCAATATTTTTTTTTTTTTTATACAGGGTTTCTCTGTGTAGCCTCAGTCCTGGAACTCACTGTGTAGACCAGGCTTAAGGTTTTGTTTGTTTGAAGACAGTGACTTAGTGACTTATCAGCTTTTCTGGGTTCAAATTATGAACTTTCTACTCTAGGAATGATTTTTTTGCATTTCACACTTAGGTGGGGCTATGAGATTATTAAAAAGTTCCTTTGTGAGTTTATAAATGTGCTTACAATTGAAGTGTATAAGACAGAGAGCCAGGAGGATTCTAATCTGAAAGTCAACCTGAGCTACACAGTAAGGCCTTACTTCTGAAAATTGCTATGCAAAGTGCTAAGGTCAGAGCCTGGCACATAAAAATGTTAGCTGTTAACTGTAACTATTACCTCATATTATTTGAGGTAATATCTATTTGAGGCATGTAGACAGTAAATGCAGAATATTTTGGATTAAGAATATGAAGAATACTCTTGTTTGTTTTCATAGTACTTTATGTAGCTGACATACTAATATAGATGTGTGTGCTGCTACTTACTGAGTAGATATCTTTTATTGACCTTTATTTATTGTTTAAGATTCTTTAAATTTGTGTAGCCATCTTCTTCAACTATTATCTACCTTAGTCTCTGAAAGAAAAAACATTTTCAAGTAATTTTACAAACTGCACATTTTATGTTTTATGAATTTTTTATTTTTTCATTATCAATCCTGTAGTAACCACATGGTTAGAAAGATAATCTTGTACTTTAAAGTTTTCATTTCTTTTTTCTTTTTGTGGTTTTTCAAGACAGGGGTTCCCTGTGTAGCTTTTGGAGCCTGTCTTGAAACTTGCTCTGTAGAACAAGTGGGTCTCGAACTCACAGAGATCCTCCTGCCTCTGCCTCCTGAGTGCTGGGATTAAAGGCATGTGCCACCATTGCTCGACAAGTTTTCATTTCTTAATATATGGTAATATAAATTTTAATATGTCAAAAGAGAAAAGATGACACTGATAAAATGTTTAATCTGAAATGGTTTTGAGCACACTGTAGTAGATGTTTTTTTGTAGGATTTTATTTGTTCATTTATTTGATGCTTGAGAACCATTTAAAAATTATTTTATGTGTATGAGGGGTTTTTGCCTATTTGTTTGAATATATACCACGTTCATGCTTGAGGGCCATTTAAAAGTTATTTTATGTGTATGAAGGATTTTGCCCATCTATATGTATGTGTTCCACATTCATACATGGTGCTTGTGGTAATCAGAAGAGACTATTGGATCTCCTGGAATTAGAATTACAGATGGCTGTGAGCTGGGAACCCAACCTGGTCCTCTAGAAGAATAGTCAGTGCTCTTAGCCACCAAGCCATCTTTCCAGCCCTTTGAGGACTGTTTTGTTAGTTTGATAACCCCTCAGTCCCGGCCAGGAGCTTGACGTGGAGACTGGGTTGGTCCCAGATTCACAGAAATCTCCTCACCTCTGCCTCGTGAGTGAGTGCTGAGATTAGATAATATGCCCCCACACCTAGAAAAAATCCTACTGCTGGGAGTTGAATTTAGGCCGTCTGGTTGAATCCAGGAACCCTATTGCTAGACCATGTGGAAGATCTTTTATTAAGTGGGGAGACCAGCTATAAACCCCAGCAGCGTTCAAGAGGAGGCAAATAGAGAAGAAAAAAAGGAAGAGGAAGAGGGAGAAGAGG
>NW_004949096.1:19007477-19011020 GCF_000317375.1 Microtus ochrogaster | reverse complement strand
TTGAATTAGGATCCAGGAAACTGGGCAGGAGAGGGCTGTAAGGAGCTGTATTGAGGGAGGGGTCTGTAGAGTAAGGGAGAATGTCTAGAGTTTCAGGGCAAGTCTGCTAACAATTTTGCATACAGATACAAATGAAGTAAATTAAAAAAAAATCTTAAAAAAGGCAGGAAGAATTACTTTTTTTGAATAAGAACTCAGAGAAGCCTGTTGTGTTTTTTTCTTTTTCTTTTTTTGAAATAGGGTCTCACTCTGTAGTCCTCGATTTCCTGGAACTCACTATGTAAACAAGGCTGGCCTCAAACTCACAGAGATCCACCTGCCTCTGCCCCTGAAATGTTTGTTTCCTTTTGAAACAGAGTTACTCTATAACCCAAACTGGCCTGGAGCCCTCTGTGTTACTAGGCCATCCTCTAGCTAGTGGGCTCTGTCTCCTTAGTGCTAGGATGACAGGGACGAGAGGCCATACCTAGCTTAGAGTTTGTTTTAAATTTAATTTGCTTTACAGGACCTTGTGATCTAAAATAATTTTGTTACACACATTAAGATTTATGCTTTAGCTGGGCAGTGGTGGCGCACACCTTTAATTTCAGTACTCAGGAGGCAGAGGCAGGTAGATCTCTGAGTTCGAGACTAGCCTGGTCAACACTTTGAGTTCCAGGACTGGCTCATAGCTACTGAGAAGTACTGTCTTGAAAAACCAAAAAAAAAGATTTATGCTTTATTTTTCATTATGGAATTGGGCTGTTGCTCTACCTCAAACATTAGAAGTATGCAATAGTGATCAGTTTTTACATGGTAAATCTTTAAACCCTGATGGCAACTTTATAATGTATACTGTTGCTAATAGTTGCATTTTTATGAATGAGGAAACTAATGCACATTTACCTTATACCTTATTACAGTTAAGTAATATTCTGAGAAATCAGAAACTTTAGTGTGCTAAGAAAATAATGGGATAGGATGTGGTGGTACACATTGACACTTGAACACTGATGAAACTGAGGCTGGAGGATTGTAAATCAGACTAGCTTATGCTGCATAATGATAAGGAGGAAATAAATGATGGAGAAATGGAGTTGGGCTAGTTTTTCTGAGGCAGGGGGTCCACAGGCTGATCTCAACCTCATTGTTGTAGCTGAAGATGACCTTAAACTCCTGATTCTTATGATCCTACTTCCCAAGTATCCTAGAATTTCTCTGTGTAACAACTCTGGCTGTCTTGGAATTCCTTGTAGACCAGGCTGACCTCGAACTCACAGAGATCCGCCTGTGTCTGCCTTGCTTCCCAACTACTGGGATTAAAGGGCTGCTTTTCTCCTCCTTTTGTCAGTGCTGACTTCCTGTGCAGCAGGAAAGTTTAATAGCATTGAGCTAACCACACACCTAACACTTAGAACTGGGATTTAATCATGGATGTGTTTGTCTGTCTGTCATCTATATGGCTATACAATACTGTTTCTAGCTTAGAAATTATGACTCAAATGACATTGCATGTAACTTGTCCATCTAGATTCAATCACAGTTAGTACTTTGTCTCCTAAAATATCTTTCAGTAGAAACACGGTTTGTGATAATAGTTCTCCTACTTCTGGGTGAGTTTGCCTTCAGAATTGGCTACTTGTTTACTTGTTTATAGTTTTGAATTGTTTTGTTTCCCAAAAATTCTGTTTCTCCCCTAAATTTAGTGTAAAAGACTGACAAGAGACAGATATGATAATGAGGGGTTTGGTGCTTTTTAGATTTTGGTTCTATATAGTGTTGTTTGAATTGTCTTATAGCGTGCCTTGTAGTAAGGTCCTGCTGATGAAAACAAAGCTTCCAATTATAGAAAAGCTTCTGTGTAGAAACTCTACCCACATGGTGTTTCTGTAAAGCACTAGGCCACTTTTAGGCCTCTAATTAAAGACTTGACATTTTGTAGTTAATTTTCCAGTTGTTGGGAGAACTTTAGTTATGCAAGTGATCTTAGAATTATTTAAAGAATTTTTTAAATATATCTTTCTTCTGATGGTACTGGACATCAACCCACTGCTTTATGAAGTCTAGACAGTTATTGAGCCACTGAGCTAGCTAACCAGCTCAAGATTTAAAATAAAAAGATTTATGATTATTTTATTATTATTTGTATGTTATCTCTGTGAGCATTTGTGTGTGTGTGTGTGTGTGTGTGTGTGTGTGCGCGCGTGCGTGCGCGCATTTGCACAACATGGAGCCAGAAGACATCAGAGTATCTGGAGCAGTAGTTCTCAACCTGTGAGTCTTGACCCTTTGCCGGGGGGGGGGGGGGAGGGTTGAACAATGCTTTTTACAAGGTTTGCCTAAGACCCTGGAAAACATTAGTTTATAACAGTAGCTAGCAAAGTTACAGTTATGAAGTAGCAATGAAAATAATCTTATGGTTTGGGGTACCATCTTTAGGAAGGTTGAGAAGCAATGCCCTACAGTTTGAGTTATAAGCAGTTGTGAGAATCCCCATATGTGTGCTCAGAACTGAAGATCGATTCTCTGAAAGTGCTCTTAGCTTCAGAGTCATCTCTTTACCCCCCTTTCAGTCTTCCCTCCCTCCCTTCCTCCCTCCCTCCTTTCTCTCATGGTCAGATCCCCTTTAGTCTTAAGGACTTTCAGTCTGTCAGCCTCTGTCTCTCGAGTTCTGTAATTACTGATGTGTGCTATCCATCATGCCTGTCTCTAGGGTTTTTTGTTTTTGTTTTTCAACACAGAATTTCTCTGTATAGCTATGACTGTCCTGAAACTTGTTCTGTAGACCAGGCTGGCCTTGAATTCAGAGATTTTTGCCTACCTCTGCCTCACAAGTGCTGGGATTAAAGGCATGGACTGCCACTGGCCAGCTGGCTTTAGGGGTTTTAATTACTTATGTATATTAAAAAATTTTAATTTTATGTGTATGAATATTTTGTTTTCATATATGTTGGTGCATCTTATGTGTACCTTGTACCTGATGATGGCGGTATTGGATCCCCTGGAACTGGAATTGCAGACAGTTGTGAACTGCCTTGTAGGTGCTAGTAATTGAACCCAGGGCCTCTGGAAGAGCAGCTGGTACTCTTGAGCACTGAACCATGTCTCCAGTCTAGATTTATAATTTCATTACATTTATTTTAAAATTTATTTTTGTGTATATGCTCGCACATGCAGATGCTATATCACATTTGTAGAGGCCAGAGGACAGCCTTTGTGTGTTGGCTCTAGGGCTTGAACTCAGGCTGTCAGACTTGGCAGGAGTGCGACTATTTGCTGAGCCATGTCATTTGCCCCAGATTATAATTCCCCCCCCCCCAAGAGTTAAATCTTGGATTAAAACCTATATATTACTGAATATGTGCCAGTATTTCATGGTGATTTTATTCGTAGATTTTTGTCTTCACGTACACATTCAGGTGGCAGACACATTAACAGTTAAATAAATGAGGAAATTGAACTCTATTAGCAGCTAAGCAGGGGGCTGGGGTCCTGCAACTCAATTAGTAGAGTGATTGCCTAACATGCGTGAAACTCACCCTAGGTTTAATTTCTTTTCTTTTT
>NW_004949096.1:19001099-19005099 GCF_000317375.1 Microtus ochrogaster | reverse complement strand
ACAGACAGAACATTGTATACATAATAAATAAATAAATATTAAAAAAAAAAAAAGAAATTTGCTATTTTGAGAAATTGTGCCACCTGTGGGTTTCCTTGGCCTTATTGTTGCGAACCATAGTGAACTCAGGAGGATTCACTAATAATGACAATGGTAACAGCAGTGAACTTCAACACTTCCACATCTCTGTACTTAACTGGAGCCTTACAACAATCTTACAGAGAAGGAGGACCCCGAGTCTCAAAGGTTTTAAGTGACTTGCCCAAAGTCTTTCCCCCCCTACTCTGTATCTGTTGGTTGGTTTGAAATAGAGTCTTATGGAGTAGCTCTGGCTGGCTTGAAATTAGGTGTGTTGGCTAGTTTGACCTCTTGTTTCTTCTGTTTTGTTTTGTTTTTGATTCTTTTTTAGCTCTGATTATCCTGGAACTTTCTTTGTAGACCAGGTTGGCCTTGAATTCACAGAAATGTGCTAATCTCTGCTTCTGGAGAGCTAGAATTAAAGGCGTGTACCACTGCCACCCAGCACCAAAAATATTAACTAGAAGGTGGAAGAATTTCATTGGCTTAGATGATCAAATTGCAAGAAGGACCTGTAACTTTTGAGCTGCGGCATACTTTAGATGATTCTCTGTGGAGTAGTTAAACGGCAGAGAAAACTGTGACGGGAATTCCCCTCACTTTATCTTTTTCTTTCTTTTTTTTTTTTTCTAGACAGGGTCTCTCTGTAGCTTTGGAACCTGCCCTGGAACTAGCTCTTGTAGACCAGGAACTCACAGAGATCCGCCTGCCTCTGCCTCCCGAGTGCTGGGATTAAAGATGTGTGCCACCACCACTTGGCCCCCTCACTTTATCTTTTTGAATGATTAGATTTATGTGTTTAGGTAAATGGGGTGGAATGTTGGCATTGATTTGTGTGTGTGTGTGTGTGTGTGTGTGTGTGTGTGTGTGTATACATATTTCCTTGTCATTTTCTCTTTCTTCTACTTGTATATGGCTTTTTATGATTAAGCAATTATTTGGGGGACTTCACAATGGCACAGACACTGTTCTAGATGCCTCTTCACTTCTGCCCACCAGTCAGTGAGATTGTTGCTGGTTTGAACTCTTGAGTTTAGGTTCCCTGGGAATTGATAGACATGCTTTTTGGTAATTTTTTTGGCAGGGAGTGGGAGGGGAGAGACAGGGTGTCTCTATGTAGCTCTAGCTGTCCTGAAACTCACTGTAGGGCAGACTGACCTCAAACTCAGATCGGCCTGCCTCTGCTACCACTGCCTGCCCTTTTTAGTGAACTTGTTGTTTAGCTTTTTAGTTGTCTTGATGGTGATATTTGTAGGAACTCATTCTGGTTTTGATTCCTGTAGGAACTTAATGTTATATCATGGTTCTTTGGATTATACAATATTTGTAACCTGTACTTTGTTTGTCCCTTTGAGTTATAGGAGAACAGAAAGGCAGATTTTCTTAAATTTATTTTTTGAACATTGTTGTTTTGCCTGCATGTACGTCTGTGTGAGGATGTCAGAAGCCCTTGAACTGGAGTTACAGAGTTGTGAGCCGCCATGTGGTTGCTGGGAATTGAACCCAGGTCCTCTTAACTGCTGAACCATCTCTACCCCTTTATTTTATTTTACGTTTTTAAAGAATGGACCTGGCCAATGAAGTTGTTCAAGGGGTAAAGGTGCTTGCTGCCTAATGATTCCTGGAACCCACAGGGTGAAAAGAGAGAACTGACTGCTGCAGGTTATCTTGTGACTTGATGTGTGCTCCCACACACACCCCACACAAACCAAGGGGGATTGCTGCTACTGTGTCTATAGTTGTTATGAGATTATAAATGACTTACTTGTACTTTTTGTTGCATTGTTAGGTCAAATGATTTTCAAAGTGTTTCCTCTGAAGCTCTCTATATTAGGTAAGATAATTATGGTTTCAATACAGAGTTAAGGTGAACATTAGAGCTGTTTTTCTCGAACCTTCTTGATTAGTAGTAAAAGGTACGAAATACTTCAAGTATTTGTTAGTTTGAACAAAGGATTCACACCTAAAATTTTGTTTCTACTCTGAGTTGTACAAGTCACCAAAGTGATCATTTCCTCCTGTTATTTAGCTGTGACTACTCTGGAGGTTGGCCTCAACTGTGTTAACATTTTTACTGTGCATGTATTTTTGCGGTTTACTAGTTGGTGATGAGAGGCTGGTATGTGTGTGGTGGTATAGTGCTTGCTAAACAAACTCAGGGTCCTGAATTCAAGCCTCAACACCCAAACACAGCAAAGCAAACACGAGAATAAATCAGTTTTGTATTTGACACTTTGTAGTGTACTGTTACTTGCTGAGCCATCTTGCCACCTTCCTTTATTTTAAGACACGGCCTTGCTCTGCAGCTTAGGATATTTTGGAACTTGTCTTGTAGCCTGGTCTGGCTTCAAAGCCTTGATATCATCGTGTCTGTCTGACTATATGGGCTTAGGAAATTGGGGCTTGCCTTACTCTGGAATCTTTCTGACCTTATCCATTATTAGAGGAAGAATACGCCTTCAGCACAAGCTGTAAATATTTTCCTTATGTCTGTATTTGAATGCATCTGATTGTGTGCTCTTTAGATTTCAGCTTTTTGAGAAATGGAAGGAGGAAGTTATTGTTTGACTCTTATAATAAGCAGTTATTTCCTCCTTTGTTTTATTGTACTTTCAGAGTTTTTATTTTGTGCGTGCGTATGTGTGTAAGTCAGAACAACTTTGTGAGGTTTTTTTTCCTTCTACCTTTTACAATGGTTATGGTGATCAAACTCTGTGGCAAGTACCTTTACCTGCTGAGCTATCTTGCCACTTTTCTCTCCTTTTATTTTAAGACAAGGCTTTGCTCTGCAGCTCAGGATGTCTTGGAACTTTTCATGAAAAGTTCCTGATCGGGCTTCAAAGCCTTGATCATCTTGTCTCAGATTCACAAGTACTCTGATTATAGGTTTGTGCAACTATGACCCACTCTGAGAGTTATTACTTTTGAAATTTAAAAAGCAAAAAGAAGCCAGGCATAGTGCCTTATGCCTGAAATCCCAGTATCAGTAGGAAGAGGAGGCCAGTTTGGGCTGTATAACCTCTTTCTAAAAAACTGAAGGAGAGCTGGGCATGGTGGCGCACGCCTTTAATCCCAGCACTCAGGAGGCAGAGACAGGCTTCTCTGAGTTTGAAGCTAGCCTGGTCTACAAAGTGAGTTCCAGGACAGCTCAGGCTGTTATGCAGAGAAAACATGTCTAAAAAAACTGGAACAACAGAAACTGAAGTAGATCACCTCTTAAAATTACCAAGCCACAGGTATGGCGATATAACTTGGTTGGTAGAATGCTTATCTAGGATGAAAGAAAGAAGCCTTGGGTTCATTTCCTAGCACCACATAAACTAGGCATGGTGACAGATTGTAATCCCAGCCCTATGAAAGTGGAGGCAGGAGGATAAGAAGTTTAAGATGCATAGTTTGAGGGCAGCCTGAACTATATGAATTTTGTCTTTAAAAATGTTGTATTGTTACCACTCAGACAACCATTGTGTTTTTTAATCTGTCCCCCTCCCTCTCTCTCCCTCCTCACCTTCAGTGCTAAAGACAAAATCAAGGGCTTTAGAAATGCTAGACCACCATTCTACTATTGAGCTGTAGCCCCCCCCCCAGCCCTTCTGCAGAATTTTTGTCTAAGTCACTGTGCCGTGATTTTCCAAAGTATTTTAAAGAATTACTGACTTTTTTTTTTTTATAGTGCTAGAAATTGAATACAGGGTCTCATGCTAAACAGGAGCTCTACCACTGAGCCACACGCCCAGCCTAATTATTTATGTTTGTTTATTGTGTATATGTGGTATGTGTATGTATAGACGTTTGCATTTATTTTAGGCTCTGTTCTATTGCTGTGAAGAGACACATGACCACAGCAACTTATAAAAAGAAAGCATTCGGTTGGGGGCGGGGAGCATGTCACCAGGCAGAGTTTACATCTGGTTTACAAGCG
>NW_004949096.1:18995208-19000999 GCF_000317375.1 Microtus ochrogaster | reverse complement strand
GAGAGAGAGAGAGAGAGAGAGAGAGAGAGAGAGAGAGAGAGAGAGAGAAGAAAGGGAGAAAGAGAAGCACATGTACACCCCAGCCTAGACTTGGCTTTTGAGAACTCAGTGCTCACTACCAGTGACACATCTGCTTCAATAAGGCTGCACCTCCTCATCCTTTCCAAAATAGTTTTACTGTCTAGGGACCATGCATTCAAATATATGAGCCTGTGGGGCCTACTCTCATTCAAACTAGAGATAGATACTAGGCATTGTTTTCAGTTGCTCTCCACCTAATTTTTTGAGACAGGGCCTCTCATTGAATCTGGAGTTCACTGACTTTACTAGGCTAGCCAGCCAGTACATTCCAGGAATTTTCTTGTCCCTACTTCTCAGTGCTGCAGGCCTGGCTTTGTACTTGGGCTCTAGGGATCCTAACTAATGCTTGGATGGTAAGTCCTTTACCCACTGAGCCATATCCCTAGCTCCCTAGGTGTTTATTTTCTGTGGTAATAGGGATTGAGCCCAGGGCCTGTACCACTAGGCCATATAACCCCACCTTTTGTTTTCAATCAGAGTTCTTAGTCATTTTTATTAGGAGCAAAATTTTTCTGACTAAGAACTGGGACTGGAAAGATGGCTCAGTGGTTAAGAATACTGGCTGCTCTTCCAGAGACCCTGAGTTCAATTCCCAGCAACCACATGGTGGCTCACAACCATCTGTAACGAGATCTGGTGTCCTCTTCTGGCCTACAGGCATAAATGCAGATAGAATACTGAGAATACTGTATACATAATAAATAAATCTTTTAAAAAAGACTAAGAACTGAATAATTTTGGTGGAAATGTTCAGTTTTTCATATGTAAAGTAGTGCTATAGAAGGAATATGACAAGATGAATTTTTTATTTTTAGATGAAATATTTTTGAAAGAGAAACTTCAAAAGTCCCTTTGTTGGTAGCCATAGTTAAATAGGAAAGGACACTTTCTCTTTTGAGCTAGACTTGTGTTTGCATGGAAATTGTAGGCATTATTTGGCATTGTTCTTCATTCCTTAGATTTCCATGAAGACAGCTGACAAGGACCTGAATGGCCTCATTTTAGCTGCTTCTGTGTGTGGAGCTATTATTTGCTCCTTCAGTTCTGATCCCTGGTGTGACAGTGGCTCCTGAGCACTATGAAGGTTGTCCCAGAGAAGAATGCTGTTCGGATCCTCTGGGGCCGAGAACGGGGCACCCGTGCCATGGGTGCTCAGCGGCTTCTGCAGGAGCTGGTAGAAGATAAGACACGATGGATGAAATGGGAAGGCAAGGTAAGAAAATGGCTTTGACATGGGGTCTGTGGGGGTGACAATAAGGTGGACATAATCTTAGAGTAGATTATGGCAGAGTAAGAATGTAATTGATCTTCTTTATGAGATTTGATATAGCTAGTTTGGGGAATTGGTTTATAATGTGAAAGCTAAGACTAGAAATATTTTTTCCTGTAGAGTAGACATTTTTCCTGAATTTAGATTTATCTTGATTTATAACTTGATTGTTGTCTTTATAGTTTTAGTCTGTACTAAATCTAGAATGGTTTCTGTTAGAGTAAACCCTACTTTATAAATCATGCTGTCTGTCTGTCTGTCTGTCTGTCTGTCTGTCTGTCTATCTATCTATCTATCTATCTATCTATCTATCTATCTATCTATCTATTTATTTATTTATTTATTTTCTCTCTCCCAGAGAGTAGAACTGCCTGATAGTCCACGCTCGACCTTCTTACTGGCCTTCAGCCCAGACAGGTACCTAATATTTAGCTGTAGCTTAAGCTTTCTGTACTCTTGACTTAGCTTGATCATCCAGATTAATTCCTAGAGATTCTCTGAAGCACTGGATGAATATATGAAGATGTGTATATATGCATGTATACATATATTTGTGTATGAACGGGAGCACTGTGTCAGAACTAGAAGACTTTAGAACTCAGAATGTTTCTGTTGTGTATAGACAAATTGCCTAACAGGCATAACTTAATGTCTTTTATTTGTAGTTGGGAAATAGTGTCAGTTTTAGTTGTCTAAAACTGGTAAAATTTGTTTTCCTACCTGCCACATGTTTCTTATTATGTCTCCATTTTGACTCTCTAGGACTCTCTTGGCATCCACACATGTGAACCATAACATCTATATTACAGAGGTTAAGACTGGCAAGTGTGTTCACTCTCTGATTGGACACCGCCGTACTCCATGGTGTGTCACTTTTCATCCTACCATCTCAGGCCTTATTGCTTCTGGTTGCCTAGATGGGGAAGTTAGGATTTGGGATTTACATGTAAGTATTTTCTTAGGCTGCTTTTTTTCTTTGGTATTTTAAACACAGAGACTTATTTGCCTTTGGATTCTTATTTCTGGTTGAGAAACTAACCACCCTCTTGGGACTTAATCTGAGTCTATGATAGTTACTGCTCACTTGATATATGGACATTGCTAGTTCATACTTCTCCACTATGAAGTAGACATACTAAAGTTTTCTTCTATCTGTTCTACTTAACATTGTTTGGAAGGAGGCTCTAAAATGAGTTCAGTATGGACTTCCACTGTCTTAGATCACTCTGTTCATGCTCATCAAAGCAAGATGCTGCTTGTCTCAATGATTGGCTAGTGAATTGCTCTGAACTGTTTGTACCAAGCTGGACTTTTCACAGGTGTCAGAAACAAGAATTGGTGGAGGCCTTGTAATTGACTTGAAGACAGTAATATTTTTCTTAAATTATTGGCACTGATACATTGCTGTTCTTATACATTAATTTATAGAGGACATGTTTAAAGTAAACCCTATGAAAACTTATTTTGTCTTGCTATTTATCCCTGGATGGCCTGATACTTACTATGTATACTCTCAAACTTACCAAGATCCACATGCCTCTGCCTCCTTAGTGCTGGGATTAAAGGCGTGTGCCACCACCGCCCGGCTCTCTCTTTTTTTGAGACAAGGTGTCACTATATAGTCTAGGCTGGCCTGGAACTCACTATGTAGAACAGGCTGGTCTCATAATTTGTGGAAGTCTTCTTGCCTTAGGTTCCCAAGGGCTGGGATTATAGTTGTGAGCCATCACACTTAACTCTTCAATGTAATTTTCTTGAAGTGGATTCTTCATCTATTGGCAGTTTATAATCTGAGAATATTTGGGACTGGTTCATTTGCAGGGTGGCAGTGAAAGCTGGTTCACAGATAGCAACAATGCCATAGCATCCTTGGCCTTCCATCCTACGGCTCAGCTTCTACTGATTGCCACTGCCAATGAGATCCATTTCTGGGACTGGAGTCGGCGGGAGCCCTTTGCTGTAGTGAAGACAGCTAGTGAGATGGAGCGCGTGCGGTAAGTGTAATGTAAGAACATTACAGCTGCTGTCATTTCAGGAGACAGGTTGTTTATCTTCACTTAGGGAACTCATTAGTCCTTTTTAGGGTGGTTTGTTATCACCACTCCCAGAAACAGTTCATTTTGTTTCTTGCCTGCCCTTTATTGGCCTAATCTTATGGTCTCTACAAATCAGGGTTATTAGGTAGAATCTTACTTAGGTTCAGAGCTGTCTGCATTTGGGATTACCTTTTGGGAAGACTTTCAAAAATATATGGATGATTTAAGATAGCTTGCTGGCTGCTTGCTCACTGTTGGCTGTTTATATTTATCAAATTGCAAAATAGAGATATAAATGTATCAAATCTGTTAACTATACTTATTTAGCTTTTGAGATCAAAGCATACTTTGTGGCTGCGGGTATGGTGGCACATATCTGTAATCTCAGGATTCTGATATTTAAGATAGGCATATCTTGAGTTCATAGCCAACCTGGGCTACACAGGGAGTCTCACGCCTTCCTAAATTAGTTAGCAAGACCCTGTCCCTGTCTTAAAAAATAAAATACCAGGGCTGGAGATATGGCTCAGCGCTTAAGAGCGTTGCCTGCTCTTCCAAAGGTCCTGAGTTCAATTCCCAGCAACCACATGGTGGCTCACAACCATCTGTAATGAGGTCTGGTGCCCTCTTCTGGCCTTCAGGCATACACGCAGAAAGAATATTGTATACATAATAAATAAATAAGTTTAAAAAAAAAATAAAATAAAATACCAGTCTGGCTGTAGTGATGTATACTTTTAATCCCAGAACTTGGGTGACAAAGGCAGGTGATCTCTGTGAGTTCAAGGCCAGCCTGGTCTACATAGCAAGTTTCAGGACTGTCAAAGTTACATAGTGAGACCCTGTCTTGGAAAAATAGTAACAAACAAGCAAAAAAAAAAAAAAAAAACCCAAAATACCAAAACGGTAATTGAGCTTGGGATGTAATGAGATTGTCAGCTCTTGCCTATTACATATATGACCTTGGATTCAGTTCTCAACGCTACAAAAACAAGACATGTATTGCCTAAATTAGACTGGATACATTGTTTTCTTTGGGTATTTTTTTAACAGTTTTATGGCTGGATATAGGCTTTTTCTGGATTTCAGCCATATCACTTGATACTGATACTTTATTGTCTCTGGGTGCTAAATTTTTTTGCCAGTGTGACAGGTGAGTGAAGGGAGACCTGAATCTGTGTGACAGCATTCTGACCTACCACTTAAATGGGCTCTTACCTGTTGAACAGATGCATATTTAATGTAGCTGCTTAGTGTGATGCAAACCTGGGTGATTTTCAAAACTGAAATCATGGCCTGAAGATGTAGCTCAGTTCGTATAGACTTGTATTGCACGAGTGAAGTTCAGAATTTGATCCCTAGTACCACGTAAAGTGAGTGTGTTGGTGCACACCTGTAATCCCACTGGGTGGATAGAGGCGGGAGGATCAAAAGTTCAAGGTCATCTATAACTGTGTGTTGATTTTGATTTGTGAGCTAGCCTGGGATATATAAGACCCTGTCTCAAAAAAAGAAAGAATGTGGGGGGCTGGAAAGATGACTCAGCGTTTAAGAACACTTCCAGAGGACTCAACATTCAATTCACAACACCCACGTGGCAGCTCACAATTGTATGTAACTCCAGTTCCAGGGGAGCTGACACCCTCAAAAATACATACATGCAGGCAAAACACCAATGCACATAAAATAAAATTAAATAGTAAATTAAAAAAAGAAAGTGAAATCTCTTTATTAATACATATTTTTTTACATTAGGAAGCAACGTAAGCCTTATTTTAATGTCTTTAAAACAGGAATCTGAGGCAAGAACATTTGTGAGTTTGAATGTGACTTGGGCTACATAGACTGTCTCTAGAAGAGAGAGACAGAGAGACAGACAGAGACAGAGAGGGAAGAAAGTTTTGAAAGCATGAACTGGGTTGTCTGACGCCATTTCTCAGTTAACATGATTTGTTTTTCTCTGCTTTTCTTTTGTGATTTCAGTCTGGTTAGATTTGATCCACTTGGACACTACTTACTGACAGCAATCGTTAACCCTTCTAATCAGCAGGTAAGAATCAGGCAGTTCTAACTCTCTCTGAACTGGTTATTTTCTAAAATAGAGCTGTAATTCTGATACTATTATTCTTTTTTAGTAGTATACATCTATTAGATATTATATTTATTATTATTAAAATATAATTCTAGTTATAATTTAATTCTTAATACTTCAGTAATTTTTCCATTGAGATTTTAGTTATTTTCTAATGATATCGTCAAAAGTTACCAACATAGCCGGGCGATGGTGGCGCACGCCTTTAATCCCATCACTCGGGAGGCAGAGACAGGCGGATCTCTGTGAGTTCGAGACCAGCCTGGTCTACAAGAGCTAGCTCCAGGACAGGCTCCAAAGCCACAGAGAAAC
>NW_004949096.1:18990418-18994238 GCF_000317375.1 Microtus ochrogaster | reverse complement strand
CTGTAGACCAGGCTGGTCTCGAACTCACAGAGATCCACCTGCCTCTGCCTCCCGAGTGCTGGGATTAAAGGCGTGCGCCACCACCGCCCGGCCACAGAGATGACTTTTATAAAATAATTATTATGCCAGTTGTATTCATTCAGATATGTTGCCTATTAGAAATGAATAATTTAATACCATATGATGGTTTTTAGTCTGAAGTCGATTAGTTTTCAGGACCTCATAGGGAGAGAGTTTTTGCTAATCAATGAAGGCGATTCTCCTTATATGATGACCAGTCAGTTTTAAGCTTGTCTTGATTTGTTTGGAGGTTCTACCAAATTATTGTTCTCTACCCTCTCCTCCTGCTGGTCCACGTTCCAGGGTGACGATGAACCAGAAATTCCTATAGATGGAACAGAATTATCTCACTACCGCCAGCGTGCCCTCCTGCAATCACAGCCAGTTCGCCGGACACCTCTCCTTCACAATTTCCTGCATATGCTGTCCTCCCGCTCCTCTGGCATCCAGGTGGGAGAGCAAAGCACAGTACAAGATTCTGCTACCCCCTCACCCCCACCGCCTCCCCCTCAGCCCTCCACGGAGCGTCCCAGGACTTCCGCTTACATCAGGCTCCGACAGCGGGTCAGTTACCCCACCACAGTTGAGTGCTGCCAGCACCCTGGGATCCTGTGCCTTTGCAGTCGCTGTGCTGGCACTCGAGTTCCTTCCCTCTTGCCACACCAGGACAGTGTGCCCCCTGCTTCTGCCAGAGCTACTACCCCTTCCTTTTCTTTTGTACAGACCGAGCCCTTCCATCCCCCGGAGCAGGCTTCGTCAACGCAGCAGGACCAGGGCCTCCTGAACCGGCCGTCTGCCTTCAGTACAGTCCAGAGCAGCACTGCGGGCAACACGCTCCGCAACCTCAGTCTGGGTCCTACCCGTCGCTCTTTGGGGGGCCCTTTGTCTAGCCACCCTTCTAGGTATCACAGAGAACTAGCCCCTGGGCTGACAGGTTCTGAATGGACCCGGACAGTACTCACTCTGAACTCACGCTCTGAGGTAGAATCTATGCCCCCGCCCAGGACCAGTGCCTCTTCAGTGAGTTTGCTGTCTGTGCTGAGACAGCAGGAAGGCGGCTCTCAGGCGTCTGTGTACACTTCAGCCACAGAAGGAAGGGGTTTTCCATCATCAGGGCTGGCTACTGAGTCAGATGGAGGGAATGGTTCTAACCAAAACAACTCCGGCAACATTCGCCATGAGCTTCAGTGTGATCTGAGACGCTTCTTTTTGGAGTATGACAGGCTGCAGGAGCTGGATCAGAGCCTGAGTGGGGAAGCTCCCCAGACCCAACAGGCCCAGGAAATGCTCAATAATAACATTGAATCTGAGAGGCCAGGTCCTTCCCACCAGCCCACCCCACACAGCAGTGAGAACAACTCCAACCTGTCTCGGGGCCATCTTAATCGCTGCCGTGCTTGCCATAATCTTCTGACCTTCAACAATGATACCCTGCGCTGGGAAAGAACCACACCTAACTACTCATCTGGAGAGGCTAACTCTTCCTGGCACGTCTCTACCACCTTTGAGGGCATGCCACCAAGTGGCAACCAGTTGCCACCTCTTGAGCGGACTGAGGGCCAAACACCTAGCTCCAGCAGGCTGGACTTGAGCAGCTCAGCTAGTCCACAAGAGGAGAGGACTGTGGGGGTGGCCTTTAACCAGGAGACAGGCCACTGGGAACGAATCTATACCCAATCCAGCAGATCTGGAACTGTATCACAGGAGGCCTTACATCAAGATATGCCCGAAGAAAGCTCTGAGGAAGACTCCCTCAGGAGGTAAGCAGCTGCTGTCCTCTGTTCTACCTTCCTCCTCCTCTTCTACCCATCGTCCTTCAGTCCTAGTGATGTTGTGCTTTTATCTGAAATATCTGGGACCCACGTATTTGGTTCCTTGCATCATCTTGGGAGATTTTGCTCTGGTGACAGAGATAGGATCAGCCCTGGCAGTGTGAGTCAATTGCTGTACTGATTTATTTTAGCCTTGAAAGGGGGTGTAGATTGGATTAGAGAGGCATAAGGATATAGAATTGTTGATTCTCTTCGCCTTTTGACTGAAATATAGATGTAGGACTGGTTGTTGAGATGAGAGACTGACCCAGGGGACTAGTTACAGTGAAATTAAAAAGAGAGAGAGAGAGAGAGAAAGACTAGAGTGGCAAGGGATATTTTGTTTAGCTTATTGTGCTGCCTCTTCTTTGAGTGTATTGTTTTGAACCACCTCAATAAGAGACTGAAGAATTCCATGTATGAATAGATGTACATCAAGGAAAATATATGTTATTAACTGGATTTATGTTTTTGTACAACACCTTGGCTGCCCATTTACATTTTTTTGGTTGGTTGATTGATTGGTTTGGTTTGATAGTGATTGAACTTCTACCTCCAAATTCTTTGAATGGGCATCCAGATGGCCATTTATACCAGGGTCAGGAAATAAGAGTTCATGGACGGAAGACTTCTCTATATATGGATTGGCATCCCAGTCAGCTCTCTTAAAAGAAACAGAGTAGGAGTACTAAACCTTATCTTCCACGAATGGCTGTATGCACACCTATTTTGATTTATTAGGGACTTCTTTCTGTAATTATGTAGAGGGCAAATCTAGCATAATTGCCAGCTCCCAGAATATGGAGCCAAACTACTTACTGCGCTACATTGTATCTTCTGCTGAAGCAACTGAAGTTTCTCTGTTGTAAGCTAAGAAGGGTAGGGATGTGGATTGTGCACATTGTGTACTTGTTATTTTGGAGGATGCTTTAGTCAGTCATTTAGTCAATGACATTAGTGGAATGGTTACAATTTTTCCAGCACTGTGCTAGGCACTGTGCCCATTGAAGTATACAGTAGTACTGTGGAGGCAAGGCATATTTACATGAAATCTGTCACAACTCTAAAAATTACACCCTTATTTATTGTGTATGTAGGGATGGTATGTGTGCCATGGCACATGTGTGGAGAACAGAGGGCAGCTTTTGGTAATAGGCTTGTCTTTTCATCCCATGTAGGTCCTAGGGTCATCAGCTTTCTCACTGTCTCCATCTGGTGCTTCTTTGTGTGCTACTGATACTAAATAGAGTAAGCAGAAAAAAAAAAAACTAGTTTAATTTTAACAAAACGAAACAATTACCAAAACAAAGGTTATATAATGTCCAATAATGAAAAATTAGTAAGACTTGGAGAAGGAGAGACCATTTTCTTTTAGGGTAACTGCACATCCTCAAGGAGAAAATATATTATGTGATGCATGTAGAATAGAGCGAACAGGGAGTCTGGCTGGACACCAGAAGTAGACAAAATAACAAGGTTGTTTCTGTGCCTGAGTGAGAACAGCTTTTTGGGGAATGTGTCCGGATTCCTAGCTTGGAATATTTACCTTTGCTTAAGGATCCACATCAGGAGCCTGAGACTCTTTTTGAGCTGCAAAAAGTCAGCCAGCACAATGCCTGACATGTTGTTGGCACTCAGAATTTATTAAAAGCAGTCAAGAAAGGACTGTCTTCAGCTACTGACATTAGAAGAACTGAGCCTTTGGTCAGTGTTTGTTCATCTTGCTTTAACAAGATGTGGTGTTCTACTGAATTATTCCCAAATGGCTTAAAATGAATCCCTACTGTATGCAGAGCATTAAAGATACCAGCTAAGGAGAGCTGTGTAAGGTACCACCATATTCTTGCTTTGAGGTAGTTGGGAGAATTCTTGTTGGGGAATGCTGGGAGACATAAGTTATGATTTCTACAACAGTTCTATGCAAGGCAGGTATTAAATTTCTTTTATTT
>NW_004949096.1:18968934-18990318 GCF_000317375.1 Microtus ochrogaster | reverse complement strand
GGGTTCTCTGTGGTTTTGGAGCCTGTCCTGGAACTAGCTCTGTAGACCAGGCTGGTCTCAAACTCACAGAGATCCACCTGACTCTGCCTCCCGAGTGCTGGGATTAAAGGCATGCGCCACCACCGCCCGGCTCTTTTATTTTATTTTTTTGAGACAGGGTTTCTCTGTAACAGCTTTGAAGCCTATCCTGAAACTCACTCTGTAGACTAGACTAGCCTTGAATTTACAGATATCAGCTTCCCAAATGCTGAGATTAAAGGCTAGCACCACCACTGCCCGGTTTAAATTTCTTACTTTGCAGTTAAGAAAAGTGAGTCCCAGCCGGGTGGTGGTGGTGCACGCCTTTAATCCCAGCACTTGGGAGGCTGAGGTAGGTGAATTTCTGTGAGTTTGAGGCCAGCCTGGTCTACAAGAGCTAGTTCCAGGACAGGCTCCAAAGCTACAGAGAAACCCTGTCTAGAAAAACCAAAAAAAAAAAAAAAAAAAAAAAGGAGAAAGAAAGAAAAGTGAGTTCCTTAGAGAAGTCAGAATTTCTTTCTTTGTTTGTTTGTTTTTATTTTGTTTTACTTTTCAAGCATCTATATTCCACTTCTCTTGTGGAATTTATTTTTTGTAACTTTTTTTTCTAAACATTTATTTTATTTACTATGTATGCAATGTTATGCCTTCATGTATGCCTACAGGCCAGAAGAGGACACCAGGTCTCATAGATGGTTGTGAGCCATCATGTGATTGATGGGAATTGAACTCAGGATCTCTGGAAGAGCAGTCAGTGCTCTTAACCTCTGAGCCATCTCTCCAGCCCCCAGAATTTCCTGTTGAAGGTCTCTTAGCATGAGACCTTAGGGGATGGCTCAGTGGCTGAGAATAATACAAGTATGAGGACACCAGAAGAGAGTATTAGAATTCGATCCTCTGCAACTTGATGGTGTTAGGAATTGAATCTGGGTTCTTGGCAAGAACAAGTGCTCTTAACTGCTGAGACATCTCCGCTTCTCCTGGGCTCCCCCCCTTTTTGGTATTGGTTTTTCTTTCTTGTCTTTTCTTTCATTTTTTCCCCCCCTCCATACAGGGTTTCTCTGTGTAGTCCTGACTGTCCTGGAACTCACTCTGCAGACCAGGCTGGCTTTGAACTTAGGGATTTGCTTGCTTCTGCCTCCTGAGTACTGGTATTAAAGGCATGCACTGCCACTGCCTGGCCCATTTTTAAATTTATATGTGTGGTGTATGCAAATATATGTTCCCATGTGGATGTCAGAGGCAGAGGCTAACTTCTGTCTCGTGGGACCCAGGGAATCAAACTCAGGTCATCAGACTTTACCCTTTGAGTTGTCTTGTTGGTCGTTGGCTAGTCATTTTTTGAGTAGGATTTTAAAGTCCTAGAAACTCTTAAGGATCTATCAGAAACTCTTGTTTTAATATATTTTCTTTTCTCTTAGTGATAAAAAGTAGTTCGTGCTGTTACTGAAATGACATTAAACTTTTAAAAAGTAACAGAAGCTGCATATAGTATGCATGAAGGAAGCTCTGTCTCCGGCACTGAGACTTGTATAGACACGCTTGCACATTGTGTATAGTCTTGTCACCTTGTGAAAAACTGTTTTTTTTTATTTTAAGATATACAAATAATGTATAATTCTCATTTAATGTGGTATTGATACTACTTAGGGAATCATTTTACATGAGCTGGTATATATTATACTCTAAAGAATGACAACTGGCTTAGGCATATTGTGAAGTATTTTAAATGTATATTGTCAAAGTAAAGCCATTACTTACAAATTGAATGGCTGCACTCTGGTGTAAATTACAAACAGGTGCTAACTAAACCCTCACTAAACTACCTTCTAAAGATGCCTTAGTGCCTGCCTGGTGAGCCAGCTCATGCTCCTGGTTTCCAGCAGATGTCACTGTTGGGCAAGAAAAGGGTGTTCTCAGGGTCAGTCTACCATTTTTATAGGTGACTATTGTTGGTAAGTGCATGGACTTCATAAAACGTTGTACTTGAAGGTAGAGGATTTTGTTTTTTGCTTCCTAGTAAGAAATGGGCTGTGAAGATACGTTTTGCTCTTTTCATGTTACAGGGATAATTGCTGTGTGTGCAGATGTATTACTAAGCACATCTGTATTCCAGTAGAGCTCTGTGCTGCTGAGTGGTAGTAATCAGCTCATAGGGTGTCTCCTTTTCTTGTGGGCAGAGGATACCTAACACCCTGGGTAGCAAGCCTTTTGTTTCACTATCAGAAACATCCTTTTTGGTCTAGGAGAAGATCATTTTGAAGATTTTTTTTGACCTTTGAAATGCCCCCCCCCTTTTTTTTTTGAGACAGGGTCTTACTATTTAGCTCTGACTGTCTGACTGACTTGGAACTTGCTAAGTAGACCAGGCCGCTTTGGAACTTACAGAGATCCCTATGTCTGTGCCTTCTGAGTGCTGGGATTAAAGGCATATGTCACCATGATTGCTTGAAATGGTATTTTGAAACTAGAAGGAACCAGAGTTTTTAGTTCAGCCTCTCCCATTCTTCTCCTTTCCTTCAATGCTAGGGATTCTTCTTCTTCTTTTTTTTTTAATATTTATTTATTATGTATACAATATTCTGTCTGTGTGTGTGTCTGCAGGCCAGAAGAGGGCACCAAACCTCATTACAGATGGTTGTGAGCCACTATGTGGTTGCTGGGAATTGAACTCATGACCTTTGGAAGAGCAGGCAATGCTCTTAACCACTGAGCCATCTCTCCAGCCCCAATGCTAGGGATTCTTCCTGGGGCCTCCTACATACTAAGCAAAGAGGCACTGAGAGTAGAGGTGCCAGCTGAGCTCTTTGGGACGCCTTTCCTTCATTTGTTTGTTTAGAGACAGGATCTCGCATAGTCCAGGCTGACCTAGAATTCTTGATATATCATTGGGAGAATGATCTTGAGTTTCTGATCTTCCTGTATCTACCTCTCTTAAGTGCTTATATTACAGGTGTGTGCCACCAATCCCAGTTTACATGATGCTGGGTTCAGACCCAGGACTTTAATGAATGACGGGTAGACACTATGCCTGAGCTGCATCCCCAGCCCTTGCACTTTATTTAAGACCCTGTCTTAAAAAACAAAAGGCTGTGTTCTGAGAACTGATGCTTTTGATCTTTACTTTTCTCTGATGATGAATAGAGACCAAGAAATGTGGTGATGACCAAAGTGTTAAAATTTAGTCCAAAACATCAAAGGTTAGAGTTAGATGCCCTCAATGGATTTTCAAGTTTCTTAGATTTTGTAAGAGGTTGCTTTGGAGTTTACAGGCTGAAACTCCAAACTTCAGCCCCTTGAAGTTCTGCAAGCTACTCAGTTTGTTAGTTACATGGGATTTTCCCAGGGGTGTTCAAGCAAAACACCATATCTGAAGGAAAATAAACGAATATGTGAACTAGTTATAGATCTATAAGAGGGTGAAAGCAACCTAGAAATTAGGCAAATACAACTTTTGCCTTATTTAGAAAGGGGTCCACTTTTTTTTTTCTTGTGCATTGACCTAACTGGTCTTGACACTGTTGCCAAATGACTGACAGAAACAATTTAAAGGAGAAATACTTTATTTTGGCTCATAGTTTGGAGAACACAGTCCCTCATTGTGGCGGAAGACATAGTAACAGGTACACAGTATGGTAGTATTAGGTATGCAGCAGCTGATTGTTTCATGGTGCCCATCAGGAAGCAGAAAACTTGGACCAGAACTTGAGCAGTGCTGGAACTCGTAAGGTCAGCTGGATTCCAGGCCCTCTGTCTAGAAGGTCTCAAATAGTGTCACTAGCTAGGAACCAACTATTCACATGCAAGGGCCCATTGAAAGCGGTTCACTTTCAGATTGTAACAGACAGACAGCTTCTTTAGATGGAGAATATGCTCAACCTGTTATTCAGGACATAGTACAAAGCTAAGAGTAGTAAAAGCCATGCAAAACTGATTGCCTGAGTTCAGTCCTCAGAAGGCACAGTGGAAGGGAAGAACTCTGAAGTTATCCACTACCCTACAGCACGTGTATGCCATAGTACACAGGCTTCACCACTTACATAACTCTCCTGCAACTTCCCTTCCAGAAACCTTCCCTGAGGACTCAGATAATCACCTCTTCCTGTTTGCTGCTTAGCTACTAGATATTTCTTTATTCCACTGATGACAGGAAATTATCTTTACCTTTTTCTCTTTCATGTGTTTGTGCTTATCTTTCTGTCTGTCTTTCTCTTTGTGTGCATGCAAATGCTAGAGGTCAACATCATGTGAATTTTTCTATGACTCTCCACCATATTTATATATATATTTTTTTGAGGTAAGGTCTCCCTATTCAGTTTGGCTTGGCATAGAACAAACACTATGTAGATAGGCTGGGCTCAAACTCACCGAGATCCATCCACCTGCCTCTGTCTCATGAGTGCTGAGATTAAAGGCCTTACTTTTTCATACAGAGTCTTAGTAAACCAGAATTCACTAATTGGCTGCAGTGGCTGGCTGGACATGCTCCTAAGAGCCTCCTTTCTTTGCCTTCCAGTGCTAGAATTAGAGGCATATCGTTTAGGTTTGGATTTGATTAACACTCTGACATGAGCCCACTAAAAGTAGTAATTATGTAAAACTCTCTGCTATCTCTTGAATACTACCTGGTTCTCAGTAGTAACATTGTAAATATTGGTTGAATTGAGTAAGTTGAATTAAAATTGTGTAACTTTTTATATGAGCGATATTAGTGATATTAAACCAACAGCCTTGAGTGTACTAGGCAAGCACTCAACCACGGAGCTTCATCTCCAGCCTTTTTGTTAATTAATTTTAATTAAACTGGTTTTATGTTATTATTGTGTGTACATGCATGCATGCTTTCTGGGAAGGGGCCGGTGCCGTGGTGAGCCTTTGGAGGTCAGAAGACAAATTTGCAGTCAGATATCTCCTCTTCTGCATTTTACATGGGTCCCAAGGATTGAACTTGGGTCATTAGGCTTATTTAGAACATGCGTTGTTTTTAGTTATTCTTGATAATTTGTTTAGGCTGACCTTAATCTCACTGTAACCCATGTTGTTCTACTCGTTGGCCTCCCTAGGATAGGAGTTCTATTACATTCCTGTACTGTGGTACCCAACTTGCATTCCTTATTTTGGTGTGAAATATTAATCTTGTTGTCCCTTTTTGGCAAAAAAAAAAAAAGATTAAAAGATCCATAATATATTAATTAATTGACACCACTTTTTTTTTTTTTTTTGAGACAGTGTTTCTCTGTGTAGTCCTGGCTGGCTTGGAACTCACTTTTTAGACCACTCTGACTTTGAACTCACAGATATCTACCTGCCTTTGCCTCCTGAGTGCTGGGTTTAAAGGCATGTGTCCCTACTGCCCTGCTATCATCATCATTTTTAAAAATTTATTTATTTTTTTTATTTTATGTGCATTGGTGTTTTGCTTGCAAGTATCAGGTCCCTTAGAACTGGAGCTGCTAACAGTTGGGAGCAACCGTGTGAGTGCTGAGAATTGAACCCAGGACCTCTGGAAGAGCAGTCAGTGCTCTTAACCTCTGAGCCATCTTTCCAGCCCCTCATTATAATTTTCGAGACATAGTATTATGTGTTCCACTCTGGTCTCCAAATAGCTTAAGGCTGTCCCTGAATTCCTGATTTGCCTTCCGCCATCTCTCAAAGTGTGTTAATAAAGATGTGTACCAGCATATTCAGCTCATGTCTTTCCATCTTAGAGTGAATCATTGGTGCAGTAAATACATGCTGAATAAATGAAGTGGCATTCCTTACAGTAAAGATACACTTTCTAGAATGCTCCCAGGGGCCTGAATTTGTTCTTCTGTTTCACTGTGGTGCTGGGTTCCTGATTATCAACTGGTTGTGCTGAAGCCTGTAAGAAGTCTCTGGCATCCATCCGACCAGATGCCCTTCACGTTGGTTGCCCACTGATGACTGCATTCTTTGATCCTGGTGTTTAGCATCTCAGTGATACTTTATCTCTGCTGGTCAATGCTGGAAATTTTTTCTGTATTAAGATTGAAACAGGCTAGTTGGTAGAATGCTTGCCTAGCATGCATGAAGTCCTGAATTGTATTCCCAGCACTGAATAAACCAGGTGTGGTGGTACATACCTGTAATTCCAACCCTTGGTAGATAGAGATAGGAGCATCCTTTGATGACTAGCTTGGACTACATGAAGCTCTCAGAACAGATAGATGATGTTAAATATGGCCAGAACCCATGCTTGGAACAACCTATTGTGGGGCTGTATTTTTGGTATCAATATTTGATGAAGTTCAGAATTAAATGTGTAAAGGTTCTGTCCTATTCATATTTTATTTTTCTTTTAGGTTTTGTGGAAGATACTGAATTTTCTCAGATGTAGATTGTTTTGGAAAATGTGTACTTTATTTATTTATTTATTTTTTAGCAGAAAGAGGTTCTGAACATCATTATAATGAATCTGTTTTGTTTTACTTTTTGTAGTGTTATAGAAAGAACTGAGGATCTCTTCCTGTATGGACTGTAGTACTGGATTGTGCCTATGCCCAATCTTTTTTTTTTTTTTAACGAATTTATTTGTTTATTTTGGGAAGGCATGCACATGTCACTGAGTGTTCAGAAGTTGGGGGATGGCTTGTAGGAGTCATCTTCTGCTTTATGGGTCCCAGGGATTGAACTTAAGTCATCAGCTTTGGTTGCCGTCCACCAGACTGCCTTTTAAATTTCGAGATGATTCTAGGTTTTGGTTGTTATTAGAATGCAGAACTCTTTTTTTTTTTAAAAAAAAATGTTTATTTATTTATTATGTATAAAGTATTCTGTCTGTGTGCATGTCTGCAGGCCAGAAGAGGGCACTAGACCTTTTTACAGATGGTTTTGAGCCACCATGTGGTTGCCGGGAATTGAACTCAGGACCTTTGGAAGAGCAGGCAATGCTCTTAACCACTGAGCCACATCTTCAGCCCCGAATGCAGAACTCTTATATAATATTTTTGCTCAATAAGAATGCAGAGGTTGACTGGTTACCTCTATAAACAACTGGTAAAATTGTGGTCTTTGTTACTTAAGGTACAATAAACTTTTGGATTATTACTCTGAAGCTTGACAATTCAGGACAAAGAATAAACAGTGGTCAACCAAGAGACTTTCATCTTGGGGATGGACAAATGATGACGTGTTCATTCTGGGAGGAAAAAAAATGAGAGCCAGGTCTTAGGAAATAGAAAAGGAACAAAATCTATGGTACAATAAGCGGCATAGTTTGTGAGATACAAAGGGAAGCTAATTCCAGGGCCTAGAGGACAGAACTGAAGAGTTTCTGATAAGGCTGCCTCTCCTGAGTAACTCTGACTCTTATAACCCAGAAGGACAGACACGCGTGCAAAGTATTCCCTCATGCATACATTAGCTAGTGGATGAGTCGGGTTAACAGACCCTTATTAGACACTACTATTTACCAGGACTCTTTAAGTATCAGCAAAAACTTCTCATTCTAATGAGAGAAAGACAATAAACCAAAGTACCTAGAATGCTAGATGGTGACAAGTTCTATGGAGAAACGAGGTGGACATAAAAATATGTAGGGTGTTGGGGGTTGCAGTTTAAAAATAGGATAATTAGAGGAAGTTTGATAGGTAAAATTGGAGCAGTTCAAAGATCTGACATTATTATTATTATTATTGTTATTTTTGGTTGGTACTGGGGATTGAATATAAGGCTTCCCATGTGTTAAGCAAATGCTTTATCATAGTCCTAAAGATTTTAAGAGATTATTTGGCCGCTGCTGGAGAATAGACCAAAGAGTGAAGTAACTTAAATTATGCTAGCTCACACATCTATAGATTATTTTGTGTTTTAAGGCTAGTGAAAGCCAGTAGACAAGAGCCACCAGCTGTCAGAATAGAAAGACTTAAGGGCCAAGGATATAGCACTGTGGCAGTGCACTTGCTCAGCATGTGCAAGGCCTTGACTTCAGTCCCAATACTAGAGTGAGGAGAAGAAAAAAAGAAGGTTTTGATTGTGTGTAGGAAGGGCTGCTGAGTGGATGAATGAGAGAGTCAATCATCCTCAACAGTGCTCCCCCACAGTCTTCAAATCAGAAGATGTGTTATTAGAATTATGCAGAAGGGAGAACCTGAAAAATTTATACAGAACAAAGCTTCATAAATGGAAATGCCTAGGTTCTGTTGCTTAAATAACTAATATAGATTTATTTGTTAAAAAATGAAACATTTCAAAAATGTGCAATTATAGAAAGAAGCCAGTGCTAAGAGATAACCACTGTGAACAATTTGTGTGTAACTCCAGTCGTCCTCTGTGCAGACGAAAACAGTTCTTACCTTGATTTGTGAAAGTGAGATCATGCCTGGTCTGTTCTTCAATTTACTTATCTCTCATACTGTCATGGCCATGTTTTCACGTTCCATATGGTTAACAGTGGCTCAGTGTTCTAGCCACAGTTAGTTGTCCCCTGGTGATCTGATCTGGGTGGTTTTTGTTTCTGTATTGTACCTGCTGGAACATTTTTGTATATTCATGCATATGTTTCCAGAAGATGAATTCCCAGGGTCAATAAGTATGACTGCGAATAGCAAATGAAAATTATAGTGTGTTCATTATTACTAATTTAAGATGGCATAAAATACTCCTTATTTTCTGTTATTTTATTGAACTTAATTTCAAAGATCAGTACTCCTAATTCTTTTTGCCTCATAGTCTGAAGTTTCATAGTAGTAAATTTTTCCATCATTGGATTTTTTTATATTTATTTGTTTATTATACATACAATATTCTGTTTGCATATATGCCTGCCAGAAGAGGACACCAGACCTCATTACAGATTGCTGTGAGCCACCATGTGGTTGCTGGGAATCAAACTCTGGTCCTTTGGAAGAGCATGCAGTGCTCTTAACCGCTGAGCCATCTCTACAGTCCCTCCATCATTGGATTTTCAGGAACTTAATTTGAGAAAGACTTAATTGGTCTTAAATTTTATGGTGTTATATACTTTCCTTATTTACATGTTCGTATGAGAAAAGCCTAACATCTGAGTTTCAAACCACATGGTCTCTTTTTCTTCCAGACAGACAGACAGACAGACAGACAGACAGACAGACAGACAGACAGACAGACGTTAGCTAATTCTAAGACAGTGGATTTAGATATCTGAGGTGTCAGCCAGATTAATTAGGTAATATGAGTATAACAATAGGTAGAAGAGAGGCATAGTTTGATGTTACTCTTTTTCACCCTTTTGTTCATCTCCTTTTTGTTTGTTCAGTGTTTATTTATTTATTTATTTAAAAAAAGCCTAGCCAGTTTGTCCTCCTGACTTACTTTCTCAAGTTTAAGCTTTGCAGATTCATGCCAGTATGAACAGCTTACTTTTTTGGGGCAAATGCTAGCAGCTGTTTCCAGGGTCCTGTTTGCAAAGCAGATGCTCTACTATTAAACTATATCTCTACCTCCCAATCAGTCTGAATTCTAAGTGTGATTTTTTTTCCCCCTTCTCTTACATTAGGGTTAGGCAAGCTTTGTGTAAAGGACAAGATAAACATTGACAAGATAAATATTTTGGGTTTTATAGATAGTAGATTTCTGCCTTTCGTTTGAGGTTTTTTTTAATGCATGTGGAGAGTGTAACAGGCATGGGTGTGTGTATGTGTGTGTTATAACAGGGTGTTTGTGTCTCCCAGACTAAAAGATTCTGCTTCAGCTTTCTAGTACTTCTACCCACTGAACTATATCCCCAGTACCTCCTGTGAGACTTTTTTGATGGTTAAGAGCAGGTGTAAGGGGGGCTGGAGAGATTGCTCAGAGCACTGGCTGCTCTTCCTGAGTTCATTTCCCAACAATCACATGGTGGCTCACAACCATGAGATCTGTTGCCCTCTTCTGGCTTTCAGGCATAGATGGAGGCAGAATGTTGTATACATAATAAATAAATCTTTTCTTTAAAAAAGAGCAGGTGTAAGTGATTGTAAATTTCTTGTTTCTTATATTATCCACTTGAAGCACTCATCCAGCCTCACTAAATCTGTTTTGGGAATTTCGTGTCTTTGAGGCAACTTGGTAAGCTTTGAGCCTCCATGTCTTCTAGGTAGTGGGCCTGACAGGCAACCCTTCCCTAATTATCGGCCAGATTAGAACCTGGTAGGACTAAATTATCCCTCTTCCCTTTCTGAGGCTGAATGGTATAGAGCAAGCAGGTCATGCGTTTTGTGTATACAAACTCTGAAAAATGTAATCTTTATCAGATCGGGATGGAGTGTCAGGAGACTTGTTAGGAGCGGCGGGCCACTTCCCGCCGCTCTTTACCCAAAATAATTACAACGAAACTGTATTCTTTTAAACACTGCTTGGCCCATTAGTTCCAGCCTCTTATTGGCTAGCTCTTACATACTGATCTAACCCATTTCTAATAATCTGTGTAGCTCACGAGGTGCCTTACCAGGGAAGATCTTAACCTACGGCTGTGCTGGGTGGGAGAATCATGGCTGGCGACTGCTTGACTCGGCTTCTTTCTCCCAGCATTCTGTCTGTCTGCTCCCCCTACCTAATTTTCTGTCCTATCAGGGCCAAGGCAGTCTCTTTATTTAACACAAAACAAAAGACTCTCCTTCATCAGAGACTGGTGAAATCTATATGTGTGCTGAAAATACACTGAGAGAAACGTCCCATATATTCATTCTTCCTCCTTTTGGTCCTCCTCTCTACTATCTATTCAGAGAAATATTCTAAAGGATACATTGGAGTGTGTTTCAGGACTTTAGCACCAGGGGTAAGGGATTCTCTTTGCATAATATATTTTGTTTATTGTAGCAGGTTTTAGCCCAGTTTCTCCTCTTGGATTTCTCTTGCGTGCGCGCGTGTGTGTGTTGGTGAGTGTGTGTGCATGCATGTGCATGTGTGTGTGTGTGTGTGTGTGTGTGTGTGCACGCGTGTGTGTTGTATGTTCCAGTGCATCTTATTTTTGCTTCTTTAAAAAAACATTTTACGTGTGTGTGTGTGCTCCCACCTACCTATGGAGTTCAGAGGTGTCAAGTCCTCTGAAACAGAAATTATCCTTGGTTGTGAGCCTCCTGATGTTGGTGGTGGGAGAGAACTGCACTCTAAGAGCAGTAATGCCCCAACCATTGAGCTATCTCTCTAGCCCTTTTGCTGATGATGTTTCTGTGAATAGATTCATAGGATCTGTTCAGTGCTTCAGTGTGGGTCTGTTAAATTAATCTGGAGATGACATATAGTCCTCAAGGTAGGTTTGGCCATTGGGATGGTTCCAAAATTTTCAATTTCCCACATAAATCTAGATTTCTGCATTTTGTTGGGGGGAAAAGCATAAAATATAGTAATACTAATATCTATTCCCACTTAATAATCAGCAGGAGTTGAACAGTTATACCTCAAACCAAAACATAAATTCTTTCTTTGTTTTTTTGAGTCAGAGTCCTGTTTTAGAATCAAGGCTGTCTTTGAACTCCCTGTGTAGACTGGCAGGGCCTCAAACTCTTGGTGATCCTATACCCTCTGTCTCGCCGGTGCTGGTATTGCAGGCATACCTGCCCTGGCCTTGAAGTTTGCGTACTGCTGTCCCTTCCTTCCTCCCTAAATTTGGGATTACAGAGATGCTGGAAAAAAACATAAGACTTTTTCTTTTCTCCCTCTTTCCATTTTTTGAGTTGGTTTTATGACACCCAGGCTAGCCTCAAACTCCTGTGTAGCTGAAGATGACTTTGATTTTCTTGCCTGTGCTTCCCAATGCTGGATTAATGGGAACTACTATACCTGGTTTGGTATGAGCTTTCTTGCCTTAATCCACAGTAGGCTGACTTCATAATTCCTACTTGTCAAGTTTATGTGGAGATTGTTGCATCGTTTTGAAGATTAAGGGTACAGTGGCATTTTTCTGTGTTCTGCCAAAGGGACTGGACTTCAGTACTCTCGCCCTTACTAGATCTTTTCTACCTAATTGAGCCACAGAGGCTTCCCTGCTGTCTGTGGGTTGACATGCTGACAACCCTCTCACCTAAGAAGCTGCCTGATTTTTTAATAGCAACAATTAACAAATTCCTCCTGTTTCCAGAGGGGAAGGAAGGGAGAGTCCAAGCTGATTTGCTAGATGGGACTCACTTGAGTGAGCACCTCCATTTTGTGAAGTCACATAGAATGAGAGCTACCTTCTTTTGGACTGCATGAGTGAACGACATGAAGTGTGTCACCCTTGACATAGGCATAGGCACGTGATTTGGCTGTTTCTTGCCAGGAAATTAAAATCAAGTGAGAGAAAAAGTGGAAGATTTATTAAGACTCCAAGGCTGAAATGATGACCTTGTTGTTGATAGTTGAGCTTGTTGACGTAATGCCCTTTTGTTTTGCTGCATCAGAAGGTGTGAATATGAATCTTTCTGTCTCTTCCATTTTTCTTCTCTACACGTTCACATAGGTTTCTGCAGTTGCCTTCTCTGCTGTCTTTTTTTACTCACTTTGCCTAGTAAGGTTGCTTGTTATCATCATCTTTTCTTTGTTCTGATAGTAGATAGACATCTCACCATATGTGACATAGATTACACACAACAAATTTTCAAGTAATAGTACAATATTAACTATATGCACATTGCTGTATAGTATGTCTTTGATTGATTGAGATGGTACTGGAGATTGAAACCAATGCTTTGCTTATGCTCTGAACTCTTTATACTATATCCCTAATCCTTGTTTTGCTTTAAAAATATTTATTTTTATTTTATGTGTATGGGTGTTTTGCCTCCATATATGTCTGTACATAAATGCATGTTTTGACTGAGGAAGCTAGAATCACCTGAAACTGGAGTTATAGATAATTGTTAGCCACCATGTAGGTGCTTGGAATTGAACCTGAGTCTTCTGGATGAGCAGCCAGTGCCTCATCTAACCGCTGAGTCATCTTTCCAGCTCTCACTTTTCATTAAAATGATTGTTTTTCTCCAGATAGCCCTGCTGTCCTTGAACTCTGTAGACCAGACAGGTCTCAAACTCAGAGATCTGCCTCCCTTTGTCTCCCAAGTACTAGGATTAAAGGCGTGAGTCACCATCACCCAGCTATTAAATTTTTTAAAAACAGCTCTTATTTATTTATATTTTGGTTTGGGGGTTTCACTGTGTAGCTTTGGCTGTCCTGGAACTTGCTTTGTAGACCAGGCTGGGCTCAAACTCAGAACGTCTGCCCCTGCCTTCTGAGTTCTGGGAGTAAGTGTAAGTCACCACTGCCTGGCTATTAAAATTTTAAAGTTACACGTGTTTATTTTGATAGGTGGGGCAAGAGTACCTTGCTGTCAGGTGTCTCTTGAAGTTTCCCAGGCTGTCCTTGAACTTGTGGTCTTCCTTTAACCTCCTGAATAGCTCTTATCACAAACCTGAACCACCAGGCCTGACTTGTACAATAATCTTGAAGTGTTTCATCTTTCATGATTGAAATTCTCTATTCAGTGACCCTGTGGCACTAGCATTCTCATTGTGTTTTATGAGTCTCAGTAGACGATACACGCACATACGTTGTTTTTCAGTGGTGGAAGTTGAATCTAGGGAAGGAGTCTTATATGCTAGATAAGTACTCTATCACTGAATCACCCCCCACTCCAAGGGTCTTACTTTGTAGCCTAAACTAGCCTAGATCTCCTAATTCTCTTTCCTTAGCCTAAGCATGTATTTCTTTGTTTGGTTTGTTGAGACAGGGTTTCTCTGTATAATAGTCCTGCCTGTCCTGTAACTCGCTTTGTTGACCAAGCTGACCTCGAACTCACTGATATCTACCTGCCTCTGCCTCCTGAATGCTGGGATTAAAGGCATACGCCACCACCGCCTTGCTCTAGTTTTTGATATAATTTTTGTAAGTATAGTAATTGTCTTTTGTGCTTGACTTATTTCACTTAACATTGTATCCTCAGGGTTTATCTGTGTTGTGTTGTACCATGTGTAGAAAATGTTCTTAATTTCTATTTTTGTGTGTATGCCTATGTTTATGGAAGCCAGAAGTTGATTTCAGGTGTTGGTTGTTCTCTTTAGTTTTTGAAGTCGAGTCTCTCAACGGAACCTGGTTGATTCAGCTAGACTGGGTAGCCATTGAACCCTAGGGCTTTTCTTGCCTTGACCATTCTAGTTCAGGGACTAAAGATGTACACTGTCGCATACAGCCTTTTTTTTAAGGACTCTAGTGGCTCAAACTCTGGTCCCTATGCTTATGTGGCAAGTATTTTACCCCTTGAACTGTCTCTCTAACCACTTCCTGTTTAACTTTTCTTAATTTTTAAAATCTGTTATATGAATTTGCCACATTTTTTTGAGATTGTAATATAGTTACATTTCTCCCTTTCTTTCCTTCTTCTGAGCCTTCTCATATACCCTTCCCACTCTTTTAAATTCATAGGCTCTTTTCAATAATTGTTGGAAGTGTATTTTCAGGGCTGATCATTTGGCACTGGACAACCAATTGGTGTGCTTTTCCTGAGGAAGATCACTTCTCCTCCCCGCTGTCTTCAGTTGCTTATAGCTCTTTCTGTAGGGTTGTCAGGATCCCAAATATAGACTAGGGCGGTAGTTCTCAACCTTCCTAATGCTATGACTCTTCAAGTTCCTCATGCTTGGTGACCCTCAATCATGAAATTATTTTCTTTGCTACTTTGTAACTGTAATTTTGCTCTGTTATGAAATGTAATGTAAATATCTGTGGTTTCTGATGGTGTTAGGTGACCCCTATGAAAGGGTCATTAGACTCCTCCGCCCACAAAGGGGTCGTGACAGTTTGAGTGGGTCACACCCACCGCTGGACTAGGGTGAGGATCACTGAACCTTTTCTTCCCAAGGTGGGGATGTTGAATAAATCTCCTTTCCCTGCTTTTCGCTGTTATTTATTTATTGAAGATGGATGGCTGAAGCTGCTTTTTTTTTCTTTTTCTTTTTTGTTGAGGGGGGCAGTGGTTGCTGTTAGGGCACAAGCTTTGGCTTTGATTCTGATAACAATACCATTTGTATATTTTTGCTTTTGTTGCTTATGCTTTTGATATTGTATATAACAAATTATCACCTCTTCAGTGTCATTAAATTTTTCTTTTAGGAATTTAATAGTTTCAGTTGTTACATTTAGTCTAACACGTTTTGAGTTACTTGTGTAGGTGATTTAAGGCTCATTTGCATTTGGATGTACAGTTTTTCTGGCACCCTTGTTAGGGCCATTTTACCTTTTTACACCTCATCATTCATTTTTGTTATCTCCATTCTCTTCTATTGGTCTATATGTGTTTTTGCCTAAGTTCTGTGCTGCCTTGATTATGGTAGCTTTGCAATATGTTTTAAAATCAGGAAATGTGAGACTCTAGCTTTGTTCTTTCTCAATATTATTTTGACAATTTAGCATACTCTGAGATTCCATAGAATTTTAAGACTTTTCTGTTTCTAAAAGAAAGAATATGCAGTTGTGATTTTGATAGGATTGCATTGAATCTTGATTATTTGGAGTATTATTTATTAGCAGCTTTGGGGATTTGATTGGCACCTTTGTATGGGTTCCTTGTTTACTGTCTCAGAACAAGGATTTGGATAGTGAATGAATAGTAGCAAAAGGAAAGCCAGTTTATTAGAAAACAGTACACTTACCACCAGAACAGAAAGAAAGTTTATAGCTCAAATAACCTGGCTATACAAAATCAGGGAGATCACGTCACAAAGGAGGGCTTTCTCACACATGGCTTTCTTAGATTTGTTCTGCAGACTGCTGTGTGCGTCTGAAATCTTCACCCAGCAGTTTGCACTTTAGACTGAGGCCCAGGCTGTTTGCAGACTGTTGGATAGACTGCTCTTGCAAGGTTTTATTTGAATGTGGTACATGTGGTTCTCAGGGTTCTTATACCTATGTTTAAGCTTTTATAGTAATTATCTTTAAAATACCTTTCTGAAAAAACATGTTTTAGACATGATGGTTTGAATGGGCAGTGTGTTTTATATTCCTGGCATATAGTAGCTGTAATTAAAGGGAAAAAATGTGAATTTTGGACTACATAGTGACTGTTTTCTTAAAATTATTTGTTTCTTTCTTTATGTTTAGAAATTAAACCCAGGTCCCCATTCATGCTAGTTCAACTACATCCTGTCTCTAAGCTACATTCTCAGCTTTACATGTGTTCTTAGTTCATCAAAAAAAAAAATTAAATGTGGAAACTGAGAATAAACTCAAGGTCACATAGCATAAGAGATGGTGATATAGGATGCATCTTAAGGTACAATCTGCATAATTCTGAAACTCAGATACCAGATCGTGTCATTTTTGTTATATAGAGTTTCTGTTGCTTAGACTCAGACCATTAAATGACATCAGGGAGGTGTAGCAGCAGAGGCACTCTTGCCATTGGGTTAGGTAATCCTTCACTGTGGGAGGCTGTCTCATGCCTTGAAGGGTGTTTAGTAGTATTCCTGCTGTTACATAAGTAACACTCCCTCAAACCAGTTGCAACTACCAAAATGTCTCCAGAAATCGTCAGGTTGCCCCTGGGGAAACCCTCCTCCAGAAAACACTGATAAAGTATTTCATGATTTGTTGTCTGTTGATCTGTCTGCTGTTTTAATGAGGCATCTTGAGAGGAACTGGCAGTGGCTTCAAAGGATCCTTGTTACAAAAGCCCTGGTTCTGGTGGTCTTGAATCATGCCTTCCATTGCTCCCCCTCCCTTTTTTGTCTTTTCTCTTTTGTTTGTGATTTTCTTAAATAAAATGCAGCTGGATAAAGTGGTATTTATAAGGATTTTTTTTACGCAGGTATCCATTCAGTAGACATTCAGATCACTTCAATTATAGCCATTAGCGCTAGTTAAAAAGAAAGCAATTTACATGTTCTAATTATAGTGGGGGCTACAAATTTTTCAGCAAGATAGAAATGAAATGGCTTCCAGGTTCCACAGAGTTAATCTTCATCAGGGTAGTATGATTGATATGCTGGAGGACGTTAATGTGCAGTTCTTTTGGGGAACGGAGGAGGAGAGTGGAAATTGCAGTTTCTCTGCTAATTGTACTTTAGGTGTCACTTATGACAATTCTATGTTGTCTAGACAGAGGGAAATTGTAGAGAAATCATTCCAATGGATTCTCAGATGCTGAGTCCAGAAAGACTCAAGACAGTTGCTGATCAAGAGCAGGGTGGAAGGGCGAGTGTACATCCCCAGAGGCAAGTGAATAAAGTCACACGTCCCCAAGAGAAGCAAGCAGTCAGAACTAACCTCAGATATAATAAAGTGATTGTACTCCCAACTCTGTGTGAGCTCATGGACTAACCAGAGACTGCTGAGACACAGCTGGAGCCTTTGCCCTCTTGTCTATTTCTATAGACTCAGAAACTCCTTGCATGAAGATCTGAGCTGGGGACGCTGCCTCTGTGACAGTTAGTAAAGCCCAACTCACTCTGCTTCCTTTTTCTACATTTTCCTGTAAGGTTCCATTGGCTTTCTCTCCTTGCCTTTTTGGTTTGGGCCCTAAGGTCTTTGTTCCTGTTAAAGTGTTTTTAGTATGTGAATGTTAAGTCAGAGCCCGTTACTTTTTTTAAAAAGTTTTATCATTGTATTTTATGTATATGGGTGTTTTGCCTGCATGTGTGTCTGTGCCCCTTGAGCATGCCTGGTGCTCATGGAGGCCAGAAGAGGGCATTGGATATGGATCACCTGGAACTAAAGTTGTGGGTGGTTATAATAAGCTACCATGTGGGTGCTGGGAATGAAACCTAGGTCCTTTGGAAGAGCTTGAAGTGCTCTTCACTGTTGGGCTACTTCTCCAGTCCTGGCTGTTAACCAGGAAATCAGTTAATCCAGTTATCAGAATTGTGGAATTCTGTTAATCACTTCATGATTTTAGGGAAATAAGTTAGGATACACTGACCCCTCCCTTCATGTATATGTTGCCTCGTAATTAAGGTACATTCCAGTGACAGCTTGTGGGATTTGCATGTAAGTTTACAGTTTTCGAGGTTCAGTCCATTATGGTCAGTTGTGGGAAGCGTGGCGGCATGCAGGCAGATGTGGTGCTGGAGCTGGGAGTGCCACATCTTGACTCAGAGGCCACAGGACTGACTGTCACACTGAGTGAAGCTTGAGAAAAAGACCTCAAAATCTCCCCCACAGTGACACTTTTCTATTAGAAGGTGTGGCCCTGGTTAAAGGCCTTCCAGCCTCCCCCAACAAGGCTACATCTCCTAATAGTGCCACTTATGGGGGCCAAACACATTCAAACTACCACAGGTACAAATTTGGTTTCCATTCTCTTCACTTTTGGTGCTAGAATACTTTGTACTCTGATGTTTCACTATCTTTTGCTCACTGCCCAGAAATATTGGAGAATACACTAATGTTTGGTAAAGAGTTTTTGTGCCTTTCTGGTGAAAGGCATTGTTCTGAGTCTCCTGGATGGCTTATGCTTGTCCGCAGTAAAATAAAGCTGATCTGAACCATAGACATTATGAGCGCTTTCTCTAGGATGTCTGCTTGCCTCCCCATTACCTTTTAATTGTGAGCCTGCTTTGTTTGTTCCACCTCACAACAGGGACAGGAATTGTCTGTCAGGCAACTGCACCATGTAATCTGAGGGCACCCTTAGAAATATGGGCCTACAGTGATGAGATCGTTGGATAGCTGAAATGATAATTGCTGGTGTAGGAAATAGGGAGGCTTTGATGCCTCTGCTTTAAATCAGAGGTGTCAACTTGGAAATCATAATAGAGGTGTCATTTTAGAACACACAATTATTTTTTACAAAGAATAAGGACTTGTCATCTCCTATCCTGGGCTTGCGCTAAGATCTGGAAACTGCAGAGCAAGATTAAGAAATGAAGCAAGCAACATTACATCCGATTATTTTTGACCTGCTGCCCTTTTACCCCCTCCAAACATTGCCCTCTTTCCTTATGAGTTCTCTTGGAAACATATAGTCTAGGAACATCAGTGGTCATTTCCTAGGCAAGAAGCCAACCTCTGACTCTTTGATTTTATGAGCCTCTGAGGGACCAGGCTTATTTATTAGGACAACTATGTCAGCACTTTAACCTGAGTGGTTTAAGTGACCAAGAGGATGAAAGCCTCCTTCCTTCAGGAATTTTTTAGTGTGTGTTTTCAATGTCTCACATCTTGTTTGAGAGTCATGGGGTCAGTAAAGAACAATCAGATACGCTTCCTTTCTTATTCCTCCCAGTCTAGTTAGACTGCCTGCTGATTCATGGGCTTGGATATTTATTTGTCTCCTATTATATGTTAATTAGGATGTGAATTTTGATGGAGATTAAATAATGATTTGGAACCAGTACTAGCTTTTATGTAGCTTGTAAGTCTAAAACCAGGCACAGATGTACTCATCAATAACTGCAGGGGGGCTTTTTGTTTGTTTGTTTGTTTTAAAGACAGTCTGTCTATGGAGCTACGGTGTAGACCAGGCTGGTCTCGAATTCACAGAAATCTCCCATCTCCACTTCTCTCTCTCTAGTGCTGGAATGAAAAGTGTGTACCGCCATTGCCAGCCTCAGAAGATCTCCGTGTCTTGAGAGGTGCCACAATATTGGTGGAGTTTTGAAGGATTTTTATGGGCAGCCTCAAGGGAGAAGAATGTTCTAGAGAGAATAAATAGCCACCATAGAAGAATAACAAGAGTGTATATAGTTTATCTAGAGCAGGGGTTCTCAAAGTTTGATAGTGAACCCCAGAAGTCTAGAGGTTCTTTTGAATGTTGAGATGTTCTTTGTCTTTTCACTTGATTCTTTTTTTTTTTTTTAAATTTATTATGTATACAGAGCTCTGCCTACATATATCCCTGCAGGCCAGAAGAGGGCATCAAATCTCATTACAGATGGTTGTAAGCCACCATGTGGTTGCTGGGAATTGAACTCAGGACCTTTGGAAGAGCAGCCAGAGCTCTTAACCACTGAGCCATCTCTCCAGCTTCCTTTTCACTTGATTCTTTCACAGCGCTTGTAAGGTGGAATTTTCTAGACCGAGTGACATATGATGATGTTACATAGCTGATACTATTCAAGGGTATGTGCTCTTCCTGTTTGTAATTTCAAATAAGTTTTAGCATCAGTAGATCCCATATAAATAAAAGTTTAGTAGCCCCATGGTTTTGAAGAAGCTTTGATATCAAAAGTGTGAAAGCTTCTGAATAGACTAAAAGAAAAGAGAAATTTCACTGCAAAAACATTTTATGCCAAGCTGTGACACTTAAATTTGATTTTCTAGGCATAAAGACACTGTTGGTTTGCTTTTGGCTCCTGAATTTAAACAGTGGATGTCACACAGATAAAGCAAGGGAATTATCCCTTAAGACTTGGGGTTCCAGTGGCACCTTAGCTCCTAATGTGATCTCTTCTATCTGCAGAGGCTGCACAGTTCTGACACCTGATGTTTGCACTGGTTGGAGAAAGTCTAGGCATGTTTGTTGCTTTAAGATATTGGTTTTCTCTGTAATATGACAACAAGGATCCTTAGGGTAAAATTGTTTAGTAAAGAGGTGTTCTTACTGACTTGTGTATTCTTACTAGATTATCACCTAGACTTTCTGCTCCCCAAATCCTGGTATCTAAAGTGAAAACTGGTTGTTGGTTTATTCTTTTGTTTTTGAAATGGGCTCTCCTGTAGTCCAGGCTGGCTTCCAACTCATACTAAGCAGGTAGTCTCCTGCTTCCACTTCCTGGTTTTATAGGCATGTGCCGCCAGATCCACCTAAAGGTTCTTTTTTTTTTTCTTGTTGATAATCTGTTGTATACTCCTTGATCAACCCCCCCCCCAAGTTTTCTTCTACTGTTTTGTCTTCCTAGTCATCAAAACATACATATGAAACAGAGAACCTCTTGAAAATATTCATAATATTCATTAGAGAGAACATTGATACGAAATGTTAGGAATTTTGCAGCTTAAATTGTGCACCTATTGACATGTAATCTTTCCGGTGAGGTGCTAGCAATCAACCCGGTCAGCAAGCTCCAGTCATGCTCTGACCCCCCTCCCAGTCCCACCCAGTGAGCCATGGCTCCTCCCATCTTGCTGTGTTACCCAGACTGGTCTCTAACTTTTGATCTTCCTATAATAACCAAAGAGTAGCTAGAATTACCTTGCCAGGCTGTCTTTCAAGGAATTTTATGTAAGCAAATATTTTAGAACAGAAGCAGGCAAGCCTTTTCTTTAAAGGATTTGTGGTAAATATTTTAGGCTTTTTCTCAGTATCATATTCAACTCTACTTTGGTACCTACCTCCAGAACAGTCACAGATTTTATATATCATTGCACACACACGCACGATAAAACTTGATTTTAAAAGCTCAACTCAAGGCCTAGAGGTTATCAAATGTGTTTTAGGACAGTAGGGCAAGTTGCTGTTTTATTTTTTTATTTTTTTT
>NW_004949096.1:18961151-18967524 GCF_000317375.1 Microtus ochrogaster | reverse complement strand
TCCCATTTATTCAATGAGGCCCTTAATGTCTGTGCTGCTGGGGTTATACGTAGGAAGCGATTTCCTGTGCCCATCAAGTTGCTGTTTTAAAGCAATCTTTTTTCTTTTTTCTTTTTAATTGATTTTGTTGAGCTATACATTTTTCTCTGCTTCCCTCCCTTTCCCCTCCCCTTCTACCCTCTCCCATGGTCCCCATGTTCCCAGTTTACTCAGGAGATTGTCTTTTTCTACTTCCCATGTAGATTAGATCCATGTATGTCTTTCTTAGGGTCCTCACTGTTGTCTAGGTTCTCTGGGGTTGTGATTTGTAGGCTGGTTTTCTTTTCTTTTTCTTTTTTTTTTGGTTTTTCGAGGCAGGGTTTCTCTGTAGCTTTGAAGCCTGTCCTGGAACTAGCTCTGTAGATTAGGCTGGTCTCGAACTCACAGAGATCCGCCTGCCTCTGCCTCCCAAGTGCGGGGTTAAAGGCGTGCGCCACCACCGCCCAGCTGGTTTTCTTTTCTTTATGTCTAAAAGCAACTTATGAGTGAGTACATATGATTAAAGCAATCTTTTTTAAGCTGGACTATGGTGACGCCTTTAATCCTAGCACTTGGGAGGCAGAGACAGATAGATCTCTGTGAGTTCGAGGACAACCCTGGTTACATAATGAGACCCTGTCAAAAACCAAAATAACAACAACAACAACCAATCTTTTTCAGGGGATGGAGAGACAGTTAAGAGCACATACTACTCTGGCAGAGGCCCTAAATTCTGCTCTCAGTACCCACACTGAGCAGCTCATGAGCACCTAAATAGCCCAGTCCAGGGGATCAGATGTCCTCTATGGCTTCTGTGGGCATTTGCACTCATGTACACATACCTGACAATGGCATATGTGCACATACATATTTAAAAAATAGAGATAGGGGCTGCAGAGATGGCTTAGCAGTTGAGAGCATTGGCCACCCTTTCAGGAGGACCTTGCTTCAAATACCAGCACCTACATACACTGTGGCTAACAACTGTCTGTAACTACTTTCGTTCAAGGAAATCTGATTTGGTCTTCTGGCAACACACACATGATGCATAGAGTTACATGTAGACAAAGCACCTTTACACATAAAAAAGTAAAATCTTAAAAAAAACCAAAGTAAACCTTTAAAAAAAACGTTTAAATGTTACTTATTTTGAAAATGATTACTTCTTTGAGTCTTTTCCTTTTTAGATTTTTCTATATTGAATTTAATTTTTAATTACATTTATTTGTGTGTCTGTACATACACATACATGTCACTTCACTTATGTGAAGGTCAGAGGACAACTTGTCAGTCAGTTTTCTTCATCCACCACATGGGTCCTGGGGATTGAACTCAGGTCACCAGGCTTGATGGCAAATGCCTGTACTCCTCGCTGTCTTGTCTGAGCTACATCTTCAGACCCTTGAATACTGGATATTTTAATTTGTTGATTTGGTTTTGAGACAGTTTCCTATAGCCTGTGCTGGTCTTGGACTCATTATGTAGCCATGATGGGTCTTTTGACCCTAATCCTTCTAACTTTACCTTCTAAATACTGGTTATTATGTGTACACCACCATGCTTATATCTTGTTGGGTTCTCTGTTGGGGGGGGCGTTGGGTTTCTTTGTTTTGGTTTTTTGAGACAGGGCCTCTTTTAAGTTCTGGCTATAGTTCTGGCTGTCTTGGAGCTACTTATGTAGATCAGGATGGCTTTAAATACACATAGATCCTCCTACCCCTGCCTCCTGAATGCTGGGATTAAAGGCACATACCACCTTGCCCAACTTTTTTTTTTTTGTTGTTGTTGTTTGAGAAATGGTCTCACTCTGAAGCCCAGGCTAGCCTTGAATTCAACAGCAATCCTCCTGCCTCAGCCTTCTGCGTGCTAGAATCACTATATCCAGCTTTTAGTTTAGTTTACTTAGTTGACAGCGTCTCACACACTGATGCCCAGGCTGCTCATAGCAGTCTTCTTACCTCAGCCTTACTTGCGATGGCAGGGAATCACAGATGCCAGCCACCGTACCTGGCTTTTAGTTTAGTTTAAAATAATTTCAATTTGCAGAAGAGTTGCAAAAACAGTACAGAGAATTCTCAAATGCCCTTTATATTCCCTAAATATTCCCTAAATATTTGCATTTTGCCATATCTGTTTTGCCATTCTCTTTTGCTCTATCTATATGTGAATATGATTATTCTTTTTGGTTGATTATGGTGGTTATGTTTATATTTTTATATTTGTGATTAAATTGTTTTAAAATATTGAATAATTCCAAGTTAATTTGATAGAGCAGTGGTCTTGGGCTTTTAAAAACATGCTGTTATTGATGAAAGACTTTTAAACAGTCCTTGTATATCTAACACACATGGCTACACATAAAGGATAAATTATAGTATTTTCTTCTTGGTCTCCAGTGACTAAAAGTAACACGGCCTTGTCTTCACCCAGATACTCTGGTATACAGAATTTAGTAGGCAAACTGTTAGAGAAAAGAGGGTTTATTTGTTCCTTTCTGTCAGAGTTTGGTGGCTTTCTAGACTAAGATTATAGGTCAGAAAGAAATGGCAACTTCAAGCCTGAACAAATTTGGCTGAACCTTCCTTCAGCTCTTCCTGATTTCACATTATCAAATTGGATGATAGATCATTAAGTCAAGTCAGATTTGTGTGTGGCAGAGCAGAAGGTGCCCAGCTGCTACCCTAGGCCATTTCCCTTTCCTTCTCCCTGCAAACAGTTGGTACTAGGAGGGAAAGTGCTTTGGGGAGCCTAAGCATGACAGTGATGATGTCTGCTCATCTCATAACTCCAGTTCATTCTTTATTTCACACCAACTGGAGAGGCCTATTTTTATTCTTTGCAGAGAATTTCTGTTTCGTCCGTGATTTGTGTATGTGGGAAAACATTGTTCATCTGGATTGGCTCTCTTGATTTCATGTATTAGCAGTTAAAATCTATCTCTCTTCATTCTCACACAGGTATGTATGTATGTATGTATGTATGTATGTATGTATGTATGTATGTATGTAGTACGCAAATACATATGTAGGAACATTGGTTGCCAGCCCCATTGCATTGTTTGAGGAACTGTTGGTGCACAAGGGTTTTGGAGTGAGTGGGCATAAGGGATGCATGCTCCAAGAGAACTCCCATCAAGGGCTCCCCAGAGACAAAGCTTAACATTTTGATGCTATTCTGATGTCAAGAAGCCTTCCTGATTAAAATAGAAAGTTAGGGTGGGAGCTGGAGTATGCAAGATATCAAATGGAGTCACTAAAATTGAGGTTGTCTAATCCAGATTGTTCCAGTTCAGGAATTTTCTTTTAGCATCCCTGATAAGCCTCTCATCTCTCTCTGAGGTCTGTCACTTCCATGATATAGTTTGTTGTGGGCAATATTTGTTTCCTAACGTAATCAGCTTCATTTTCTGAAGCAGGTCACTCTGAAGGCTGCCTCACTAAAGGGCTTACTAAGCAGCTGATTAGAGAGTAACAGTCAGAGCTCAGGGGTACTCAGCACCTCGTGCAGTTGAACAGTCTTCCAGGGTTTTGATTTCATTCTTCAGTTCTTACCCTGGTCTTAGAGAATGATTTTATTGCGGTTTCTCAGGAAATTCGGGATCAACCTACCCCTGGACCCAGCAATACCACTCTTGGGAATATACCCAAGAGAGGCCTTATCATACAACAAAAGTATATGCTCAACTATGTTCATAGCAGCATTGTTTGTAATAGCCAGAACCTGGAAACAACCTAGATGCCCTTCAATGGAAGAATGGATGAAGAAAGTATGGAATATATACATATTAGAGTACTACTCAGCGGGGGCTGGAGAGATGGCTCAGTGGTTAAGAGCATTGCCTGCTCTTCCAAAGATCCTGAGTTCAATTCCCAGCAACCACATGATGGCTCACAACCATCTGTAAAAGAGGTCTGGCGACCTCTTCTGGCCTTCAGGCATACAGACAGAATATTGTATACATAATAAATAAATAAATAAATAAATAAACAAATAAATAAATATTAAAAAAAGAGTACTACTCAGCAGTAAAAAACAAGGATTTCTTGAATTTTGCATACAAATGGATGGAAATAGAAAACACTATCCTGAGTGAGGTAAGCCAGACCCAAAAAGAGGAACATGGGATGTACTCACTCATATTTGGTTTCTAGCCATAAATAAAGGACATTGACCCTATAATTCGTGATCCTAGAGAAGCTAAATAAGAAGGTGAACCCAAAGAAAAACATATAGGCATCCTCCTGAATATTAACCTTCATCAGGCGATGAAAGGAGAGGAGACAGAGACCCACATTGGAGCACCGGACAGAAGTCTCAAGGTCCAAATCAGGAGCAGAAGGAGAGAGAGCACGAGCAAGGAACTCAGGACCGCGAGGGGTGCACCCACACACTGAGACAATGGGAATGTTCTATCGGGAACTCACCAAGGCCAGCTGGCCTGGGTCTGAAAAAGCATGGGATAAAACTGGACTTGCTGAACATAGTGGACAATGAGGACTACTGAGAACTCAAGAACAATGGCAATGGGTTTTTGATCCTACTACACGTACTGGCTTTGTGGGAGCCTAGGCAGTTTGGATGCTCACCTTACTAGACCTGGATGGAGGTGGGTGGTCCTTGGACTTCCCACAGGTCAGGGAACCCTGATTGCTCTTTGGGCTGACGAGAGAGGGGGACTTGATTGGGGGAGGGGGAAGGAAATGGGAGGCGGTGGCGGGGAAGAGACAGAAATCTTTAATAAATAAATAAATTTAAAAAAAAAACAAGTAAAATTGTCGGGCAGACCAAGGTTTGCTCTCTCTCTCTCTATGGTTCCTGTGCTACACAGCTGAGCCTGGGCTAATCATTCCTGTTTCATGAGTTTGCCCCTTATAATAATAATAAAAAAAATTATAATTGGAAAAAAAAAGAAATGGCATAGGCTGGCCAGTGTTTTAAGTAACAGTTCAGAATAAAAAGGTTTTGCTGGGCTTTGTGAAACATGTCTGTAATCCCAGCATTTTGCAGGAAAATATCTCACTCCACTCCAGCATGGACTACAGACCCTGTCTTAACAAAAATAAAAACTGTGCTGTGGCAGAGTAGGATGACTAAAATAACAAATGATACACTGTATGTTTTAAACCACTGAAAAAGGGTTCTGACAGTTTTTCATGTAAATGACAAAATATTGAGGAAATAAACGTTTTACTTGATTTAAACATGACACAGTGTAGATATGCATTGAGACCCTGCTAATCTGTACGATTTTATGTTTTTATGTATCACTTAAATAATGTTTTAAAAAGAGGAAATAAATTTACTGTATTAATAATTTACACTTTACCTACCTACCGCAAACATTTTGTGGATAAAAGATCTAGGCATGACATTTTGTGTTATGATGGTAGGAAAGGAAAAAGGAATATGCCAGTTAATCTGTGTCTCCCGATTTATGACATTGGAATATGAAAAAAGTATGTTTTAAAATAATGATTTATAATATTCCTGATGTTGCAAACAATGATATTGCCATAGAGAAGAAATATATTATTACTTCATTGGGTATATGGTGTTCTTTCCATTTGGGTGCGGGAGTTGTTTGCAGTGTCACTGTCGAAAACATATTTTAATGGTTGGTTGTCCCAAGCAGGAAGGGTAAAGGATGGGGTGACAGTTGTTTCTGTCTTGACTTTGACCGGAAATGCCATCATGGGCCAGTTGCTGGAATAGTGACTGTCCATGACTATACCTAAAGCCAGCTGGTTTTAATAATACTGTATTGTCTCAACTCAATTGGAAAAGAAGGGTAGCTGCTGTTCTTATTCTGCAGATCTGTTTAAGGAAGAATCTGGCAGGGAGCCTGAGACCTGTTCCTGGGAGAGCCAGGCAAGATGCTGCTGGGAGGAACAATATGCACCTTTTTTTTTTCTTTTCCCTGAGATCACTTCCTTTGAGATGTGGTCTCTGCTAGGAGTGTGGCTGACTGCCGAGCGCATATGAGTTGAGAAGTGTGGTGTGGTAGACCAGGAAGCCCCTGAAGCACACCTGTTAGCGGATGTGTCTTACTTAAATATTAAATAGCCTTTGTTGTATTTAAAGAGGGAAGTTCACTAAAACTTAACCATGAAACTTCATTCCAAAGTCCAGATTTCTGGTATTACAAAATCAGACAAGGCAACAATACTGAGCCCAGCTTGTGGCTTAGTGATAGGTTCCTAATCTTCCTGTTTGCTGGTAGCCATTGCTCACCATGGCTACATGCGGTAGGCACTTGGAAATTGAGATAGGTCTTCATGGGAATCCTTAATAGTTGCGTGTCCTGGGCCTATATATTTAAATCTCTAGTCTCAGTGTTCTTTTTTTTTTTTTTTTT
>NW_004949096.1:18955984-18961051 GCF_000317375.1 Microtus ochrogaster | reverse complement strand
CTTTGTAGACCTGGCTAGCCTCGAACTCACAGAGATCCGCCTGCCTCTGCCTCCTGAGTGCTGTCAGTGTTCTTATATATGTAGTAATTCTTAACATCTTGTGGGCATGCTTGACCCTGGTACCCCAAAAATAATAAAATGTGTGTTACTATCATCAGTTGAATTTATGATGGAGCTGGATGATAGAAAGAAAGGATTTTGCCAGTTATTAAGTAAGTCCTGGGTATACTCTTTCTCAAAAGAAGGGTGTGGTAGAGCAGGAGTGGAAAATGAGGGTGTGTGGACTGATGGTGTACAGGAGCCGATCGTCAGGATAAATGTGTGATGGTCTCTGTGTATGCCTCGTTTTCCTCTCATGTTGCTTCTAGCCTCCTGTTTGTCTGCTGGAGGTACTGTAAAGAGATAGAAAATTATGTTTCTGATGCATTTGTGTGTGTCTTACCAGAGAACAGTATTCAGCATAATACAGTGGTCACATCCAGTATAGGAGCTATGTAGCTCTCCATTTATTAATATATCCATATAGTTAGATTATAAGACCCTAGATAATAGGTGCTAGCTGGCTGCAAAGGGAGATGTTATTTACCTCTCCCCCACTTCCCTTATGCTTGACCTCTGAGTTGGTAATTGACAGGGATTATTGCCATTTTTTTAATCTCTGCTAGGAGGCTGCTGGAGTCTTCCCTCATTTCATTATCCCGTTATGATGGAGCAGGATCCAGAGAGCACCCAATTTACCCAGACCCAGCGAGGTAAGGCCAAAGTGAGAAATGGCACTAGGAGGGGGGAGGGGCGGCCCTTGGGGTTGCCAAGTTGGGGGAAGCCCCACCCGTGCCTCTCTGGTCCTGGTGCTCTTTTGCAGTGTTACAGTGTTAAGGCAGGTGTTTCAGGTGGTTGGGAATTGTTGCAGGTAAGTGCACAGCTTCTCTTGTGACAGAGGACTCTTAACTGAGCTCTAGTCCTTTGGGACTCACCATCTGTCAGTAGGTTACTTAAGGGAGTACTGTGGAGGCCATAGGTTTTCTTTCCTGCTGCTCCAGAAACTGTTGCTCATCAGATAGACAGCCAAAAAGAGAGCCCAAGTTTCGAACATTTTATTTATAGGGAAAATACTTTTAAAAATTTAGAATATCAAAAGGTTAAAAATCAAGCCAGTTTTGTTTGTTTGTTTTTCAAGACAGGGTTTTTCTGTGGCTTTAGAGCCTGTCCTGGAACTAGCTCTGTAGACCAGGCTGGCCTCAAACTCACAGAGATCCTCCTGCCTCTGCCCCTGCCTCCCGAGTGCTGGGATTAAAGGCATGCACCACCAGTGTTTGGACACTATCCAAAAGAAGAGATGAAGGAAGAATAATTGAATGAAATAAGTTGTCATTTTATTGAAGTGATTGCTTTGTACTGCTTTAGAAGACATTTGAAACCTTATTGAAGACTATGTGTGTGGTGGGGAGTGTATTGTGATATGGGTACGTGTAGAGCTCAAAGGGAGACTTCCTCTGTTGTTCTCCAAATTATTGTTGTTAAATTATTATTATTAATGTTTTGAGGTAGTATCTCTTACTGAATTAGAAGCTTGCCATTATATCTAGGCATCTGTGCCTGGAATCTACCTGTTTCCCTCCTGCAGTGCTGGGGTCGTAGGTACCCGAACCATGCCCAGTTTTTACATGGGTATTGGAGCGTTGAACTGAGATCCTTTTGCTTTTACAGCAAGCTCCCTATCCATCCCAACCAAATATTTTATTTCCCTAATCGTGAAATTTTTAGAAGTTGGCGTGGGGGGGGCATTTTTTTCATATGAGCTTAAGGAACTGTTCTGAATTCCCTGGTGCTGATGATGGTGTTAATAACAAAACCAAGGCTGGAATATTGAGTTGTTGTATTACAGTTATCAGGAGAAAGCAGCCCCGTGTGGTTGTCATAATTGGATTTGATGACTGATAGAGATCTGAAAAGGGCTAACTTGACTATTATTTCTCCCAAGATATTAGTGGACAATAAACTTTCTGTGGCCCTCTTACTTTGTTTTCCATATCCTAGAATTAGCAAATCCAAGGATCTAAACAGTAGAGAAAAAAATAGGCAGGCAGTTCAGATGGGGACTGAAGCAAGGGCATTTACATCAGCCTCCAGTTCTGTTGGAGAATGTATGCTCCCTTGGAGAGGGAAAGGAAGCTGTCACATTTCTAGAGCCTTAGACACACAACACAACTTCTTGCTATGAAACAGTTTCTTTTCAGGCTGACCATGGCAGTGCACCCCTTTAATCCCAGCAATCGGAAAGCAGACACAGGGGGATCTCTGTGAGTTTGAGGCTGGCCTGATTTGCACAATGAGTTTCAGGACTACTAGGACTATATAGAGAGACTGTGTATGTAATGTATCTCAAGAAAACAAAAACAAACAAAAAGTTTCTTTACAGACAGCAGTAGGAATCTTATCCTCAGAAATTTTAGACTGGGAAACTTAAATGATTCATTTTTCGACAGGGCCGAATGCACAGCCTGTATTGACCTGTCACTTCCTGTACAGCCAGTGAAGGATGGCCTCAAACGTGTGTCTTCCTGCCTCTTCCTCAGAATGCAGAGATTACAGCTGTTGTCCTTTCTTTAGAAGTTCATATTTATTCCTACTCTAATTTCTTTGGCTTCCTAACACTCGGAATACTCTGTGGTATTGAGAGTGCTCCAGCTCCTCAGCAGAAGGGCGCTGGTTACCATCTCTTCTCACGTTACTTCATTTTTCTTCTTCTCTTAGTTATGTCTTGTATTATGGATAGGTCAAGGCTTTTATGGGACATTTTCCAAATTATGCAGAAACCTAGTTTCCCCCTAGATACATAAGAGGCAAAGTCTGTGATGTCAGAAACCTCTCCTCCTCCTTTATTTATTTATTTGTAACCACTGATAATATAGTTTCATAGTTTAGGAAATTCATATAGTAAAATTAAACAACTTTAATTAATGCAATGCCGTACACATAGGGTAGTCTTTATTCATTATCACCAGTAACATTTCTACCACAGTTATCAGTAACAATACATTTTTTTACTATTATTTCTGGTTGTCCATAAATCTGAGAAATGGATATACTTTTGGTCTCATCCAGATTAGTTCTCTTGAAAAATTTCTCCTGTTACTATGTATTTTCTTCCCTGGTCTGATTCCTTTGAATTTAATCCAAGTTTGATTTCTACGGGAAGATTTTGATATATTAGCTAGCAATAAGAACAGCACAGAAACACTCACTTCTGTCCAAATTTTGGTGTTCAGTGATTGAATGCTTGGCAACAGGTGCCCAAATGATTAATGAAAACACCATGAGATAAGGCTTTGGAAATAGTTTGAGTTCTCCGATTATTTTGGTCTAGGCTTCTGTTTCTGTATATCTCATGCCCATCTACTGTACAAAGGTAATTTGGATTCGGCATGCTCAGTGTAGCATATTATTTTAATCAAGAAACTTTGAGTTCCAATGATTACCAACCAACTCCTTGGAAATTCCATTTGATGACTGCCCTGAAGGACAACTTTGATAGGCCCCATTGAAGTTGACTACAAGACCTCTTTTGGCCTAGGAAGGTAGAATTCCTGAAAGTCATACTGCAAGATGTCTGCAATTTTGGGGAATGACTCTCCTACTAATATAAATTGCTCAACTGGCCTCAAATTTGCTAGTCTCTCAGCCATAGTCTCAGCAATAAATATTTTTCTGTCATTTAGATACAGTTATTCTCAATCAGTTTTTTAATATTCTCAATAAAAACAAAACACTTCTCTTTTTAATATCCAAACTTCATTTAAAAAAAAAAATCTCCCAGGTTTGTGGCTCTAGGTTTGTAACTTAAGGTTTATGTCTTTGTTTTTCCTTAAATACAGAAATATTTTTATATACATAATAATAAATATGTATGCATATATGTGTGTGTATATACACACACACATATTCTCTTTCTTTAACCCTTTCTCTACCTTAAAACTTTGTTTTAGAAGAGTTTCCTTCTGAGTAGATAATTGTTGTACACACACCCACTTTAAACTTTTGAGACAGGGTGTCATAGCTCAGGCTAGCCTCAGACTCATGTAGCTGGAACTGACCTTTAACTCCTGATCCATCTGCCTCTGGATTCCTAGTCTTGAGATTATAGGCATGTGTCACTATGCCCAGCCAAGTCTTCTTAGTGGCCTCCTAGTGCTCCTCTCTGTGGATGTAATTTATTTCCTCTGTTGCTGGGCTTCTGGCTTGTTTCCTAGGCTTTCCCAAATGGTGACAATAATGCAAATGACCTTTCTCATGTATATATTCGTATTTTTCTGTATTTCTATGGGCTGTAATTTACTAGTGGACTTGGATCATTGTGTTCCTCAAATTTTAAGTCTTGCAGTTGGTTTAGCAGTCACTTAAACATTATCATATAAGACATTTTTCTTTTGTTTTCACATGTTCTCAGTTTGTAGCCTCAAATTATAGAGCAGTTTTGTAAGATGGAGGAAAACTTTAAGAAGGGAAAAATATGTATAGTTGTGTGGTATATTAGAAATTGTTAGAGAGCTGGGCAGTGGTGTCTCTGAGTTTGAGGCCAGCCTGGTCTACAAAGTGACCAGGACAGGTTCCAAAGCTATCAGAGAAACCCTATCTTGACCCCCCCCCCCAAAAAAAAAAAGTTAGCGAGCTTTAAGGCAGGACCTTGGTTTCAGTTGGTGTCTAGACTGATCGTTTATTGGAACCCTACCAAGGGAGATGTAGCCTCCATTGCTGTAATTCTAGGAATAGGAAATTCTTTTTCCTCTTAGGTTTTTCTGTTCTCCCAAGTACACAATGACTCTCAATCCCTGTCCTGAATACTTTTCTGTGCACAAATACCTGTGATTAATATGTGAGGGAGGGAGATGATTATAAGGAACTAGGCGAAAGCTGGAACTGTGTGTTTGAAGAAGGAAGTACTGGTGAGAAGACCCACGAGTGTCTTTATTACTTATCTAAGTATGAACATCTTCTGTCTTTATTAATTATCTAAGTATGAACATCTTCTGTCTTTATTAATTATCTAAGTATGAACATCTTCTGTCT
>NW_004949096.1:18954304-18955884 GCF_000317375.1 Microtus ochrogaster | reverse complement strand
TAATTATCTAAGTATGAACATCTTCTGTCTTTATTAATTATCTAAGTATGAACATCTTCTGTCTTTATTAATTATCTAAGTATGAACATCTTCTGCCCTGGTTTCTTATCTGTAAATGACCAGACTTGATTACTAAGGTCTCTTTCATTTCTTAAATTTTGTGGATTGATAAGGAGCAAGAAAGAAATATTTAAGGACACCCTGAAAAGCCAAGCCAGGTTCCATAGAGGCTAAGATAGAAGAAAGGCCCAGTGCTAATCCTCTTGGGAAGGAGCCACACTTGGTCAGGAGATGACTGATTACACTGCTGTTTGCCTTGTCTTCGAACAGAAGCATTGGTGATAGTCTGGTACACATATTCTGCAGCACAAACCTCCTGGTCACTTAAACGGCCTGTTATTTTTGTGTATCCAGAGTTTGTCTCAGCAGGGAGATGCCATGGGAGAGCTGGCTTTACTGTCTTTCACAATATTCCCCAAATTAGTGCTAGTTTGTGTTTGTCCATCTCTGTCTCTCCCAGATTATCTCCTGCTGCATACTACGCCCAGAGGATGATCCAGTATCTCTCACGGAGAGACAGTATTCGCCAGCGCTCCATGCGCTACCAACAGAATCGTCTTCGTTCTTCCACCTCTTCTTCCTCAGACAACCAGGGTCCATCAGTAGAGGGAACCGACTTGGAATTTGAGGACTTTGAGTAAGTATATTCTCAGTTTGCTTCCTTCCTCTTTCTCCCAGTCTGAGAGTGCTTCCAAGTTGGCCACTGCTTTTGTAGCAGTGGTGAGTATTCTTGCTCCCAATCCTTTAGTTATTGCTTATGAGTTGCAAGCTGGGACAAGGAGCAGAGAGAGAGAGGCCTCCCAACTCCAGAGCACTCCTATTTCTGGCAGATGGATTGCTGAATCACCAGAGCCTTTGGGAAAAGACAGCCCATTGGGCCCTGCCTGAGTGGGAAAGAACGACTGCTGCTCTCCTGTCCCCTTGTGGCCTGAATGATGGAAATGCTTCTCTTGGGCTATCTGCAGAGGACATTCTCCTCACTGGAGTAGATGTGAAGATTAAGTTTCATTTTAAATATTAGATTTCCTAGCCGGGTGATGGTGGCGCATGCCTTTAATCCCAGCACTTGGGAGACAGAGGCAGAAGGAACTCTGTGAGTTCAAGACCAGCCTGGTCTACAGAGCTAGCTCCAGGACAGGCTCCAAAGCCACAGAGAAACCCTGTCTCGAAAAACCAAAAAATAAATAAATAAATAATTGAATATTAGATTTCCTTAAAGTGAATCTTCTATCTCAGTAACCTGAATAAACTTAATTCTTTAAGGTCTAACTCTTTTGCCTCAACTTAATAGTCTTCTTGTTCCTAGCCCCACCAGTAATTCTTTGAATGTCACCTTTTAGACACTCAGAGGGATTACTGGTAGGGCCAGGAACATGACAGTAGCAGGTTGAGGAGTGATTGCTTTATGCTGTTACCACCCTTTTCCCCATTGCAACCTCAGCTGAAGCTGATGCCACTGCCTCTCCTTCCTTCCTTCCTTCCTTCCTTCCTTCCTTCCTTCCTTCCTTCCTTCCTTCCTT
>NW_004949096.1:18940720-18954077 GCF_000317375.1 Microtus ochrogaster | reverse complement strand
ACTGCAGAGTTTTACCTCTCAGACATTTAATCCTGACCTTCTAACCATTTGTCGTATTGCCAGCCTGAAACTGGGTTTTCCTGCCTTGTATCAAATTAGACATTTGGCTTTTGTTTTGATTTTTGTGTTTTTCTGTTCTTTAATATACAAAAGAAAAAGAAGCATTTCCTTCTCCTTTTTCTGATGACATTATTCGACTATTAGCACACCTTAGTAGGTCTCGGATGTTAGGAGTTGTTACCTCTCCCTCAACCACGTCCCTCTAGTCGGCTGCATGCATGTATCCCCATAAGCTACCTTGTAATGGAGCTCTACGGTATATTTGATCCTGTTGCAGAAAGGACTAGGATGAAGTGAAACAACCGTCGTGCTGCTTGACTTCCTGAGCTTTCTGGTGAACACACCAACATTTGAATTCTGGGAAGCAAAAGGAAGAACATAGATTGGTCTGAAAAAGATTTAAATGTTGAGTAAATGCAAGAGTAGCATAAAGCAGGTGTGTGGTGGTCCTGTGTCAGCAATCACTCTCTGACCCTCAGCCTGCTGATTTCTCTATCTGTCCTCCTGGGCAAGATGACTGCATATAGCAGTGAGATGAGCCAGACAGACGCCTGTAATGACATATGTTCTCTTGGGGATGTAATAATTTTTCTAGCACCAGGTTCACTCAGGGAAGTGGTTTAAACACATATGCTAATGGGCTTTGGATATAGTTCACCTGCTTAGCATGTGAGGTCCTGTGTTGGATTCCCCAGTACTGTAAACACATACACACAGTGGGGAGGGGGTTGTGGAGGAGGAAGAGAGGAAAGAGAGAAACGTATATACTGAGGTTGCTGATGTTGCAATGCTGCTGAAACACCTGGGTGACTTTAGCTCATTTATCATATAGTGCTCTGGGAGTTAGGCTTCTGACTTGCTTAGCTTCTTTCCATGCATGCTTAGAAGTCTAAATTATCTGTTTCCAGTGGTGTGATGTGGGGATCATGCCTTTCAGCTGTACTCTGCCTCGTGACTTGTCCTTCATAATGGAGTTCTGGGTTAGTTTAAAATGTTCTGTTCTCATTTTACCTTCTCTTTCTTCTGATGCCACCTCCTCGCTCTCCCCTTTCCTCCCCCTCGATTTTCCTCTGTCAGACTGCCTTCTGTGTGTGCTTCCCCAGCCCACCTGTGCTCTCATCGTCTCCTTGGGCTTCAGCATGACCTCATTTTACATTGTCTTCTTTACCTTTCCTTCATCAGCTTACCAGTGTTACCTCTATTAGCCAGGGTTAATTTCCCCAGTGCCCCACTCATAAGTCTTTTTGAAGGAAGGTAGTTCTGGTGCAAACCATAATCTACCTTAACATGAGTGGTCCAGGTCTTCTAGTGAAAACGGCTGATACTGACCTGCCATTTGTTCCTTCTTTTTCCAGCTCCTCTGTCTTCCTCCTCGTCCTATAAGCTGGTCGAGTACTAGTTGTAGTTGCTCCTTTCAATCTCTAGTTTTAAGAAGAGGAAAGAAGGAGCTTAGGGAATGTAACACCTGTTCTAATTTATTTGCCATAATCCTATTCCTTAGCTTTGATACTGATAATAAGAATGTTAATTTTTAAATTAATTTTTATCTTACATGTGTGGGTGTTTTGCCTGCATTTATGTCTGTGTACCACTGTTTATCTGGTCCCCAAAGAGACCAGACAAGGGTGTCAGGTCTCCTGGAACTGGAGTTACAGACACTTGTGAGCTGCTATGTAGGTGCTCATACTCCACCTTGTGAGCTGCTATGTAGGTGCTCATACTCCACCTTGTGAGCTGCTATGTAGGTGCTCACACTGAACCTGTAGTCTCCTGGAAGAGCAGCAAGTGCTGTTAACTGCTGAACTGTCTCTCTAGCCCTCAGAAAAAAAATGTGGGTGTATGTGGGCAGTAGTGGTTATATATTGTCATAGTTTATAGTTATTTTATTACAGAGGAGCAGGTAAGGCTTATGTGATCTGGAATCTGCTTAACAGGACACCTTTAAGAGACACTGTTCTATTGTGTTTCCATACCTTCTCAGCACATCACAGTCCTGCCTATGGGGTCTTACATAGGCCTTGCATAGGCCTCTCTACTCTCCCTTTTTCTACGTCATAGATCCATTCTACTCTTCTCTTGAACTTTTCATTCAGATGTAAAAAGTTGCCAAGAACCAAATCATCTTTTCTTTGGTTCTCTTTTATCATCAATTGAATAAAAGGAATAAGCTACTATAGTATATTTTTCATATATATAGTTGTTATCAACTTGTGCTTATAGTATGTATGCCAAAGTGTCAACTTCATATCTATATATGTATATGTAATAATTTATGAAGTAGCCATACTTACATAAAAATGTAGATTATTTACATGTTTTTACATAGAGATAATAGATTTTAAATTTTTGTTTAATCCTTATAATGACCAAACAACAGGGTTAATAACTCAATCTTATGTTCTCTGACTGAGGATATTACCATATCAGAGATATCTCAGATTAGAAAACAGGAATCAGTATATTTATTATCTTCAGATATATGAAGTCCTTTAACAGTGATGTACAATCATATTTGGGCTCTTTCATACATTTTTTGTGGAAGAAGACCTTTCCAAGTTATCTTCAGGAAAGGATGCCCTTGAAAGTTGGTCAGGTTAAAATTTCTATTCTTTGTAGTCTGGATTGGTGGCCATCTTCTAGGCAAGCATTTTCTCCTGCCGTTCATCTCTGTCTGTGGTAAGGATTGAAATGGCAGGATCCCCGTGTTTATCAAAATGTACAAACAGGACATCCAGAAACTTGCTGTCAGCAGGTCTATTCTAAAGTCCTTAGCCAGCTGTCTTCGCATAAAAATATTTACAAGCAGGGTAAAAGTGTATCTGCCCATTGACATTACTGTCTTCCTGTGTTAGAGCTCAGACCGCTTGTTGAATGTAGATATTATATAAGCATAGCAAAGCTCTTACTTTAATTTTCACCTTCCCTTTAGATAAGAGGACAGGTGACTCTTACAGAAAGACCAAGAAAAGTGCTTTGTTCCAGTAGTTGCTAAGGTCTGCAGGAAAAATAGTATGTATATTTATTCTACTCTAGTTAGTCTTTAATTTTTAATAAAAAAGTTATTATTAGAAAGAGTGGGTTCCAAAGCTATGAGAAACTGTCTCGAAAAGCCAAAAAGAAAGAAATGAAAAGAAAGGGTCTGGGCCTTGTTGGTGCACTCATGCCTTTAATCTCAGCACTTGGGAGGCAGAGGTGGATCTCTGTGAGTTCAAGGCCAGCCTGATCTACAAGAGCTAGTTCCAGGACAGGCACCAAAAACTACAGAGAAACCCTGTCTCGAAAATCTTAAAAAAAAAAAAAAGCTTGGTTAAGAAAGCCTTGGTTAAGAAAGCCTTGGTTAAGAAGCCTTGGTTAAGAAGCCTTGGTTAAGAAGCCTACTTTGACAACTGATACAGAAGGACAGGTTGGAGAACAAGTCCTGTTCTCCAGGGCCCGAGGTCTGACGGCAAAGAAAATTGTTCAACGCTGACACTTGTTTTAGCCCTAAGGTTCTTGGGAACTCTCTTAGTGTTAACTGTCTTAGAATGTTTTCCTTCATACTCAGCAAAGAGGGAGTAATGAAAATTCTCGGGAAGTAAGGAGACCTATTGGAGAAGGCTCCAAGCCTCAATATGCCTGGTAGCTTTAGAAATCCTACTCTTCCTGAGCAGATAGAGTAATGGAGAAGAAGAAATGAAGACAAGTGGACTGCATCTAGATTGTGCCTGGGCTGAACATGGGAGAATACGTAAGGAATGAATTTAAACACCCAGGAGGTACAAGGAGGAAGATATTACCACTTAGATTTATGTTTGTTTTATCAGAAAATACACAATAAGAATATAAATTTGCATAATGTAGGCAAATGAATTTAGGAGGTAGAAAAAGGGAGGATAAGAATTTGTAAATGAGAATTATATTAGTATTCCTTTGAGAAAAATTAAGGCTCTGATGTTTTGGGAGACCTATACTGTTAGGTTTCTTACAAGAAATATCAACTGGAACAAAAGTTTAAACCCTGTGTCAGTGCAATCCCTCCCTAGAAGTACGGACTGGGCCTAGAAGAAAAGGACTTGACCAAGATCAATGTGCATTCAGAGATAGGAACGCAAACTCTGCTTTTCCTGTCTGCAGAGGAGTAGAAGCATGAGTAAAGGAAAACATGGTATTTGCTTTTAGACAAGGTTTTTTTGATCAACTGTACTGTCAGAAAGACAATGGCCTTTTGAGCTTTTTGATATAAGAGATTTAGTTCCCAAGGCTCAGGTCAGAGTTGTTTGTTACTGAGGAACAATGACAACCTGTCTGTCTGGTCAGGGCTCAGACAACCGTCTGCAGGTGTATTTTTCTTTCCTTTAGATTATGTTTTTTTCTTTGAGGCCATAAATCCTAGACATTTAGCAGAATTGCCACTGTGTCTCTCCATTTTTTGGAGATTCATTGTCTTTTATTAATGCTTGTCTTAGAAGCTTGTTTGTAGGATGTTTCTTTATAAAGTCATTTGTAACAAAATTTCATTCCCAACCCCACCCCCCAGTTCTCCCAGATACCCCTTAGAGAGTTAATCAGAGATACACAGAATTCAACAACTGGGAAAGCCATTAATAACGCAGACAGTTTCTTTCCTGCTGGCTTAAAGGCAGCTTCTGGCTGTTACAATTGATGAGGATTTCTCAGGTGTTCCTTAAAAAGTACTCCTTGGTAGAGAGACAGCACTAACATATTTGTGTACTCTTTTCTTCACTTTATTCCCGTTAAGGTTGTTAGCTGTTTTATGGTAGAGCCCAGTACTTAGCAGTCACCACCACTGCTAAGGTCAGCCCGCAGGGTCTGCTCATTTGGCACCACATTCGGTCTCTAGTTGACATCTTTCACTGCCTTCTAGCTCATGCAGATTGCTTTCTGTCGAGCTGTGTTAGCTCCTAGTCTTCTGAATATGTCATTATTTTAAGTGTTTCTAATTCCTTTGGTCTTTTCCTGGAACTCTCTTACCATTCTCTCGTTCTCCCAAATTTCCTATGCACTGAACTTGTTTTCCCATCACCAGTCATCTCCAAACTTCCTCTTTATAAGCAGTAAAGTCAGTTGTTCTTCCCACTTCGAGCTTACTTGAAACTGCCTTTCTCTGTGAAGTTTGTATGCTGTGTCATTTTTCCCCCTGTCTTGTCACCCAATTTGGGTTTTGGTCATTCTGATCATTGCTACCTTGACACATTCTTCTTTTCAAGGTTTTTCCTGGTTAGTAAACATTTGAGCTGCTTGTTTGTTATGCTATTTTCTCTTAGAGGATTTTGCTTGTTTCTCCCTCAGACAGTATTCATTTGTATGTTTCCCACGTTTCATATTTCCCTAATTGTTCTGGTTCTTGTCCTATTGTTTTTCTGTTGCTAGAGTCCTAACACTTTGAGTTAAGAGGTTTATCTGCGTGGTATTGAGATGCTCTTCAGGTCCTGCTTACCTTACCCAAGATGCTAAGATGCAGACCAATAGACATCTCTACTCATTTGTATGTTATTCTTCTGTGGTGCCATCCATTTGAGAGTTTGCTTATATCTGAGCCAGCTTTGCCTATTGTCTGGCTCTGTTTGGTGATTGGGTCTCACTGTGCAGCCCAGGCTGGCCTCAAACCTTTCACCCCTCCTACTTCAGCCTCCTAAATGCTGGGATCACTATATGTGTGTCACCATACCTGACTTGAGGCTATTTTTAATTCTCTTTTATATTATATCATGTTTCAATAATCACCAAACATTTTAGAGTTGTTATTACCCCTGCATTTTAGCCCCTCTCCCCTTTTCTTTAATTTGTGTGTGTGTTGTGTTTCTACATTAAATTACTTACTATTTTAGCTTGCTCTCATTTAAAATGGAAAAATACAGTTTTTAGGTTTTAAAACAGCACACAGGGGTTTTTGCTATGTATTGTAGGGTCAGGCTTCTCCCCACTCACTGTTGTCACTTGTCATCTCTCACAAGCTTTATGTCATCTTAAAGCATTGGCACCTCACTAGTACTGTGTAGTGCCCTGCCCTTCCCATCTGTTAGTCCAGACTGTATTCCATGGTACCAGAAGGGTACACATCTATGGATGTGTAGAAGCATGTATCTGATCCCAGAGCTATGGGACAGAATCTGCCTGGTAGTGCTTCCTTTTAGCTTTGTTTTCAGTCTTCCTGAGGCCTGGGACCTCTTTCTATTGTCTTCCTAGGACACCTTTAAACTTTAAAATGTTTCTAACTCCTTTCATGAGAGTTTGTTACATTCAGTGATAAATGCACAACAGTGAAAAGCTATCATGATTTTAGTTGTACTGTTAAATTGATTAATACTTAACTGATCACAGCCAAAATCACATATTTGAAAAATAACAATATGTTTAGTTTGAGAGCTATCTTGTTTGTTTAATAATCAGCTTTTTTGTGTGTATGTGGGAGGAGCTCTGCGATCGTCACATTTTATTGGTTAGCCACTTCTGATGTGTGTGTGTATGTCCATGCGTGTCTGTGGGGTGTGTGCGTGTGTGGACATGCGTATCTGTGTGGTGTGTGTTTGGACATGCGTATCTGTAGTGTGTGTGTGTATGTCCATGTGTGTCTGTGGGGTGTGTGTGTGTGTGTTTGTGGACATGCGTGTGGACATGGTGGGAGGGGTAAACATGTGTGGACTTGGCTTGAAATTAATGCTGAGTATCTTTCTTGATTGCTCCTTCACTTAATTTCTTAAGGCAGGGTCTCTTGGTGAACCCAGGGCTCCCCGATTCTGTCTATCCTAACTAGATAGCCAGCTTTTTTGGGGGATCCCCTGTCTTCCTCCTAAAATTACAAGCTGCTTCCATGACAGCCAAGCTTTTATATGAGTTCTGGGAATCAGAACATCAGTTTTGGTGCTTACATGGCAAATTTTATATACTATGATCCATCTTTCCAGACCCCCATTCCTCTTATAAATTATTTTTTACCCTACCTTCCTTTTACTGCCTATGTAATCTTACATCTTTCTCCTTATCTTTTCTTTTATCCCTAGAGTTTCAAGTCAACAAAATACAATATCTTAGGAAAACAGTAGCACACTTTTTTGTTTGGTTGGTTGGGTTTTTTGAGACAATGGTTTCTCTGTGTAGCTTTAGGGCCTGTCCTGGAACTAGCTCTTGTAGGCCAGGCGGGTCTCGAACTCACAGAGATCCACCTGCCTTTGCCTCCCGAATGCTGGGATTAAAGTGCCACCACCCAGTGGTGTACCTTTTCTTTAGGGGAAAAAAACCCAAATACTGATTTCTAATGAATCGGCTTCCAAGTAGCCTTAATATTGATTGCTCTTAATGCTTAGAAGCCCATCCTACCTAATGTAAAACCTTTAAAGACTTGTTTCTGGTTGGTACAACTCCCAGTGGGCCACTTAAAAGCCAAATTGTTCCTTTATCTTTGCTTCTAGGACTAGTTTGAAGATTATCTCATTGATCTGAAGGTAATCCAAAGAGAGAATTCAGATGTCCCAAATCAGGCTTTGAGAGGTTCATTTATTTCCTGGAGTTGTTTAAGCAGCTAATGAGCTGCTTGGTCCAGCCCATGCCCTTTGGCTTATTGTTTCTTTGATGTGTTGGAAACTTAAGCCACGTGAAGTTTCTTTCCTTTTTTTTTTTTTTTTTTTTGTAGGAAGCAGTGAAACACGGTGAAGGAGCCCAAGGTTTAAGTCAGCTCTTCTTTAAATTCTCAGTCACATCTAATTCTTAGTTTCCCTATGTAAAATCAGACTGGTAATACCTCATGGAATAGCTAGAGAGATTTCAGTAGAATGACATTAGCAATATTTGAACTAACTTAGCAGGTACTTCATTTTATTAGTGTTGTTTCAATAATCTATACATTTTTTTTAAAAAAACTCAAATGACTTGGTTTAGGAGTATATTTTCTAATATTTTTCATCACTGTCAACTTTTCAGTTTTTCAAAGAACTAAGGATTTTTTTCTTGTTCCTGTTTTTCCACCTGCTTGCCCTTTCATGATACTAAAGAATGAGCCAGGTAGGCAAGGACTGTGCCACTGAGTTGCGTCTCTATCTCCCCAGCCTCAGTCTCTATCAGTCTCTCTTTCTGCCAAGGGAATCTGATGAAGAAAATGGCATTCTTGGACCAGATGTGGTGGTGCACACCTTTAGTTCCACACTCTGGAGTCAGGGACAGGTGGTTCTCTATGAGTTTGAGATCAGCCTGTTCTACATAGCGAGTTGCGTGACAGCCAAAACGTAGAGTGACCCTGTCTGAAAAATTAAAGAAAACAAAAAGACATTTTTTGTTTGTTTTTCGAAAAAGGCATTCTTATATAGCCTTTTCAGATCCCAAGACTTCACTTTCAGATATTTCAGGGTTCAAAGAGTATGACTCAAGAAAATTCTTTGAGAACGACCTGAGGGTACTGACTAGTTAGCCAACAGATGACTGCTGTCTTTGGGCGTCTCTCCTGAGTGTAGCAGTTTAGTTTGCAGATGCTTGTGTTGGGTGGCAGGTGAGTGATTTTGCTTCAGTCACTGTCTAATGTGTAGTCTTTCTGTTTTCTCCAGGGACAGTGGTGACAGATCTCGGCACCGAGCTCCCCGCAATGCCAGAATGTCTGCACCTTCACTTGGACGCTTTGTCCCAAGGTAAGAACTGGGTTTTAAGAATAGAAGGATCCTTGATGAAAGCCTAGGATTTCATTTTTGTTTGGTTTAATTGGGCCTTGGCACAGGCTAGAACAGTATTCGGTCACTGAGCCACACCACCCAGACCTTTAGAATTTAGCTTAACTTCTGACTTTTGGATTTTCCATATATGAAATTATTTCCTAAGAATCTGTATTCTAATCTGCCACCTAAACATTTTATGGGGAGATAGTTAGACACAGTACATAGAAATATGGCACCAAAAGTATACTGCTCAAATGTAGAAGTCTTGTACAGTCTTATTATGTTGCTCTAACCGGCCTGGAACTCAGAAATCTGTCAGCCTCTTCTGTGAGTGCTGGGATTAGAGGCATGTGTGTGCCATCACACCTGGCTAGCTTTACTTTAGAAAAAGGATGGTAACAAGTTACAGATTTACAAAAGGACAAATCCTGTGTAGTTTTGTTGTTGTTGTTGTTGTTGTTGTTGTTTTTGTACCTTTTTGAGCTTCTATGGATTTTTTAGGTTAGTCTATCCTTTAGGCTATATTATGTTACAATTTATGTTCCTGAGCCAAGTCTGACCTTGAACTTGTAATCCTCATGCCTTAGCCTCCCAAGTGTTAGGATTCTAGTTGTACACCATTTTACCCAGCCTTACTTAGTGATGACTTTGAGACTCCATGATCGTCTGTAGTTGACTTCTCACGTGTGACCCTTCTTACAGGCGTTTTTTGCTGCCCGAGTATTTGCCTTATGCTGGGATTTTTCATGAACGTGGACAGCCTGGCTTGGCTACTCACTCTTCTGTTAACAGGGTACTAGCAGGTAAGGAAACATTTCTTTGGATTTTAAAATTGTGAAAGACAGGACGCTAAAACTTCTTCCTCTTTCCTCTCTTTTGATATGATGGTCTCTTAGCGTCTGTCTAACATCTGTTGGGTCCTATATGCAGTTTCTTACTTCCAGGCAAAAATCAGTAGGGATGAGACACTGTTTCTCCTGTTTAGTTCCTTCAGGCCATTTTTGTAAAGAAAGGGGGGGGGGGAAGGAAGGAAAATTTTAAAACCTTCCATATCTTAATATAGGTAATTCTGGCTGTCTATACTTTTTAATTGAATGATAAAGGTATCTTGTGATTTTAATTAAGAGCTTAATACACACCTCTCTACCTCTTTGCTTCGCCAGCACATGGAGATTCCATTGCCTGGAATTTTATGAGGAAGGAGGCGGGGAGACTTGTGGAGCCTGCTTAGAACTCCACATTGCAGAAAGTAGGCTGGGCACATGCTGCTGAGGTGGTTGATGATGAGTGAATTTCCTAAGTGACCCATGCTTTGGGGCTCTGAGGAATGATGGGACCAGGTTCTGGGACATGTATGCAGCTACTTCTAGACAGTATCCAGAAAAGGGAACAAAACAGAAATCTATTTTTTTTTTTGTGGTGAAGGTTGTTTCAACATTACATTTTTTGCCCCTTCCCATCACTTTCACTGCCAACTTATAAAAATTATGTCTGAAAATGTATAAAACTTCAGTTGTATTAGGCATATCTTGAAAAGGTCTTTGATTAGAAAATTTTAAAAAGCACCCTGTTTCCTGAAGCCTTGGGTCATGTAATGATTAAAGGTAGGAAGGCAGTTGGTGGGGGCTGGAGAGATAGCTCATCAGTTAAGACCACTGGCTTTTCTTCTGAAGGACCCGCGCTCAATTTCCAGCACCCACATTGCAGCTCACAACTGTCTGTGACTTCAGTTCCAGTGTACCTGAGATCTTTATACAGATATACATGCAGACAAAACACCAATACACATTTGTTTTTTTTAAAAAAAAGGCAGCTGGTGAGAAGATGGCCCTGAAGGACTATAAAAGTGGTGTATGCTATTCGCTTTGTTTTAGGCTTCTTTTTCTTTCTTTCTCTCTCTTTTGTTTTTCTTTTTTCCTTCCTTCCTTCCTTCTTTTTTTTTTTTTTTTGGTGGGGGTGGGAGCAACACAGTCTTACCATGTACCCTAGCCCTGGAATTTGCTATGTAGACCAGGCTGAACTCTCCCTCCCAAGTGCTGACGTCACAGGTGTAAAAGTGTGCAGCCCCAAACCCTGATATATTTTAGGGAACTTTGTTTTGAGACAAGGTTTCACTTGTATCCTTGAAGACCAGGCTTGCCTTTAATTTAAAGATCTGCTTGCCTTTGCCCCCAGAGGCAGGGATTAAAGACCTGAGCCACCAGGCCTAGCTTTGTTTTAGTATTTTAAGAATACTGCTGTGGCAGCTGCCAGTCCATGGGATCTGATCCTCCTCAAAGTAATGCCTTTGACTTAGCATCGAATTTTCTTTATTTTTTTTAATCTATTTATTTATTATATATACAGTATTCTCGGTATTCTCCATGTATGCCTGCAGTCCAGAAGAGGGGACCGGTTCTCATTACAGATGGTTGTGAGCCACCATGTGGTTGCTGGGAACTGAACTCAGGACCTTTGGAAGGGTAGACAGTGCTCTTAACCACTGAGCCATCTCTCCAGCCCCAAGCATCGAATTTTCAAATGCCACAGCGCTCAGGCATTTCTCTGCCAGACACTAGAACTTCATGGGTCTTATCTCTAGACAGCGGTCAAAAGAGGGCTCTGGACCTAGTTGTTAAAGAGAATGGATTTGTGCCTCTCTTTGCCTGACACTGCTGTGTGGCTTAGCTGAAGGCTTGTGAAAGATAACCACTTGCTGCCAGGCAATGATGCCAAAGAGCTCCTCTGCCCCCTTCTTTGTGCCAGACATCTGCCTCCAGCAAGCAGCATGGCACAACTTGCTCTTCTGCTGCCAGCAAAATATGTTTCCTTTGTGTTAAGCTGTGTGTGTGTGTGTGTGTGTGTGTGTGTGTACACACAACTGCATAGTTTATTTCCGTTCTGCCTTTGCTCTAGTAATTCTGTACCTTTACTTTTCATTCCCTACTTTCTGACCAGTGTCTAGGGTGCTTTTTCTAGCATTTTATCGGTTGTATATAGGTATGACATCTACTGAGAGAATTTATCTATCAAATGATTGTTAATGGCACCAAGAGAAGGAAGTCTAGACTTCTAGAACCTCATGCCTGTGTTAGCAGTTGTTTCTGTTCATCATTAGTATTTGTTTTCTTAATAGCAATATGAGTATGCCTATTGTGACTTCCTGTGAAGCTGTCTTCATGAGTGCATACTTAGATGTCCCTCCATAGTCTGTTAACAGCTGTGTCATTTTTTTTCTTTATCTTTCCTTTAGAAAATTGCAGCATTATAATAGTAACAGCAACAAAAATCCAGGGGTGTTACTATGTTCTAGGAAGCATTTTAAGTACTTTAGGAAATTTTTTTTGTTTTTGTTTTTCGAGACAAGGTTTCTCCGTAGCTTTTGGTTCCTGTCCTGGAACTAGCTCTGTAGACCAGGCTGGTCTCGAACTCACAGAGATCCGCCTGCCTCTGCCTCCCGAGTGCTGGGATTAAAGGCGTGCGCCACCATCGCCCGGCTTTAGGAAAATTTTGTTTCAATCCTACAGTAGTTCTGAGACAACTGGTATTATATAATGAGTGGTGGAGGGAACACCGGTGACGCTGGATAGGCCTTAACTTTAAAGCTGGAAAGTAGAGGAGACAGGACTGAGCCCAGGCAGTGGCCTCCAATACTTATACTCCAAGTTACTTTCCTAGTCTGTCACCCCATAGTTATTTTTATTTATTTTTTTTTACTTTGAAAAATCTGATTTTATTTTCTTAATCAAGAAGAAGTATATTCCCCATAGTTATTTTTAAAAGACAAAGCAAGCCAGGTGGTGGTGGCACAAGCCTTTAATCCCAGCACTTGGAGGCAGAGGCAGGTGGAGGCAGAGGCAGGCAGATCTCTGTGAGTTCAAGACCAGCATGGTTTATAAGAGCTAGTTCCAGGACAGGCTTCAAAGCTTAAAAAGAAAAAAAAAGACAAAACATCAAAGTAGAATTCCTATTCCAAGAACTTTACACAGAAGACAGAAAGGGCTCCCAGGGATCTTTCACTGATCTTCAGGGTTTTTTTTTTTTTCTTGTTTTTTCCACTTTTTCTCTTTTAAATGGTGGTTCCTAGGCATGACCCTTTATATCTGAGTGGTGCTTGATGAGGGAAATCTTATAATTAATCTTATTAATAGCTTTTTTTTTTCTGAACCTTCTTCTGGATATAGATGTTTTTGTTTTTTTTCACAAACTTACTTGTGATCGTGTAATTAAGGTGCTATAATAATGACTTTCAAGAGTGCAAGTGAAATTGGTCTGTGATTGCAACAAGACTGTGGTGGTCTCAAAACAGTTACGTTTGGAAGTTGCGTTTGAAGTTGCTCCAGTGCAGGCAGTGTCCCCGCCCTCCTTGGAGTCTTGGTTGAGGTCGTACCTTACAGTGCTGCTCATTTTCCGGTTCCCCTCTGTATGGGGAGTGACTGTTTGCAAAAAAATTTGGCAGATGTAGAAGGATAAAACGAGCACACAACTGCAGTCTCAGGATTTGTGACCAGTACTGTGGTGACAAATGAGTCTCTCAACAAATCTATTCTGTCAGTAAAAGTAGATTTGTGCAAAATTAAGATCCTTTTTTTTTTTTTTTTTTTTTCCGAGACAGGGTTTCTCTGTGGCTTTGGAGCCTGTCCTGGAACTCGCTCTGTAGACCAGGCTGGTCTCGAACT
>NW_004949096.1:18933007-18938290 GCF_000317375.1 Microtus ochrogaster | reverse complement strand
TTCTGCCTGTTTGTCTGCCTGCAGGCCAGAAGAGGGCACCAGATCTCATTTCAGATGGTCGTGAGCCACCATGTGGTTGCTGGGAATTGAACTCAGGACCTTTGGAAGGGCAGGCAATGCTCTTAACCACTGAGCCATCTCTCCAGCCCTCCCAGGTGACTTTTTAGCAAAGAATGTAATTAAGCTAGCCACAGCCTCGGTGGACTAGGTGTATTCCTTAGTACTTTTCCTTACACTATCTCTGTAAACCCTTGTTCCTATCCTGTGTAACAGATACTAGTGTTAGCACTTCTACCTGGCAGGTGAGAAAACTGAAGCTCAGAGAAGTTAAGTCATTTGCCCAGCATAATATTAGGAGAAGGGAGAGTTGGAAGATTAAAACTGATCTGCCTAACTCTCTGTTGTCTGAGCCACTTTGCTTGAGTTCAAGTAGGGAGTATCTACCAAAAAGTTCTTAAGCTTGTAATAGTTTTTGACATGTTTGAGGCCTCAGAGAACTGAAATGAGAACTCTTGGCATAGGATTAGCTTACTGTTAATTACTTGAACAAAAAATCTTCTGAAGATAAGGTTTGAGTAATGTAGGGTATGTTATCTGCCCTGCATAATCCTCTTGACTTTCATCCTAATGAGCATCTGTTCCTGGCAGATGTGAGCCTGATGTACTTAATTCACTATTTTGATTAAAATCAATGGGAAGTATCAGTTTTTTCATGCTTTTACCCACAAGTCATTGGAATCTCGTCAGATGTCCTTGATTAGAGATGGCCTTGTGCCCAGTCATCTTTGTTTCTCCTTTTATACTTTAGTCCTTTGGTTCTCAACCTGTGGGTCGTAACCCTTTTGGACTTGTTGAATGACCCTTCACTAGGGTCACATAAGACCATTGGAAAACACAGATAATTACATTATGACTCATAACAGTAGCAAAATTACAGTTATGAAGTAGCAAAAAGCAATTTTATGGTTGGGGTCGCCTTAACATAAGGAACTGTGTTAAAGAATTACAGCGTTTGGAAGGTCAAGAACCACTGGTTTAGTTGTTTAGGGGTGCTGTTTTCTATTTTCACATGCTTTTGATTGTCTCTACTTTCCTTTTTTTTAAAAAAAAAATCTTATTTAACTTTGGTGTGGCTCAAAAACATATTTTGTATGATTTCAGTTATTTTAAATTTATTGTAACTTGTGTTTTGCCTTAGCATATGTGCTAACTGAGCACCTGTGCTTGCCCAGAATGTGTACTCTGTGGTGATAGTGAAGTGCAGATACTCGGTTAATAGTGTGGTTTTGACATTGGCATTAGGTGCATACACTTTCATAACTTTTATGTCCTCATGATGAATTAAAATTAACTCTCCTAAAATGCTTTTACTTTTTTATTAGTACAGCTAGTCCAACTCTTTCATGGTTTCTGATCTCAAATCTTTTTCCACGGTTCATTTTCAGCTTAGTTGTTTTGTTTTTTGTTTTTTTTTTGTGTATCTGTTTGTTTGCCATAGTTTCACTGTGTGGCTCATGCTGTCGTGGAACCTAAGCTAGCCTTGACTCCACAGGGGGCCTCCTGCCTCAGTCTCGTGAATAAGCCACTGTGACTTTTATTTACACCTTTAAAAAAAAGAAAAAGAAAGGAATATTTTTGTACCTTAGTATTTGTTACTTGTTGTCTGTCTATTGTATGTAATGTGAGTGTGGACATGCCTGTGCCATTTTCCATGGCACTGCCTTATACAACTAGTTCACTCTCTGTGTAAGAGGACAGAATCTGGTAAGATAGGTAAACATTGCCCACCACAGCTCTGTTGTTCCTTTTCCCTCTGTTGTGCAGTCATTGATATGTTAAATCCAGAGATGTTGCAGACACAACTTAATTGCTTTATGTAATCTTATATTCCAAGATCCTACTGTTTGTTGACTAGTTTAGGTAAGACAGAGCTATCTCCTTACAATAATTTGTTTTTCCTCATTAGCATCTTGCCCCCTTCCACATACCATTTCTCATTTGATTATTTTTGTTCATTGAAACAGGGTCTCAATGTGGAGCCCAGCCTGGCTTTACACTTCTAGACCTGCCTCAACTTGCCCAAGTACTGGAATTATGAATCCTGTATTGCCAACTCTGGCATTCTAACTTGCAATAAAATACTAATGTGTTCCACTTGCCTGGTATGTTAGGAAGTTCCTGTCAGGGTCTTTCTAGCCTAGTTTGGCCAACCTCAGTGGACATTTGCGGCCTTGGGCTTTCTGATTTTTAGAAATCACCCTAATTTGACAACCTGAGAACAGCACGATTGTCTGGTGCAACAGATTGCTTTGCTAGTCATTGTATACCAGCTCTGTGCTTTAACTATCAGATCTGGGAAGATGAGTGGTAATAAATATAGTTGGGTCATCTCGGTATTAAGTACAAATAGGAATAAAGACTGATTTGCATTCTTTCTCTGCTCTGTTCCACCTGGAACCCTGTAGCTAGGGAGGTAAAGTGAGTATCACATTCCAACTCAACATCAATTAAGGTGACTGTTTATAAGCCCAGATAAATGGACAATTAGTGGTGGTGCTGCTAACTAGTACTGCTTTAATAATTAACCTAATTACCCTTCCTTCTGCTCCCTTGATGAAAGTGAGGATGATAAAGGACCGGCGTGGTTGCCTAGAAATGGTAAATGGAGCCTCCTTGAGAACACAGTCCCAGCTGCTGGCCAACACTAAGTAAAGCTTTTCTGCTTATTTGGTATGCACAGCCATTGGCACAGTTACGTACTCTCTCTCAGCCCATCTCCCTAGAGTCTTCTTAGAACACCAGTGAAAGGTGTGCTTATTAAGAACCTGACTTCAGGTGTTGTGCTGCATTCCCCATACTTCTTCAGGATGGAAAATATTGGGCTTGTCCATAAACTTGGCTGTCCCTTTAATATTTGACACTTGGTTTTTCTGAGTCCCCCCCCCCCCCCGGGTCATTTTGAAATGTGCAGCGCTTTATGAATGTTTGTTGCTGAGCTGTTTCCAAGGCACTTGGGATGTTACAAGAAAATTAATGCCCTCAGGGAGTTTACAGTCTAACCAGGGAGTGACCTGATTTTAGTTTTCTGTGTTATTTTTGAGGGGTTAGGTTTTGTTTTTTTATTGTTGTTGTTTGTTTGTTTGTTCGTTTTGGGCCCTGCCACTAAGAATATTAATGATTCCCCAAGAAGTTTTGTTGCCAATCCAGATAGGTTGGCTAAACTACAGCTTAGAACTGGACTTGTGTGAGTACGGTATGACTTTTAGCGTTATTTGAAAAAGCATGGATTGTGTCCCCTTCATTGTTTAAGTGGGGCCTCACGGAAGTACAGCTACCATTTGAAAAGTAGGTCTGTTTACAGGCAGGTTTTGGGACCTGACTGTTTTTGACTAAATATTCATTCTGCTCTTTTTAGAAGGTTAATCTTAGGTAATTTGTTTATTTTTGGGACTCGGGTTTCTAAACCTGTATAATGAACCTAAGAATAGGGCTTAGCATATAGGGTTAAGGTCAAATGAATTAACAAGTGAATCATTTCTAATCTGAAATTCTGAAATGCTCAAAAATCCAACTTTTTGAGCATCCTTACAGTGCAGGAGTGTTGTGTTAGGAGCAGCGGGGCTGTGTCCCCAGCACCCCGCTGCCCTCAAGGCTAGCTTTACCCTAAATAATTACACAGAAACTGTATTCATTTAAACACTGCTTGGCCCTTTAGCTCTAGCCCTTACTGGCTAATTCTGATATCCCGATCAACCCATCTCTAATAATCTGTGAGCACTGGTCTTACCGGGAAGATTCTAGCCTACGTCCATCCTGGGTCGGAGCTTCATCGCATGTGTCTGCCCGGGAGCGGGACATGGCGTCTCTCTGAGGCGTCTGGCCCCGAGAGGAGAGCTGTCGAGTCTGAGCTCACTTCCTCTTCCTCCCAGCATTCTGTTCTGTTTACTCCTCCCACCTATGTTTTAACCTATCAGGGCAAGCAGCTTCTTTATTTAATTAACCAATGACCTTCCTCCATCACAGGAGGAAACACTACTTTATTTCATGTATAAAATTATTTAAGGTATTGTATGAATTAGACCATGTGTACATGAAACATAAGTTTTAAATTTCACTTGGGTCCCAATAACCCATAATCAAGGGAGGAAAGTCTGACATCCAGAATACTTGTAGGTCCAGAATTTCAGGTAGGGTTAATAAGTTCCTATGTGTGAAGTGCATAGACTGAAAGCTGTATGACTCTCAATAGACCTTCAGTGGATATGAGTGATGCTCACTATGTGACTCTCAATAGACCTTCAGTGGATATGAGTGATGCTCACTATGTGAGGGCTTTTATTGTGGCTTTATTGTGTGTTGGTCTGCTTAGGTGGTTGTTTTTGAGATGGGTGTTGCTCTGTAGGCCATAGTGGCCTAGAGCTCGCAAGGTAGCTCACATTACCCTAGTGCTCCTGTTTCTGCCACCAGAGTGCTGGGATTAGAGGTGTATGCCACCATGCCTGGTCTACTCTGCAGTTTTTATTACAAAATTTGGGCCCTGTATAAATTAGTGTCCTCTTTACCACTGTTTTGCTCTCACTGAATTTTTTTTTTTTTTTCGAGACAGGGTTTCTCTGTGGCTTTGGAGCCTATCCTGGAACTAGCTCTGTAGACCAGGCTGGTCTCGAACTCACAGAGATCCGCCTGCCTCTGCCTCCCGAGTGCTGGGATTAAAGGCATGCGCCACCATCGCCCGGCCTGAATTTTTTTTTAATGTATGTTGCAGGAAGGTGACCCAAGGACTATCAGTCCAGGCTATCCTCAAACTCACTAAGTAACATAGGATTACCTTGAATTTATAATCATCCTACCTCAGCCTTGAGTACTAGATTACTCTAGGATACCAGTGTGTGGGTAAATGAAGGGCTTGACAGTTCTGTCTGTCCACACTGTTGTCTCTGGCTATATTACCCAAGTAAAGCAGTCACAGCGTTTGCACTTGAAAACATCTTTTGTGCTAATGAAGTAAATATCTGTTCAGCAGTCTAATTGTTTGTTGCTATGTAGCAAAGTTTTCTCCTTCTGCTCTGGGTTTGAAGATGTGATCTCTTGGCTTCCTGCTCCAGACACCATGCCTGCTGCTTATTGCCGTGTCTGCCCACCATTCTGGATTCTCCCTTTGAATCCACAAACCAAAATAAACTCTTTCTTCTATAAGTTGCTTCTGGTTATGCTGTTTTTAACTACGACAACAAAAAAGTAACTTTATTTTATTTTATTTATTTATTAAAGATTTCTGCCTCC
>NW_004949096.1:18929403-18932394 GCF_000317375.1 Microtus ochrogaster | reverse complement strand
AAAAAAATTAACTTCATCATGTCTGGATGAGACCCCGCTGGTGACATATTTTGAGTTGTCTGTCCTCTGGAACTTCATAGACCTAGCATGATCTAAATAAATGCTTAAGTCCCATGGTTGTATTCTGTGCTGGCTAGTTTTAATGTTAGTTTGACAAAAGCTAGAGTCATTTGGGAAGTGGGAACCTCAGTTGAGAAATTGTCCCAACCAAATTGGGTAAGCCTTCAGGGCATTTTCTTAATTGGTGATTGCTATGAGAAGAAACAGTTCATTGAGGGTGGTGCCACCCCTGGGCTGGTTTGGTCCTGGGCACTATTATAAAGCAGTCTGAGCAAGTCAGTAAGCAGTGTTCCTCCATTGCCTCTGAGTCAGTTTCTGTCTCTAGTTTTCTGCCCTGACTTCCTTTGGTAATGTGGAAGTCTAAGCAGAACAAACCCTTTACTCCCTGAGAGGAAAATGCTTAGGGTGTTGGTGTTTATCACAGCAATAGAAATCCTAAGGCGTGTGCTTCTTAGAATTACTGTTCATTTTGAATGTGCTTGCTGAGGATGTCCAATAACCTGAGATGACCCGCTTTAGTTCTAGAGTTCTTCACTTCTCTCTGTAGGATGTGATTTGTATGTGTTCTGGTATGTTTGCATCCCCTGGAACAAATAGTCCAGTGCTCTAGCAATCAGCTCGAATAGAAGGAAGGTAAAACCTTGGTACCAAGTCAATGTCCATATTTCTGATGGAGGCAGGGCCATTCTTCATGTGTTTGTTTTCTCCTCTAATCTTCATAAACTTTCTTTGGGAGCAGAAATCTATTGTAAACCCAGGAAGGGCTTAGAATAACACTGCTCTTCGTTGTCTTATTTCTCTATTTACTTTTCCCTAAGGGATGAGTATGCATGCAGGAAGGTAATGATCCATGTAAACTATTCACTACTTCTTTTAAAAATAATTTATTGTTATTATTATTGTGTACATGATAGGGATGGTGCGTGGGCCACAGCACACGTGTGGAGGTCAGAGAACAACTTTGTAGAGTTGACTCTCTCCTGCCTTTGCTGGTTCAGGGGATCAAACTCAGGTCATCTGGCCTGGATATTCAGTATCTTTACCTAATGAGCCCTCTCATCAGCCCCCTTCTGCTTCTTTTTAAAACATCAGGGTCAAGTTACATATTCCCTTTTCATGTCCCCAGAAGCCTTATTTTATTCTAAGCTGGCTGGAAATGCCATAGGAGCTGGCAGGCCCTACCTCTCACTACGATGACCGAAGTAAAGACAACCTATTGGTGTTAATTTTCCTTTAATACCTGCTGATCCACAAGGTCTGCTCTTCCCCCTCCATCCCTGTTACCTGAACTGGAACAGCCAGCATAGATATTTTGGAGCAAGCCTTAATGTGGAAAGAGATACCTATAGGTAGGTAACTGAGTGATGTCTTTTGGAGTTTGTGGGTGTTTCTTTGGCTTCTCTATTATCACTTGAGAGCTAACTAGTTATACTCTATAACCACATCCTCCATCCTGTAAAAACGTTCTTCTTTTAAAAAGTAGTATTTTTATTCTTTGAAAACATCATACAATATATTTTATTTGGAGTTTTTTATTTTTTATATAATGTATTTTGATCCTCCCTACCCACTTTACCATCTTCCAACTCCCCCTTCTACAGAAACCTGTCTCCTTCCTGTCCTCCTCCTATTACCATCTCATTGAGTTCAGTTAATGCACACAGTATAGGCAAGGTTGTGGAGCTATCCACTGGGGCATGAGCCGTGTCCCTAAAGAACAGTGACTCTTTTTCCTCAACCAGGGATGGAGCTTTGTTTAAAAGTAGACTCAACTATGTACCCTTTTATCCTATCATTTCTATACTGTGTTCTCCCCTTTTCCCTTTAGAAAGAGCTTTCTAAATCTAATCTCCTTTATTCAGCTTTTTTCCTTACCATGACCAATAACAACTTATAACCAAGTCCCCTAAATGATGACAAGCATCTATAACACCCTAAATGACCAAAACCCACCAACCCCACCTCTTGAGATTGTTCTCTAGAGTGTTTCCTGTTGTCTGGAGGCGCCGGAATCTTTAGAGCACCCTGAGAAAATTAGGGCAATGATCAAGTCCTGGGAGAGCTAGCCGTATTATTTTTTGTTCAGTCTCTGTGTGATGAGAAAGTGTAAAGCTTATATGAAGTCCTAACTGGTTAGTCTGTGAGGCTGGACCGTCTCAGCTAGCAGCTTTGAAGTTGTTCTGGATGCAGAATTTTGAGGAAACTGTAACAGAGGCATTCTGAGAGGCTGGATCAGCTGTGCTCCTTGTTTGCATTGGTGTCTGCTCCTTTTTTTTTCTGAAAACACATAAACTTTTAAAGGATATACACACACATACACACATTGATACAAGTATGGAATGTCTGGTGTATACAAGTCAGACGATTTTTTGTTCTATGTTTGAGCAGGTAAAAGGTATCTGTCAACTTTATAAGTCCATTTATACTATATTACCAAACTAGTATAAATCATCATCTATGTTATGTGGAAGGATGGCATGAAATAGTAAGTCATGAGGACTCTGTAACCAACAGCATTTATCATGTCTATCCAGTCTCAGAGCTGTAAACGGACCCTCCCTCCCTAGTCCCACAGCCACTTTTAAGTAATCCCTCAGAGACTTAATATTAATTACATAATTTTTGGCCAATAACTGAGGCTTATTACTAACTAGCTCTTACATTTAAATTAACCCTCTTTTGATCTGTGTATTGCCACATGACCATGACTTTACTGGTCCTCTTACATCTTTCTTCTTGGGTGGTTGGCTTGTGTCTCTCAACTTTGCCCTTCTTTCTCCCTGTATTTCTGTTTGGCTTCCCTGACTTTATTCTTCCTTGCTATAGGCCAAAGCAGCTTCTGTTTTTTCTTTGTTGATGTTTGTGGTTTTTGAGACAGGGTTTCTTTGTGTAACTTTGGAGCCTGTCCTGGAACTCACTCTGTAGACCAGA
>NW_004949096.1:18926479-18929303 GCF_000317375.1 Microtus ochrogaster | reverse complement strand
GGAAACAACCTAGATGCCCTTCAATAGAAGAATGGATGAAGAAAGTATGGAATATATACATATTAGAGTACTACTCAGCAGTAAAAAACAAGAACTTCTTGAAGTTTGCGTACAAATGGATGGAAATAGAAAACACTATCCTGAGTGAGGTAAGCCAGACCCAAAAAGAGGAACATGGGATGTACTCACTCATATTTGGTTTCTAGCCATAATTCACAGACATAGCGATGCGTGCGTCTCCACTGCCCGGCTTGTATTCCAGACTTCTTTAAAAAGTTTTTTCAGGCCTTCTATGGCCCGACACTGGGCGCCATGTGTAAAGGGATCTTTGTTTTGACAGTGTGGATACTTACTATTAACTATAAAGGATTCACCTTAGCTTAGGCTTAGTTTTAACTAGCTCTTATAACTTAAATTAACCCATATATATATATGGTTTTTCGAGACAGGGTTTCTCTGTGGTTTTGGAGCCTGTCCTGGAACTCACTCTGTAGACCAGATTGGCCTCAAGCTCACATATGTGCCTGCTTCTACCTCCCAAGTTTTGGGATTAAAGGTGTGCACCAGCACCGCCCAGTAGAGCATCTGCTTATTAACCAATGAGAGGAATACATATTCACAGTGTACAAAAGGATTATATCACAGCATAGAGCTGTTGCCATAGTAGAGGGGTCAACATGTATGTCATCTGTCCTGTAGTCTTTCTTGGCTTTCCACCTCATGTCCGCAGCCAGGTTCCTCCCCAATGAAATCTGATATGTATTAACATTGATGAAAATCATACTTTTTGTTTCCTTTGGAAACAAAGGCATAACCTCTCCCCCAACACAGGATATTTTTTGACTTCCATTTTGAAGTGAAGACATTCTTAAAATACATGGATTGGCTTAATTTAGCAATTTCTATAATCCAATATCTCTCAGAAGCTATTTTTTTGTACATTAGCATTTTAAAAATCCAAAGGCAACAAAGCACCATACAGGATCCAGATACCCTGTATATTTTCCCTCTTTACATGGCTTATTGTTTTTTTTTTATAGTAGTTTACTCTCTTTAAAGATTTTATTATTTTTAAACTCTTTTCTTTGACTGTTATGCCAATTTTCTTTTTTCAACATCTAAACATATTTCTAAGCATGCTGTACCTTTTTAAAGATTTTCCATGTCTGGACCTGGCTTTACTAAGAGCTTACAGTTCTCACTGACCATTTGAGACAAATTACCACGACAGCCACCAGCCGACAGCTAGCTCCAGCCTGCAGGCGGCAGTCAGTACCATGTCTCTGTATGCTGCCACTGAGCTTACTCGAGAGACCACAGTCATCAGGAAGCCCTGTTTGACTCTGTATTCCAGACTTCTTTTTTTTTTTTTTTTTTTTTGGTTTTTCGAGACAGGGTTTCTCTGTAGCTTTGGAGTCTGTCCTCACACTAGCTCTTGTAGACCAGGCTGGCCTCGAACTCACAGAGATCCGCCTGCCTCTGCCTCCCGAGTGCTGGGATTAAAGGCGTGCGCCACCACTGCCCGGCTTGTATTCCAGACTTCTTTAAAAAGTTTTTTCAGGCCTTCTATGGCCCGACACTGGGCGCCATGTGTAAAGGGATCTTTGTTTTGACAGTGTGGATACTTACTATTAACTATAAAGGATTCACCTTAGCTTAGGCTTAGTTTTAACTAGCTCTTATAACTTAAATTAACCCATATATATATATGGTTTTTCGAGACAGGGTTTCTCTGTGGTTTTGGAGCCTGTCCTGGAACTAGCTCTTGTAGACCAGGCTGGTCTCGAACTCACAGAGATTAAAGGCGTGCGCCACCACCACCCGGCTAAATTAACCCATATTTTAAAATCTATTTTCTTCCATGTGTTTGTTACTTCATCTCCATTTTGCCCATCCTGCTTCCTCTACATCTAGCTGGCGACTCCACATTTCTTCTTCTCCCGAGACCTTTCGGTCCCCAGGAGTCTTGCCTAACCTCTTCCTATCTAGCTATTGGCCATTCAGTTCTTTATTACACCAATCACAATAACACATCTTCACACAGCATAAAGGAATATTCCATGATACACACAAACAATAACACCCCCCCACACACAAAAACAAAACAAAACAAAAACAAAACATTTACCATAGGAGAGGATTTAACTGGTTTGGGCTATAAAGGAACAGAGAGAAATCTTGACAGTAGTTAGAAAGTTCAAATTCCCAGTTAGAAGTGGGTTGCACAATAGACCTTTGAGGAAAATACACCATTTATTTCACAAATAAAAATGGCCAGAATGAACTGTCTCTACAATCTGCCATAACCATGTATTGCCAGTGGTTGCTTTTTATTGTATTTGCTGACTTCTCCACAAAAAGGTTTTGCAACACTGTATTGGTAGTTTCTTTTGGACTAGAACATTAAATAAATAAATAGTACAAAACTGTCACAGACTTGGCCAGAGTGAAATTTCACTCTAATAAGCAGGACTAATTGTACATATCCCCACTTTTTTTTAACGTTACTTTGTATTAACATACAAATAAAGTAATTTCTATAAACATTGCCCATCATGACAAAATGACAAAGGGATTGTGAAAATAGAGAACTTATTGACTCAGACATAGCCATGAGCTAGTATTAGATCATATTTCTAAATTTGTTGGCTGTGTGATATCATATTTCAAATTACTTTTTTCCTTTAAGACAGGGTCTCTTCAGGCGGATCTCTGTGAGTTTGAGACCAGCCTGCTGGTCTACAGATCTATTTCCAGGACAGGCTCCAAAGCCACAGAGAAACCCTGTCTCGAAAAACCAAAAAAAAAAAAAAAAAAAAAAAAA
>NW_004949096.1:18919337-18926379 GCF_000317375.1 Microtus ochrogaster | reverse complement strand
CAGGATCTCTTGTAGTGCAGACTGTCCTCATCTTCTTGCCATTTTCCCAAGTATTGGAATTATAAGTGTATGTTAATACCTCTAGCTTTCAATATTTTTTTTTTTTTTTAAATAATAGTCCTGGCTGTCCTGGAACTCACTCTTTAGACCAGGGTGTCCTCGAACTCACAAAGCTCCTCCTGCCTCTGCACCCTTCCCACAAGTGCTGTGATTAAAGGTGTGTAACAGTACTCCCCAGTTCGAATAAAAAACAGTAGTTGGAGATATAGCTCAATTGATAGAATGCTGGCTAATCGTGTTTAAAGCCCTGGTTTTGATCTCCAGCACCACATAAACCTGGGCATGGTGGCATACACTTGTAATTCCAGGAGTTAGTGGTAGAAGCAGGAGGGCCAGAAATTCAGGACCACCATCATTATACATTTGAGGCTGGCCTGGGCTACATGAGATCCTGTTTCAGACAAACAAATATATAAATCTTAAGACCAGTTTACTCTGTCAGATACTATTTTGAGTATTCTGGACATGCTAATCTTCACATTTCTATGATGTACTATTATTGTTGGTGTTTTTGTTGTTTTGTTTTTATAAAGGAAATGGAAGAAACAGAGATAGTTGACAGAGCTAGAATCGGGACTCAGGTGGTCACTTCTAGACTGGCACTTTTCAAGCAGAACTATACTGATGTGTAAATTTTTTTCATTGGTAGGAAAATAGGCTGAAATATATATTCAGATTTTAGGAAAACAAATATAACTTGCTGGAATCGTAAGACTGCTCCTGAGGAAAGAAATACAGATTCTTACATTCTTGTAGCTAAAGATTGTTCTTGTAGCTCCTTCCCCTAGAAAGAAGGCCTGTTCAAGAATTACATTCCCAAACAATGAATCCTGAAGAGGTAATTACACTGTTGCCATCCCATTGGGAAGAAGGCTGGGGCGGTGATTACATTCCAAAACAAAGCTATTCGGGTATAATTGCACTGTGCTGCTCTTATCAGTCTGGAGAAAGCAGGCCTCTGGTCTCCATCCTCTTTTGTTTTTGAGATGGAATCTGAATAGCATTCAATTAATAGTCAAGACCCAGGCACAGGGAAGTCAGCCAAAAGAGCCAAGAGGACATTAGCTTGCTGTTGGTGTTTTCCTGCCACTGAAGTTTTCCATACCTCTAAATTTCAGCAAATTTGAGAAAGCCCTGTTTCAATCCTGCTCTCTGGGTCATTGTGCACAGGGGAGAGACAGATGGCGGGTAGCAGCAGATTCTCCTCTCCCATTAGTAGCTTTAGGTCTGTTAAAAGATACTTCTTCCTTTTAATCTTTTTTAATGTGCAAGTGTGCTTTGCCTACATATATGTATGCATACCATGTGTGCACACCATGTGTGCACGTTGTCTGTGGAGGTCAGGAGAAGGTATTAGATTCCCTGGAACTGAAGCTACAGGTGGTTGTGAGTCAGTATGCGGACGCTAGGAACCAAACCTGGGTCTTCTTAACTGCCATCTCTCTAGCCCTGCTTTTAATCTTTTTATTAAGACTTCCATCATACAACAAAAGTATATGCTCAACTATGTTCATAGCAGCATTGTTCGTAATAGCCAGAACCTGGAAACAACCTAGATGCCCTTCAATAGAAGAAGGGATGAAGAAAGTATGGAATATATACATATTAGAGTACTACTCAGCAGTAAAAAACAAGGACGTCTTGAAGTTTGCATACAAATGGATGGAAATAGAAAACACTATCCTGAGTGAGGTAGCCAGACCCAAAAAGAGGAACATGGGATGTACTCACTCATATTTGGTTTCTAGCCATAATTAAAGGACAGTGAGCTTAGAATTCTCAATCCTAGAGAAGCTAAATAAGAAGGTGAATCCAAAGACAAACATATAGGCATCCCCCTGAATATTAACCTTCATCAGGCGATGAAAGGAGACAGAGACAGAGACCCAAATTGGAGCACCGGACAGAAATCTCAAGGTCCAAATCAGGAGCAGAAGGAGGGGGAGCCGAGCAAGGAACTCAGGACTGCGAGGGGTGCACCCACACTCTGAGACAATGGGGATGTTCTTTCGGGAATTCACCAAGGCCAGCTGGCCTGAGTCTGAAAAAGCATGGGATAAAACCGGACTTGCTGAACATAGCGGACAGTGAGGACTACTGAGAACTCAAGAACAATGGCAATGGGTTTTTGATCCTACTGCACGTGTTGGTTTTGGGGGGGCCTGGGCAGTTTGGATGCTCACCTTACTAGACCTGGATGGAGGTGGGTGGTCCTTGGACTTCCCACAGGTCAGGGAACCCTGATGGCTCTTCAATCTGATGAGGGAGAGGGACTTGATCGGGGGAGGGGGAGGGAAATGGGAGGCGGTGGCGGGGAGGAGGCAGAAATCCTCAATAAATAAATAAATTAAAAAAAAAAAGAAACAGTTTGGGGGGCTGGAGAGATGGCTCAGTGGTTAAGAGCATTGCCTGCTCTTCCAAAGGTCCTGAGTTCAATTCCTAGCAACCACATGGTGGCTCACAACCATCTGTAATGGGGTCTGGTGCCCTCTTCTGGCCTGCAGGCATACACACAGACAGAATATTGTATCCATAATAAATAAATAAATATTTAAAAAAAAAGACTTCCAGCATATATATCTTTTTCATGTATATAGCTTCTAGTTGTGGAACACAAAGCCCCTCTCTGATTCATTTGAGATAATAAGCAAGATTAATTTTAGACTTGGACTAGAGTGAATATAGTACAACCATTTTGTTTTGTTTTCTGAACCAGAGAACAGAAGACTGAGTGACCTCATAGTCAAATTTGTTGACAAGCAGAGTAGGGTAGGTGTGTGTTCTTGGTTTAAGGATTGTACAGCATTCGGAGGTGGTCTGGCCTTAGCCATTGTATCAGTTTGCTGAGGAAATGGCTTAAAATTATTCACTGCCCCTTACACTGTGTGTGCAATCCTTTTGATTGGTTTTGCCTCTTAGCAGTTCTTCATGGTCACTTAATAATGTGGCTAGGTAAGTTTAAGGGTTTATTTTGAATCACAGTTTGAGGGATAATTTATCATGGTGGAGAATTGTGGTGGTGGGGACTTGAGATAGCTAGTCATATTGCATCCACATTAAAGAACCAGAGAGCAATGGATGCTGCTTCTTAGTTCCCTTTCTTTCTGTTAGTCAGTCTAGGACTCAAGCTTATCAAATGGTACTGCCTACATTATAGCGTGAGTCTTCCAACCTTAGCCTAGTCTAAAAATTTCCCCATGGGCCTGGCCAGAGGTTTGGTTCTATAGTGAATCTAAGCCCTGTGTATTTGGCAGTCAAAATTAACTATCCCAGGGGGGTTGTCCAGGGCTATCTGCATAGTGATGGAGGAGGGAAATGATGTCTATGTATTACTTTCATTGCTTAATAAAGAAACTGCCTTGGCCCTGATAGGACGGAAAATTAGGTAGGTGGAGTAGACAGAACAGAATGCTGGGAGAAAGAAGCCGAGTCAGTCAGTCGCCATGATTCTCCAACCCCAGAGGGATGTAGGCTAGAATCACAGCATAGTCTCATCCTTATTACATGAGCTGTTAAAAGTAGAGTGCAGAATGGTTAGATACAATTTTCAGCTATACAGTCATAAAGATAAGAGTGGTTTTCCTTCTGATAGTCAGGAAGGAATCAGAAACCTCAGTTTCTTATAAGTATATGGAACAGAATTCTTTTTTTTTTTTTTTGGAACAGAATTCTTTCTGTGACACCTAGAAAGAAAGAATTAGCAATTCCTTGGAACCCTTATTGAACTTTGGACCTGCAGAAAGATAATAAATTTGTGTCATTTAAGCCAGTAAATTCTTGGTAATTGTTAAAGCAACTATGGAAAGCATAGAGCAGCCATGACACAGATGGCATCACATGCACATCTGGGATTTGGCAGGAGGGTTGGCTTTTTCTGTTTACCAGTAAACTAGCCTCTTCACCGTTCCTTCACAGGGTCTCATTATTCTAAACATAAGGCAGGATAGGTCAGGCTCCAAGATACAATGAACTTCTCCTTTCATCTTGTATTATATTGTCCTTTTTTAGGTTTTGTGTTGTTAAGACAGCTTCTTGGCTGTAATGATATCTTTTCTTGTATTTAATAAATAAAGCTTTCCTGAAGTTCAGAGAGTAAAACAGCTACACTGATCAGCCTTACAGACCAGGCAGTGGTGACACACACCTTTAATCCCAGCCCTAGAGAGGAATAGAAGACGTGAGGAGACAGCTCTCACACACAGTCGCCTTCTGAGATTCCTGGAGGCAGGATCACCTTTTTGAACTGAGGTAGAGCTAAGAGCCAGTGGCTGGCTGTTTTGGTTTTCTGACCTTCAGCTTGAACCCCAATATTTCTGTCTCTGGGTTTTTTATTTTTATTTTTTTAACTGTGCTACCCTTGGCATAGCCCTGGCCATCCTGGTACTCTCTAGGTAGTCTAGAATAGTCTAGAGTTTATAAAAATCCTATTGTCTCACCCTTCCATGTGCTGGAATTACAAGCATGTGCCAATGTACCTGGTTCCTTGTGTTCCTGGTATATTGGAAGGGTTCTATCTAGAGACAGATACTGGGAAACTTGTGTTGTGAGGGGTCATTGTTGTAATATTCTACCCCAAGAGGGTTTGGAGATGCCAAGTAGCCTGGCAGTTCATGCTCAACGATTTATTTTGTAATTTTTCTTATGCATACAGAGGGAAAGCTCTACATATGGAGAAATATAGATGTGTAGATTTGAAACATGCATGAAAAAGCTTTCTTACATCATTTTTATTATTATTCAGAGAAAATTGAATTTTAAAATGACATCCCAATAAGAAGGTAATTCTGGTTTTCTAGACATAGCATTTCAGAGAAACTGCCTTTTCTTTTCCCCTAGGTATTTGCTAGGATATAGCCCTGTACTTTAGTGTGCTTGAGGGTAAAAGATGTGCAGGAGCTCTGTGGGTGGTTGGGCCCATTGGGGCCACGTGTCTTCCTGTGTAGGAGGAAGACTGACAGAATTAACTGGAAGCACTTATAAATTTTCTGTAAGTGAACCTGCATTCGTGGTCTCGTATAACTCACAGCTCCTTCTTCAGCAGTAAGTCATAAGGAAAGCTGCTGGAGACTATGCAGGGAGTCTGTGTGTCTCATCTCTGCAGTTCACCATACTTCCCAGTGGGGAAGGGGTTGTCTGGGATCGAGATACAGTCTGTACTCACATCTCGAGTGCCGGCGTTGTGAGTGCCCTGCTTTACATGCTGCTTTCTGAGGCACTTGGGCTTCCCTTTCATGGGACGTAGTCTGCTTGACTTTCTTGCTGGTGGTAGTTAGCTACTTTATGGGCTCCAAAATTGAGTATGTGGTTGGGTCTCAAGTCACATACAGACAGACAAATCAGTACTTACCAAGTAATCTGTTTAGGACTTCCTTGGTATTCATCTCCTTGACTGTGAGAGGCAGTCATTACTCTGGTAAGCTCTGGAGTGTTCACTTGCAGTTTCATTCTAAATAGTATAGCCAGTGTGCCAGATTTAAGCTGGCTTTGACTGGAGCTTCATGAGGCTTTGTGGGGCTCTCCATGGGCTAGTATGCCTCAAGGCTTAGCCAAGACTTACAGTGAGGCAGAAAGGGGCCGCTGCTACAGCTTGAAGTGTGCTCCAGAAGGTGAGAGAAGCAGCATGTTCATCTTAGCCTAGAGTGGGGGGAATGTAGACTCCATTCTCAAGAGAGAGGAGTGGTGGCAAAAATAGAAACAGACTGTAATCTAAAGAAGCAGTCTCCCCACTAAGAAACCTTATCTCTTTTGCCTGATAAGAAGAAAGTCAACAGTGGTGAGCTGTCTAGTTTCCTGCCTTTCTTCTCTCAGCTGTATACCCGAAATAAATACACAGAAACTGTATTCATTTAAACACTGCTTGGCCCATTAGTTCCAGCCTGTCTTCTTTCTGTCAAAGGTCTCAGTATTTAAACAATTTAAACTGGATCTTCATTAACGTAGAATTCATACATACATACAGCTACCAGCAAAGCTAATGGAGAACTAATAAAAGGCATAAAATAGTTTCTGGTCAAAATATTTTCATTTATTCCACTAAAGTAACTGGGTTGGAAATGGAAAATGTTATATTGCTTATTAAGTAAATTAATTAAAATTAAAATATGATTACAAAGCTGAAATAAATAAAACTAAGCTCAAACAGTTTCTTTACTTCCATGTAGGACAGTTTAGAAACATCTGTTGTGAAGAAGTTTTAAGCAGTTCTTGTCTTTGTTTTATCTAGGAAGAATTTTAAAGCCCTGGGTTTAGGAAGAGACCCAAACCTAAGAGTTGACATCTTCATGTAACTCCCCAGCAGTTTTATCCAATACCAGGCCATACCCAGAAATATTTCATCTAAGTGAAGAATGGTGTACTTGCTCTACTGGTGGTTTCATGCAAATCAACTAACATCTCTTTATCCCATCCATTCAGCTGCCAACAGGGTTCATTTATAAAATTTCCTGAGCTGTCACTGGGTAAAAGTAACCAGCATTGACCATGGCATATGGATAATGATCAGAAGGAAAGGCAGGCCTCCCTCGGCTTGCACTTTTCACTCATTTATCCATTCAACTCCCCACCATCATTTCTAGGTACTATGTATTACAGATTTGGTCCGTGTTTTTCAGGCTCTAATTGGAGCTCCCCTACTCTGTCCTTTTATACCAGTATTCCTATGATGAAAAATTACTAATGACAACATAAGGAGACAGGGATCATTTCTGGGTCTGGAGAAAAGTTGTAGAGTTTCAAAATCCTAATGAATAAAACAATAAAAACTAATTCTTGTTGTTGACTATAGACTTTATCTTTCTTTAGACTCTTGTTGATATTTTGAGGCAGGGTCTTTCTTATAAAGCTCAAATCAGTTTCATATTATGAATAATAAGACTGGCCTTGAACCTCCTACTTCTATCTCCCAGGTGCTAGAATTACAAGCCTGTGCACAATATCTGGTTCCTGCTGGGCGGTGGTGGCGCACGCCTTTAATCCCAGCACT
>NW_004949096.1:18915860-18919207 GCF_000317375.1 Microtus ochrogaster | reverse complement strand
AAAAAAAAAAAAACAATATCTGGTTCCTTTTCGGGAGGAGGTGAGGGGATTGAACCTTGGACCATGTGTATGGTAGACAAGCACTCTACTACTGAGCTATATTTCCAGCCCCATTTCTATATTTTTGGATTTTTGGAGACAGGGTTTCTCTGTAGTTTTTGGAGTCTGTCCTGGAGCTAGCTCTTGTAGACCAGGCTGGCCTCAAACTTACAGAGATCTGCCTGCCTCTGCCTCCCAAGTGCTGGGATTAAAGGCGTGTGCCACCACCGCCCAGCCCCTTTTCTACTTTTTACCTTTGAGACTGGGTCTTGCTAAGTTTCCCAGGCCAGTCTTGAATTTGCAGTCCTCCTGTATGAACCTCCCTAGTAACTGAGGGTAGAGGCCTGCATCAGTAGCCCTGATTTGCTCTCCTTATTTTGAATGACATAATTCCTTATTCTTCCTTTCTTAGACCCCGAGACTTTAAAGTGAAAAGTAAAATTATAAAGTAAAATATCCCAAAATTCTTGAATGAAGAGCTAAGTAGTATTGGTTTGATTAGTTTTGTGGCATCTTAAAATTCTTTGAGAGTTACAGGGTGTGTGTATCACAACTAAAACAATCAAGCTAGCAATGGCCTTGGAAGCCTGCCACTAAAAGAAAATGCTGGATTTGAAGTTAAACTTTCTAATTTTGACAAATTTAGTTATCCTCAGGGCTTATATTAGATCTCTCTCTCTCCCTTCTTCCCTCCCTCCCTCTCCATCTCCTTCCCTCTCTCTCTCTCCTTCTCTTTGTTTCCTTCATTGAGCAGTCTGTCATAGGAGGGACTTTGTGTGTAGAAAAATAGACTCAAAGAGTATTGCTAGCTAATACAGGTGAAATTGATGGCTATTTAACTTCTTTAAGGCATACAAATCTATTCTCTTTTCAAAGGAAGACCTGGACATTAAACTATTGAATATTTTGCTTGGTCTTTGATATATTCTGTTTTTGGTGGGGTGGTGCATGTGTGTTGAGCAGGGGGCCTGCTTGTTTTTGTGCACACACACACGCCAGAGGGTGTGTGTGTGTGTGTGTGTGTGTGTGTGTGTGTGTGTGTGTGTGTGTAGTCCTAGCTGCCTTGGAACTCACTGTGTAGACCAATCTGTCCTCAAACCCCAAGAGATGAGTCTCTATCTCAATGGTAAACTTGGAACTCACCAATTTGGCTAGGCTAGCTGGCCAGTGAGCTCCAGAGATCTGTCTATAACCCCAGTAGGAATTATAGACATAGGTCACCATGTCCTCATGCGTGCATGCATAGCAAGTAATTTACTGAATGAGCTATCCCCACCCTGCTTTCTTTGATGTTCTTAAATGGTGGGACATTAGGAAATGTCAAGAAAACACTCTGTAACTGCCTTCTTATAAGAAACCAAACACAAAATTTTCTGTTAATCATGATTAATGCTTTGTATTCCAAATTATTCATAAAACTGGGCTCTGACAGACTGGCTAGAGTTTGAAGTTAACTTGTTTAATTCAGCTTTGTAAAAGGACTAAAAATCAACCCACCCTTCTTTTCTTTCCTCCCCTCTGCCACTCACCCTTTTATTTTTTTTTTTTGTTTTTTTGTTTTTCGAGACAGGGTTTCTCTGTGGCTTTGGAGCCTGTCCTGGAACTAGCTCTGTAGACCAGGCTGGTCTCGAACTCAAAGAGATCCGCCTGCCTCTGCCTCCCGAGTGCTGGGATTAAAGGCATGCGCCACCATCGCCCGGCTCCCCTTTTTTGTTTTTTTCCTTAGCCTAAAACAAACAATTTATTCCAGCACTCAGGAGGCAGAGACATATAGATTTCTCTGAGTTCTAAGCCAGCCTAACCAGCCAGTGCTACATAGTGAGACCTTGTCTCAAAGTAAATGAAAGTATTTAATCTGCCCCATCAGTTTTCTCCTTGATCTACTCTTTAAGAGCTCTGGTTGGTCCCGAGGGAATACAGTGCAGTTGTCTTCATCTTACTACAGACATCTATAGGGCTTCTCAAGCTGCTTCTTAAATTTTCTATTTCTCCACCAGATACCTTGTTCTTTCATTTTATGGAATTGATCCTATACTATGGCTTTTGCAGATAAGGACTAGGTATCTCCCCTGAACAATACAGGATTGCTTTCCCTGAGCCTAATCTTTATCTGTCAGCAGTAGGGTCAGCTCTGTAGAGGGAGAACCAATGAATGCTTCCATTCTGTACTCTTGGAAATTAGACAACATGGTCTCCATTTCTATTTGAGATGTGCATAGCAATATATACCTTCAAGGAATTATTTTTTTACTTATTTCCGAAGCCATTAAAATTATTTTCAGCCTGGCAGTAGTGGTGCATGCCTTTAACCCTAGTACTGAGGAGGCAGAGGACAGCCTCGTCTATAGAGTTTGTTTCAGGACAGCCAGGCTACACAGAGAAACCCTGTCTCAAAAAAACAAACAAACAAATAAACAAACAAACAAAAAGCCTGTTTTTTCTTCCTTAACTGTTAGTGGTATATGCCTGTAATCCCAGGCTTTGAGAGATAGAGGCAGAAGGACCTGAAGTTTAAGGTTAGCCTTAGCTACATAGCAAGTTTTAAGTCAACCTTAAAGGTACATGAGAGCTTACCTCAGAGAAAACTAAGCAAATGAGAGCTTACCTCAGAGAAAACTAAAGCAAATAAAAAGACCTTGCCTCAGAAAAACTAAAATAACAAACTACAACAGCAATATTAATATAAACATTCAGGTTGGCCTCAAACTCCCGAGTTCAAATAATCTTCTTGCCGTGGCCTCTTGAGTAGCTGAGACTATAGGCAAGCAGCATTTTATCCAGATTTGTGTATTTGTTTTTAATTTTTATTTAAGTATGTGTCTGTGATAATGTTTGGGATGAAATTGTCCATATAGGCCAGAAGAGGGCATTGGACTCTCTGGTGCCAGGGTGAAAAACAGTTGTGAGTTGTCCCCAATGGGTGCTGGGAACCAAATGCTGGTCCTCCAGCCCTTTATGTATATTTTAAGAAACTTTCTAGGGGCTGAAGAGATGGTTCAGCAGTTAAGAACACTGGCTACTCTTTCAGAAGACCCAGGTTAAATTCTCAGCACCCAGACAGCAACTCATTAACTGACTGTACCTCCAGTTCCAGGGGAACCACACCCTTACACAGACATGCATACAGGCAAAACACCAATGTATATATAATAAAAAGAAAGAAAATTTCAAGGTTGAATTATTGTTTATCTGCCTTTTCAGGAGCTTAATTACTATTGTTTTTCTGTACTCAGAAGTCCAGGAATTGTCTAATTCCCCCCATCATTTTATCACTCTCTCACAATGTCCTCTATAAAAGATAATTAGCT
>NW_004949096.1:18900579-18915479 GCF_000317375.1 Microtus ochrogaster | reverse complement strand
CATGTAACCTCAAAACTTAGCAGGAGGGTAGAAATAGACCAGGGTGGTCTTGAACTCACAGAGATTCGCCTGCCTCTGCCTCCCGAGTTCTGGGATTAAAGACGTGTGCCACCACTGCCCGGCTGTGTTTTATGACAAGGTTTACTCAGTGATATCAATGAAATGTTTGTACTATCAGAGAAATGCAACTTATTACCTCTTTGGTTTGGCTTGGTTTTGATTTTTCTTCCTGCCTGCCTCTTTGCCTCATTCCCTTCTTTTCTCCCCTCTTCTATATTTTTCTCCCTGCAATGAGCCCTTATTCTGTAGTTCACTCTGGCCTTGAATAGTCCTCATCCATGAGCATCTTAAGTGCTGAAATTCTACATGTAAATCTAAACCATCACTCAAGCCTCCCTGTGTCTCTTAACCACAGCTGAAATTTCTTCCATCCAGACCAGAGTTAAATAGCCTCCCGCTTTGGCTTCCTGAGGTGAGGTCAGTGCCTTTCTGGCTCTCAACAGAGGCTGTCTTTTTGACATTACACAGTGCCCTGCAGTTGTTTATTTCTGCATGATGCTGTGTTAATTTACAAGTTAACCTCAATAGTTGAGGAGGCTTTTCTTTCTTTTTTTTTATTTTTTTAACTTATTTATTTATTAAAGATTTCTGTCTCTTCCCCGCCACCGCCCCCCGAGGCTTTTCTTTCTTGAGGGCAAGGTGACATCTTTTATAACATAGCACAATGTTTTTCCATCACATTAAAAAGTAATTGGGGAGCCGGGCAGTGGTGGCGCACGCCTTTAATCCCAGCACTCGGGAGGCAGAGGCAGGTGGATCTCTGTGAGTTCGAGGCCAGCCTGGTCTACAAGAGGTAGTGTCAGGACAGGCTCCAAAGCTACAGAGAAACCCTGTCTCGGAAAAACTAAAAAAAAAGTAATTGGGGCTCAGTGGTTAAAAGCACTGACTGTTCTTCCAGAGGACCTGGGTTCAATTCCCAGTACCCACATGGCGGCTCACAGCTGTCAGTAGCTCCATTTCCAGAGGATCCAGCACCCCCAGTGAATGTGCACCATGATGAATTTCAAGGGCGGGGGTGAAGCTCAGTGGTAAAGTGCGTACCTTCTTCCTTGAAGCCTTAGGTTCTATTCTCAGTACTGCCACAATAAGGGGTTTCCTCACGACACTTTTCATATCTTCTGCCACCAGCTTTGATCTCTGCAGTTTTACTAGAACTTAACTGCAATGTGGTGGTTTGCGTAAGAATGGCCCCCATAGGCTCATGTATTTGAATGCTTTGTCATCACTATTTGAGAAGGATTAGGGGATGCGCCTTTTTGGAGAAGGTATGGCCTAGTTGGAGGAAGTGTGTTACTGGGGGTGGGTTTTGAGGTTCCAGAAGCACATTCTAGGCCCAGTCCTTCTCTTGGCCTGTGCATCAGGATGCAGCTCCCAGCTACTGGTACAGTGGCACGAGTGCTGCCATGCTCCTGCCTTGATGATAATGGACTAAACTCTGAAACTGTAAGCCAGCCCCAATTAAATGTTTAGAGTTGCCTTGGTTGTGGTGTCTCTTCACAGCAATGGAACGTTGACTAAAGCATACAGTAAGTATTATACTGATTTTGAGGTTGAAGGGATCACATAGTATATTCTAGAGTAGAACACAAAGTTGGAAGGCCTATGTGATAAGAGTCTCCACAGAGCAAGCTTGTGTTTCCTAGAGCATAGAAGAAGCTTGCTTGGGAGTGATTGGCTGGTGCCAGGACATGGAAAACAGTTGCCCAGTAACATGCTGCCAGGTGACAGCACATGGGGACTGTGGGGCCTTGCGTCACTAGAATGATGGTTGTGGTTTTTTTCTATTGCTGACTTCATTGTTGTTTTGTCTTTCCCTGTCTTGTGATAAATTTCCAAGAAATATAGTGCCCAGTTATGTTGTGAACACAAAGTGAGCTAAAAGTTGGCAGCCAGTTCTCATTCTGGGTCCTTTAGTGATTTACTGAATTATTTGAGTGAGTCATTTAGTCTGTCTACTTGACAGGTGAGAATATATGCTTCCTTCCATATTTCTTCCAAATATTAAGGACAACTGCTAAAGCTTCCTGCCTTCCTTTGAAAAGCTTTGTGTCTAAAGCCAAAAGGAACCCAAGTAGCTACCTACATAATCTAACCCAGAGTTGGTTGTTTTGGTACCTCAGCTGTCAGGTTTAGAAGTTCCAGTCACAGGGACTTCTTGACTTCAAGAGACAACTTCAGGTGAATTTAATAAAGGAGCATCTAACTAGTCCAGTCAGGTGTGATGGCTCACGCCTGGAATCCTATCCTAGCCCCTAGGTGTCTAAGATTGAAGCATCACCTCAAATCCATCCTGACCAGTGCTTTAGAATGATTGGGCTATGCAGCGAGAGTAAGACATCATGTCTAGAAAACAAAAGCAAACAAACAAAAACAGGGCTCAGTTGGTAGAATGCTGCCTAAGATGCCCAAGACCCTGAGCTCAGTCATTAAGCACCACATAAATTAGACCTTGGTACATACCTATATTCTTAGTACTTGGGGGTGAAGGCAGGAGGTCTAGAAACTCAGGATCATCCCTGGCTACATAGTCGAGTAGAGGTCTGTCAATAACACACACACACACACACACACACACACACACACACACACCAAAACCCACAAGAATATGTTCACCTAAATAGAAGAGGTCACAACAGCAGTGAGGAGGTAGAAATTGTCTAGGATTTGTACATAATCCTGCAGCCTTAGTGCTCATAGCATGGTTGTCCTTTGACTTCTTCCCAGCTTTTCCAAGAGTATAGTGTTAACCATAGATCTTGGGTCACTCACAACTCCTTTGAAAAAGTTAATTTGAAAAAGTTAATGTGTAGAGTAGAACATTAAAACTGACATTAAAAGTTACTTCTTACCCTTTCTGAGGGATTAAAGATAACAACATAAACCAGACCTCCATTACTAAATTTATTACTGACTTAGAGTAAGGCCATGTGGCTTATTAGTAGGGACAGCTGAATTCAAATTTCTTTATCGTACCTCTCCATTAAGGCAAGTTTAACTTGTCTAAATAAGATTTTCCTCTTAGCCGGGCAGTGGTGGCACACGCCTTTAATCCTTTGTAATTTTTGGTATTTATGTATTTATGTTCTCCCTCCTACTAGATTGTTATTCTTCTCAAGTCAAGAGTATTGTTTTGGCCAGGCGATGGTGGCAAACACCTTTAATCCCTGCACTCAGGAGATAGAGGCAGGCGGATTTCCTTGAGTTTCAGGACAGATGGGGCAACACAGTGAAACCTTGTCTCAAAACAAACAGCAAAAAAAAATCTTGTCTTGGACTGAGGACGTAGCTCAGTTGTTAGAATGTTTGCTTGACTAGTTTCAGGAGGCCACAAGTTCATTCTCCAGAATCTCATAAACTAGGTGTTGTGGCACACACATGTAACCTCAAAACTTAGCAGGAGGGTAGAAAGGAGTTCAGAGTCATCCTCAGTAAAGAATTACTCATACTGGGTCTGGAGAGATGGCTCAGAGACTAAGAACACTGACTGCTCTTCCAAAGGTCCTGAGTTCAATTCCCAGCAACCGCATGGTGGCTCACAGCCATCTATGAGATCTGATGCCCTCTTCTGGCATGCAAGCATACATAGAAGGAATGTTGTATACATAATAAATAAATAAATCTTAAAAAAAAGAGTTTCTGTTGCTGAGATGAAACATTTGGTTTACACTACCACACTGTAGTCCATCATTGGACGAATTCAGGGCAGGAACTCAAACAGTATAGTAACCTTAGAGGCAGGAGCTGACTTTTGCAGAGGCTCACTGGCTTACTCCTCATAGCTTCAACAACTCAGGGACGGCACACCCACAGTGGCCTGGACCCTCCCACATCAATCACTAATTAAGAAAATGCCCTACAGTAGGATCTTGTGGAGTCATTTTCTTAGTTGAGGTTCACTCATTTCAGTTGACATAAAATTAGCCAGGTCACTTACAGTCCTCAGATTTTCTATTTCAGCTGGTTACAGTGTAATACAGTGATTATATTTCTAGGACATTCACAGAAATTTAAAAAAAAAATTCTGTTGTAAAAATGATACCATTTTAGAGGGAGGGTAAAGTTAGGAGCTAGAGAGTTCAGCAATGGGACAATTTCTATGAAAATGTTAGGCATTAGTTCAAAGCCCAAATTGACAAATCTAGTATGTGACTATGTCTGTGTGCTGGCTTTTCTTTTTTTCTTCTGGAACTGCCTTTGTATATATATGCTCGTCATCTTTAGCACTCCTTTGTAGACCAGGCTGGCCTAGAACTCATGGAGAGCCTTCTGTGAGAGCCTCCACAGTGCTGGAATTACAGACCTACACCATCATGCTCTACTCATTTGAGGTTCTTACAGAAGGCAGTGCTGCTCTGTGACCTCTTTGAACAAATGTTGAATCAAATGGCTGGGCACAGTAGCACTCACTCATAGCTGCTGTGAAGACTGTAGCAGAGACATTACTTGAACCCAGGAATTCAAGATAGGCCTTAATAACATAGGGAGATCTTGTCAGTTAAATCAACCAAATGACTGAGAGTCACGTGGCTACATTCCATATCACTTGTGCCCAAAGTAAGCAAATGATCTAGGATTATGATAAATTGTTGTTATAATTCAGGTTATAAAATTTGCCATCTTAAACTGGGCGGTGATGGCGCACGCCTTTAATCCCAGCACTCGGGAGGCAGAGGCAGGTGGATCTCTGTGAGTTCCTGCACGCCTGGTCTACAAGAGCTAGTTCCGGGACAGGCACCAAAGCTACAGAGAAACCCTGTCTCTAAGGAAAAAAAAAACGTTTGTTAAATGCCCATAGGTTTGCCTATGGACCAGTCTTATTATGGAGCCATTTTCTTATTATATTTTCCTCTTATCAGATAACTCTAGTTTTTGTCAGGTTGATAAAAACAACCAAAACAAAACTCCAATCCTTTTAAGTAGATTTTTTTTTTTTTTTTTGTTTTTCGAGACAGGGTTTCTCTGTGGTTTTGGAGCCTGTCCTGGAACTAGCTCTGTAGACCAGGCTGGTCTCGAACTCACAGAGATCCGCCTGCCTCTGCCTCCCGAGTGCTGGGATTAAAGGCGTGCGCCACCATCGCCCGGCTCCTTTTAAGTAGATTTTATAAACCCGGCAGTGGTGTTGCACGCCTTTTAATCCCATAGCAGAGGCAGGTGGATCTCTGAGTTGGGAGCCAGCCTGGTCTACAGAGGGAGTTCCAGTACATCCAGGGCTACACAGAGAAGCCCTGTCTGAGAAAAGGGGGTGGGGGAGTAGTATTTGAGACAAGAACTCAGTGACTGCCTTAAAACAACTGTGGCTCTGGTTGTTTGTCTCTTCATTAGAACACTCTTTTTTTTTTTTTTTTTTTTTTTTGTTTTTCGAGACAGGGTTTCTCTGTGGTTTTGGAGCCTGTCCTGGAACTAGCTGTGTAGACCAGGCTGGTCTCGAACTCATTAGAACACTCTTGCTGTCTTTCTTGTGTGTAATGTTTTTTATGGAAGTCTTATCTTCCTAACTAGGTTTTCATCTCCAACAAGTAAGAAGCACATCTTATTACCATTTTATAGACATCTTCCACAAATCTGTTTGATAAATATCTGTTTAATATTCAGTTCTCTCTCAGCTGTCCAAAAAAATGCTTTGTTTTGTGATCACAAATACTTTATTCTGGGCATATTTCAAGACTTTGTACTTTAGATTCCAAATCTCTGTCTTTGTTAGCCACAGTAAGGTTAAAGGCCAGGGCTTCATCTCTTTGTGGATGATACATTGGTTGGCTCAGTGTGTCAGTTGTTTTTATAGAACATAACATAGGCAGTTTGTATCTTGTGAAGTATGTATGCATTTCAGAAATATTTCAGAGAAACACTATACTATAGCATCACTACTATAGAGAATTGTGAACGTGCTTCCTCTTTCCTACCTTGCTTTCCTAATCCTCTGCTGCAGAGAACCAGGAGAAGTTAGCAGATGTCCCACTCCCACGTTCTCTATAGTTTCTTTTGTTTTCCCCTTGTATTCTCTGAACAACCACGTGGCTTTGTAGAGAGGTGTCCTTTGTGCTGCGCCTTTGACTCCTGAGCTGGAGCCTCAGGGTGACAAAGTAGACTTGGGGCTTTGGGAACAGGAGCAGGGCACAAAATGGATATGTGTGTGACTGGCCATATTTTTATTTCTTTCAAGTATTGTAAGGAGATTCTTCCCACTAAAAAGATAGTTTATTACAGTTCTCAAGAGAGGGGCTTACAAGAGAAGGAAAAAGGGTGCCACACAGCACATACACAGGGCCACCTGGAAAATACCAGGAGGCTAAAAGGAGGTAAGGGTTGATGGAAGGTAGGAAAGAGTGAGGTAGAGTAGATGGGCTGAGGAAAGTTCATAATCAGATTGGTTTCTGGAATTTTGGACTCTGAACTGTAGGAGGGGTTGCTGTTGTCCATACCTTGCCCTAGGCTAAAGGCTGTTTATTGATTGGGTTGTGTATTAAAGGCATTCTCTTGACATTAGCCCTGGGAGAATCAGTTATTTGTGTATAAGACCTGAAGATGTCAGTGCCTCATAAAATGCAGAAAATTTTAAAAATACAATTAGTGCACAGTCATCACAAGCACAGGCATAAAGTGTTTGCTTGTGCAGTATTTACTTGGACCTTTTGAAGTCCATTCATAAATCCACAGCTCAAAACCTAACTTGGATCCTGGGGATTTCATGTCTTTGGATGTTGAATTTTAATTAAGTTTATCTCATTAAAAAAAGTTTAGTTAATTATCTGTTAAAGTGAAGAGAGCATAGCAACCGCTCAACTTCATGGTAAAGCTCTTCCTTGTGACTTTCAGAGAGGAGCTTGTTTGTGAGTATTTGATGCCTACATTCCTAATTGCTGCACCAGTCTGTGCTCGAAGGGCCTCCTGATGACATTTCAAATACATGGAAATTTTTGAATGCATGAAAACATCTAATACTGAGTCTCTGCTGCAATTTTGTTCTGGCACCTGCTCCTCTCATCTTGGAGTTGATCCCATTGCCTAATTCTGTAGATTGTTTCCAAACCTTTCATTAACCATTGTTGAAATTTTACTTTTTAACCTCAGCATCCCTGCTTATCAGTAACAGAGCTATCTCTGACTAGTAGGAATGTCCTAGAATGAAAAGCTCCCCTTCTTTCCTTTTCTGACTTTTCAGAGCGTGAAATGACAGTGCTAATCCTGTTGGCCTTGAGGCAAAAGTCCCTGCAGAGGCTCAACAAAAGAGAAGGCCTGCTCTCAGCATGAATCCTCCCCAGGCCGTGGAGCCACGTTTTACCAACTTGCAGGAGGAAAACCTGCCCACCCCAGCTTTGTTTTGGCTGCAGTTATGAAAGAAGTCAATTCTTGGCATGTTTCCCCTGTATGAAACCATCAATTTCTTCTCTTTCCTCTTCCTTCCCTCACACCCTTTTGCTGTCCTTCTTTCCAACCAGGTCTTAGTTGTTGGAAAGTAACCCAGGCTTCAGCTCAAGCTGGCAGTCCTGCCTCAGCCTTTTTTTAGTGCTAGGATTACATTCATACACCATCATACCTAGCTTCCCTTTCCTTCCTTTTCTTTTTCTTGTGTATGTGTGTAGAAACTAAACAAAAACAATCTATTTGCTATTGGCAGTATGGAGTAAGGAGACTAGAAGATGATTTTGCAGTGGAGAAGCTTAATTGAGCATTTTTTTTCATGGCCATGTTACCCAGGTTGTGCGCCCCCTGCCTCAGTTAAACCCATCAGCCTCTTACTGCCCAGAGAATCTCATTAGACACATTTGCAGGGGTTGAGTACCCTCTTGAAATGCAGAAGTCAACCCAAAACATTTTTAGGAAATCTTGTATTTTTTTTCTGCTGATTGAATATGTTTCTCAAAGTCAATGGTAGCTTAAATTGACAGGGTCAACAAAATGGAGCTACATTTTGTTCTGCCTAAAGTGTTCTTTAGTCATATACAAAGGCTCGTGCATATTCATTGTATTTGTAGGACCCAGTCTCAGTAGTTTACCTGGTTCCAAGAAAGACCATGAACTGAGACCACCTAGGCACGGCCCAGGAATAGACCATCTAAAGAAAATTCCTAGCCGGGCCATGGTGGCGCACGCCTTTAATCCCAGCACTCGGGAGGCAGAGGCAGGCGGATCTCTGTGAGTTCGAGACCAGCCTGGTCTACAGAGCTAGTTCCAGGACAGGCTCCAAAGCCACAGATAATGTTTCAACCATTGCAGATAGGATCGCCTGCCAGCACACATTCACCAGGGCACCCCTAGACAAATGTCAGCCAAACGGGTCCTGAACCTTCGAAATCCCTCATCCCCACCTTTGCTACTATAAAAAAAAACCCAACCGTAACTGAGTTCGGGGACCCTCCGACCACACACAGTAAGTCCAAGTTTGCAAACTTGTATAGAATAAAGGCTCTTTGCTTTTACATACAGAACTCGGTCTCCTAGTTGGTTTGGGGGGGGGGGACTCCGTGATCTGGGCATAACAGTATTCTCTGTATCTCTAAGAGAGATTTGAGATAATTTCTATTCTTATGCACTTACAAGTAGCAAGAATCTTGTTTCTGTTTTTAATATTTACTTACCACATACCTCTATGGCATAGCATCAAGATATTTCATGCCTATAATCTCAGCACTGGGGAGATACCATCCAACCCTATCATGAAACAAGAAAGGGGTAGGGAGAGAACTCTGTTAAGACTATGCTTTGGGATTCAGATTCAGAGACAACACAAAAGGGAAGCAGAACAAGTTTCCTTGATTTGTACATTCTGAGTTGACCTCTGGTGGGTTGAACTTTAGATCCATCCTCCAGAAGGATGAACGCTAGTAGAACATCCTGCCTGGGCAGGGAGTTTTGAGCAGAAGGATTATGACAGAGTAAAAGACAGAAGCAAATGCCGTGGGGCTTCCAAAGAGAAGATGGTGTCAGAGTAGTGAGAGTAGAAAAGATTTCTTAGAGGAGGTTTGAGGTCCTTAACAGGAGCTAAGAGACCAGGGAATTTTGCTAGGCATTTTACTATGGGGTAGAGGTGAGACTATCCATAGAAAGATTAGAGTAAACAAAATATAAATGTAGAGATATGTTTAAAACAAAACTAAATATGAGTGACAGGAAGACAGGCTTCAGAGATATTGTTGATGACCCTGACAAGTAGTCTGCCTCCTCTTAGGCAATACAGTTCGAAGGCTTTGGAATAGATAGATGAGTTGACACAGTTGAAGTTTCCCTTTAAAAATAATCCGTCTTGGGGCTAAACAGTTAAGAGTGCCTATTGCTCTTCCAGAAAACCTGGGTCCACAACCAGCAATTCCAAAACCCTCTTGACCTCTGTGAATAACAGGCCACATACATGGTCCACATATATACACACAGGCAAAACACTTATACACATAAAATTAAGTAAGTAAGCCTAAAAAATAACAAAATAAATCAATCTTGAAGTTGGGTACAATCTCACATGCCTATAATTCCTCCACATAAGAGGCAGAGGCAGGAAGATTATTACAAGTTTGAGGCAAGCTTGGTCTGTCTACATAGCAAGTTTCAGGCCATCCAGGGACATAGCAAAGATCCTATCTTTAAATTACAAATTATAAATAATCCATCTGGCATTGAAAGATAAAATGACAATACAGAGAAATAGTTTTTTAGAGGAGGGGCCCATAATTTAGAATTAGTAAGAGTCCTTTGTAGTGTTCCACTTATTCTAAGAGAAGTTTGCATATTTCCAGCTTTATTTGTAGTGGCTAATAACAGATGTGGTCTTGAAAATGCAGGTGGATGCTGTCCCACCATGATCCACAGGGTTTCCTGACTTGGTAGCAGGTCTTGTTTCTGAGTGAGGTACATTAACATCTCTGGTAGAAAAAAAAAGGCACCAAAAATACATCTCCTTTTGCCTTCTTTTGTACAATGCCTCTTTTGAAAGATAGAAATTTGCCGTCAGCTTTTCTTCAACATTTATCTACCCTGACATCTAAAATAAGCTTTTCTTGTCTTCAAGGTAAGATGTTATATGGTGTCAAGATATCATCTGACCCGGCATGTGTATGATGTTTCATCTTGTCAGTCAGACAGACCTCTTCTAGTCTAAACCCTGAAACCCATGACCATAGACTCTTGAGCCATATAAACCCCGTGTGACAGTATGCCATTTGCAGTGTACCAAGGCAGTTGCTCAAGCTTCATGTGGTATCAACTTGATACTTCAAGACTAAAGATGTATTACAGTGGGTTTAATCTTTTTTGAGGAATTCCAAGTAAATAGGATGTAGTAGCCTTTCTGCCTGCTTGGGAATTTAGTGAAACTCCATATCCTAAAGTACTTACTCTGGCTTATTACTACCTCCCCACAGCTCACTGGGCAAGGCTGAAGGTTGTGGGAGACTGGATAGGTTCTTGTCTTTGTTCCCAGTTGTTTATTGCTTCTTTCCTTCTTGTGAGAAATTCTGAAAATGTAAGAAATATGTGCAAGTCTAGGGTTCAGTCCTACTGCTGCAGAATAACAAACAAAAAATGAGCGCCCGTGCAGGTGCATATGTGACGAGTACTCGAACGCACTTGTTAGCAATGTGTCCTGCTTCCTCAACAAGGTGAGATTTTCATTTCTTACCTTCATTGTAGCACATGCATGCATTTGTACACACAAACACACACACCTTTTCGGGGTCCGACTAGGTAGCCTAGGCTGACCTGGAACTCATGATCTGCTCCCTCAGTCTCACAAGTACTAAGATTACACAGGTTTGTACACCCAGACCTTACTCTCCAGAGCAAATTAAATAACTAAATTTCAGGTAAACTTGGAGTTCATTGGACTACCTTAAATTTTCTCACTTCACAACAAGGCAACTTCTTAACTTAAAGTGTTAATAAGGTAGTATTTTCTGTTTGGGAATTTCTTGTTTGGTTGTTTTTTTTTTCTACAAAAGACAACCAAAGTATATTAATTTAATATGCAGTACATGCTCTTAATTTTAAAAATAGAAATGAAACAAAAGTAATACCACTGCCAAAGGTACATAGTCATTTATAGACATCAAGGAAATGATAATTTTAAGAAAATGCTATAAAGATGGCACATGGCTAAGCTGGACACCCTGGTGGGGGATTTGGCTAGAGACCTGCTTTGAGTAAGCAAGGGCAGCTGCTGCTGCTTCCTCCTCCTCTTCCTCTTCTAACTCTGTGTTTTAGTGTGGAGAGGAGCACACATGCCATAGATCTTGTGTGAAGGTCAAAGGACAATCTGTGGGAGTTGATTCTATATCCTATGGGTCCCAGGGATTGAACTCAGGATCCTTAGACTTCGTGACAAATATTACCAAGCTGTTTCACTGCCCCCTCCCTTAATAGGCTTCTTACAGGAACTTCCTAAAAACTAGAACATTTCCAGAGTTGGGCAGCTTATTATGTTCAAAGAGCTATCAATGTTTGGTTCTCCTAGCAGAAGGGAGAACACAAAGGTCATATAGGTGGCCACTTGTCCTTGAAGATGACCAGGTAGAACTTGCTCTGGAGTACCCATTGGGGTAGAAAGTAGCAGGGTATGAGAAACTTCCCCATAGATACAAGGATAGCTACTAGAGATGAGGGGATGGATGGACACACACACACACACACACACACACACACACACACACACACACACACACACACACTTTGTCTGCTATATCTATGTCCCACATGTTTGCCACATGAAGCCAGAAGAGAATGTCAGATCCCTTAGAACTGGAGTTACATATGGTTGTAAGCCACCATGTAGATACTAGGAACCAAACCTGGCTCCTATAGAATAGTAGACAATACTGTTAATTTCCAGCTCCAATTTTTATTTTTGTTTTTCTTTTGAAACAATCTCACCATGTAGCTGTAACTGGCCTGGAACTTCCTATGTAGAACAGTCAGGCCTCCAGCTTACCTCTGCCTCTGCTTCCCCAAGTGCTGGGTTCAAAGGTATATACCATCACATCTGGCAATAACTTACACTGACTGATCTTGTACAACTGTTCCCCTAATTGTCTGACTTAGGGAAAGCAGAAATTTTGTCACCAGACATCACGAAGGCCTCTTGTCCCCAGGCACCACTGCTGTGCTCAGTTCCTTTGTAGGCAGTACTTGCTTGTAGTTCTGGGAGGCCATCCTGGCAGCACTGGGGGGGAGACAGAGATCTGAAGGACACATTTCAGCTCCTGTGTTCTGTAAGATATATTTATGCAAATCTGTGCTGTTATGCCTGTCATCCTAGCACTTGGCAGGTGGTGGCAAGAAGATCATTTCAAGGTCATCCTCGGCTATGTGGAGAGTTTAAGGTCACCCTAGGCTACATTGCCCTTTTATTTCTTAGACATATGAAAGGCATCTCAGGGTACCATTCTGATTCTACTAACGAAAAGAGCCTGAGATTCATGAGTTTCTTTCCAATTCTGTACCAAAGACTTTCTCTAGTCCTTTCACTCATTAGCTCCATGGAACATGCTCTAGTCTTCTGAGGCTACAAGTACACCACCATACCCAGCTATGTGACGTTTAAATCCAAAGGGGAATTGACCCCTTCCTCTCAGGTAGCTCTCCATTTCAAGAAAAAACAGTTATTCAGTGTCTACTGAAGAAATGATTACTTAAGTGCACACTAAGAATCACTGGAACTCAAATGGTATGATTGGTGATAGTCAGGAACTCAGACACATGGCAGGGGTTTCATGTGACAGTAACAGTAGGGTTCAGGACACTTCTGGGAAGAGGGCTGTTTTTGTTTGTTTTTGTTTTTAGTCTTTTATTTTGGTTTTAAGTCTTGGCTTTTTGGTGTACTTAATGTGTGTAAAACTAGAAGTCAGTTTTATATCTCAAGAACTGTCGACGATGGTGATAGTGATGATGCCAGGGTCGTTCACTGAGCATGGAGTTTCCCATTTCATCTATACTGGCAGCCTTTGAGCACTCAGGGTCTGTCTGTCTACGCTGTGCTTAGGGGGGGGGCATCTTATATATTTACTTTTTAAAAAAAATATTTATTTTGCATACAACCACAGTTTCCTCTGCCTCCTCTCCTCCTGTTCCCTTCTCCCACCTCCTTTTACCCCCACCGTCCTACTCCTTCTCCTTTTAGAAGGGCAAGGCCTCCCATGGGAATCGACAAAGCGTGACACATCAAGTTGAGGCAAGATCCTCCCCCTGCATCAAGACTAGTCAAAGCATCCCACCATAGGGAATAGGTTCCAAAGAGTCAGCTCGTGCATGAGGGACGGGTTCTGGTCCCATTGCTACACAACCACCCAGATGCAGAGGGCCTAGGTTGGTTCCATGCTGGCTTCCTAGCTGTCCATCCAGAGTCCGTGGGCTCCCACAAGCTCAGGTCAGCTGTCTCTGTGGGTTCCCCCTCATTATCTTAACTTGCCTTGCTCATATAATTTCTCCTCCCTGGCTCCAACTCCCAGAGCTCAGCCCATTGCTTGTCTATGGATCCCTGCATCTGCTTTCATCATTTGCTAGATGAAGGATGATGATAGTCAGGGTACTCACCAATCTGATTACAGGGGAAAACCAGTTCAGACTCCATCTCCATTATTTTTGTTTATTTGTTTTTGTTTTAATTTTTATTGCTTTATAAAATTTTTATAAATTTTTTTATAAATTTTTATAAATTTTTTTATAAATTTTTATTGCTTTATAAATTTAAAATGTCCACTTCCTCCCCTCTTCCCATTTTCCTCCTGCTCCCCCAATCCTCTCCACTATTGCTAGGAGTCTTTGCTGGGGTCATCCTTGTGAGTTCCTGGGAGTTTCCCTGGTACCAGATTTCTCCCTGACCCCATAATGGTCCCCTCTGTTCTGCCCCCAACCTAACCACCCTGATCCCTCATGTTCCCACCCTCTCACCTCTAACCCCAGCTTTCCAAGGGCACCTCATCTATTTCCCAGGGTGATCCATGGGTCCCTCTTAGGGTCCTCCTTGTTACCTAGCTTTTCTGGGGCTGAGGATTATAGCCTGCATGCCTAGCTTTTTACAGTGCTACATGAATGAACCTTAGATCTGTCACATTTGGCAGCAAGCACTTTACCCACCAAACCTCCCCGGACCCTTTTCGGTTTTAATGAGACAGGTTTTTGCTGTGTAGCACTAGCTGCCCTGGTACTTAAGACTGGCCTCAGACTCACAGTGTCCTTCCCTGCCAACTAAGCGTTAGGCTTACAGTTCTGAGCCTAGCATTATTTGGGTTTTAAGACTGAAGAGCCTGATGGAGCCTGTTGACTTTCAGGCGACATCCTTTGGCTGTATCACAGAAACGGCCTGCTAAACTTTCCCACTGTGTACCTGGTTTCGATGACTGAAGAGTGGCTTTTAATTAGAAACTATTTTAGAGCCAGGCGGTGGTGGCGCACGCCTTTAATTCCAGCACTCAGGAGGCAGAGGCAGGTGGATCTCGGTGAGTTTGAGGCCAACCTGGTCTACAGAGTGAGTTCCAGGACGGGAACCAAAGCTACACAGAGAAACCCTGTCTCAGAAAATGAGAGAGAAAGAAGAAAGAGAAAGGAAGAAAGGGGAGAGGGAGGAAGGAGGGAAGGAGGGAGACAGGGAGGAGAGAGGGAGGAAGGGAGGGAAGGGAGACTTTTAAATCAAGTACTGTTCTCCCAAGATCCTCAACAATCCACAACATGTGTGCGGATGTCTCAAGTGTGAGCAGTCTGTGGAGAAACTTACCCATTCACTTACCATGTTCCTTCACAGTCAAAAATTTTAAAGAAAACACAATGTACATACTCCAGACTCTCTGTGAATTTTCCATTTTTACGTGGCTTATTTTTCTTTATTTCTTTTAATCTCTTAACTATCTGTACTCTGT
>NW_004949096.1:18895746-18900201 GCF_000317375.1 Microtus ochrogaster | reverse complement strand
TGGTGCCCCTGAGCCACACACAGTTCCAGGCACACAGCGTCCACATTGCCATCAAGCAAGCCGTAGCGCTTTACTCCAAATGCTCCATTCAAAAGTTCTGTCTCCCGCAGGAGCCAGACAGAGATCGCAATGGCGGCACAGCCCAGAAAGCTGGCATTTTAAAACAGCCAGTTTTTTCCTGCTGCTGAGTCAGGACAATTTCTTTGCGGCAAGCCACCCACAAACAGCAAAAAGCTGTCTTAAATTCTCTCTCTCTCCTTTTTAAGCCTTCTCAGGTTTTACGTGGAGTTCATTAGCATGTTGGGTGCCACTCTGTTGTAGTAGGAGCGGCAGGGCTGCATCCCCAGCACCAGGCCGCCCGCACGGCTAGCTTTACCTGAAGTAATTACACGGAAACTGTATTCTTTTAAACACCGCTTGGCCCATTAGTTCCAGCCTTTTCTCGGCTAACTCTCCCACCTGGACTAGCCCATTTCTAATAATCTGTTTAGCCCACGAGCTGGCTTACCAGGAATGATCTTAACCTGCGTCTGCCTGGAGTGGGAGAATCATGGCGACTCACTGACTCAGCTTCTTTCTCCCAGCATTCTGTTCTGTTTACTCCACCCACCTATGCAGTTTCTTTATTGCTTAACCAATGAAATCAACAGATAGAAAGATGACCCTCCTCCATTACCAAGTAACTAAGAATTCAAATATATGAACCTATGAGGGCATTCTTTAAAACCACCACACCACTGGGGTCACATTTGTCTCAGAATGATACTCCTTTTTGACTAAACTGTGGAACACTTGTAAGATCATGGCCTGTTAACATTTTTCTTCATCTCCATGTGGATTGAGGAAGCAAGACTGAGTATTGTATCTGGAGCCCATCTCTGACCTGACAGCATCTTTGGCCTCCAAACTTCAAGGGGCTCTTTGTTGGCTCTGGTACTGTACTAGTATAAAGTGACACCATGTTATCCTTGGAGACCTAGGAGCAAGGCTTTGAATTAGAGGGTTGGGAAGCTTAGACATCTGGGTCCGTCCTGTCTGGCCTCTTTTTTTGCATGCTGCTCTTTCTGACTTGGCTGTGTATGCAGTATCCTGACATATACAGGTGCTCACTTGACAGGAGCTTTTCACCCTAGAAGCTGGGCCCCCTAATGAGAATGTAGGCTCATAGAGCAGTAATTCACGTGTAGGTGGCCTGTAAGGAAAGTTTGAACAAAGAGTTGGTTAAGAAGCTGGTTTATTTTTTATTTTTTTATTTTTTTTTGCTTTAACTCTCTGTCGTGTGCTGAGTGGGGGCGGAAGAGGAGGGAAGGTGGGGCTGGCGCTGCTGAAAGCATTCATCTTCATTGCTGCCATCTCCCAGTGTTTATCACTCTGTGATCGACAGATGAGGAAAGCTGCCAGTCAAACCCACGTTCAGCACATTTCCATTTCCCTTCATTGCAAATTTTAGGCTTTTGAAATCTGCATCCTCTTTGCAGCAATGAAGGTTGTTTGCCTCCTCCTGCTGATAAGCCTGAGACCCTCTGGTCCAATTCCCCTCACTTGTGCTTGCCCCAAATAATAAAAGCTTCAGGAGGCTCCAGAGTTGAAGACAAATGATTGGGGAGAGCTCTTCAGTGAGCCAGCTAGACATTCTTTATCTTTCTTTCCTCTTTCTCCCTCAGCCCCTTTCTGTCCATCTTTGTGCTACTGTGTGAGGCATGATGAGAAGATGATAGCTTTCCCGATTTTGTCCTCACCAACTCCCAAGCCAGCATCCTTTGTCTCTGGGACCTAAATATAGGCGATGCCAGGCTGTTAATGTATTAATTTAAAAAGGGAGGAAGGTGGTGGTGTGATTCTTTACAGTTATATCCACCTGCGTATCTTCTGTCTGGAGGTAGAGGCTTTGAGGAAATTCCTACCTGGTGGGAGTGATTGCTAAGTGTTTTTGTTTGGGGATTTTTGTGAGGATTCCCTTCCCCCTTTTTCCTTAAATGCTGTGAGTTCTCGAAATGCTGTTCCTAATAATGGCTCAGGAGCATGTGTTCTTGTTAGCTTATTTGTTTTTGTCTTAAATAATATTTATGGATGGAAGAAAAGTAATGCTCCTCATTTCTTTCAAAATGGATATTCTACTTTCATACTTACTTGCCCCAATTATATCATTAGTGTAAGTGCAAGCAATTGCTTCATTAGGACACATAGAACAAAGAAGGTAGGACTACTAAGTGCTGATGAAAATGGACCTTAGTTTGACCTCAGATCTCAGAATCTAGGAACTGCCAGTAGCCCTGCCAATGGCCAAGATTTGCACTGGGTTTCAGAGTTGGGAAGGAGTCAGGACCCAATAAGGAGTGTTCATTCTCTCTATTTAGGGTGGAAGCACATAGCTGAACTCCAGGTGACATTAGTGCTTTCAGAGCAATGTGATTGAATCACAGTTCACATAGTTAGGAATCACAGTAGACTTCTGCTTTTAAAAGCCAACACCACATTTTTGGTAATGCTTACACTCTGAATGTGTTACATTTCTTATGCTAGAATGAAACACTCTGACAAAAGCAACTTAACTTATTTCAGTTTATAGTTCAAGAAGGTAGCTGATAGCTAGAAAGCTCAGGCCGCAGGAGATGGAAGCAGTTGCTCATAGGCATCCACAGTCAGGAACTGGAGTGATGAGTGCTGGTGTTCAGCTAGGATCCAGTCCAGGATCCTAGTTAGGGTTCATCTTCCCACCTCAGTTAACCTAACCTAGATAATCTAGATAATAGGTGCACTCAGAAACTAAACTAATCTGGATAATTCCTCCCATGTGTCCTTGGAGCCTGAACTCTTGACAACGAGAGTAACCATCACATACTGACTCTGGGAAGGCAATGCCTGCTGCCATGAGACAGGTTCGTTTTTCTTTCTCCTGTTCGTTCCTCTTTAATCCTCATTTGAATTGTCTTGAAAATGAAGCTGTGGTACGTAGAAATACTCAGTAGCTCTTTCTTTTCCTGTCCTCATAACTAGTCATATTCCAGGCCTTACTTGTTTCCAACGTTGAGCCCTTCCACTCTTGTTTGTTTTATTGGCTGTGTTTGATACCTTTGGCTTCAATAACTTATTTCTTCCTTCTGTCCCTAAAGTCCATGTTTGGATGTGGACTAGTGTGGCTCTTGTTCTTTAGAGGAGGAGCTTGTTTAAAGGATTCACAATAAATGCTGATCTACTTAGGGAAAGGCATAATTGCTGCAGAGTACGTGTAAGTTATTAAAGTATGTATTTACAAAATATTTACCCTTCCAGTGTGTATTGTGTAATGATCAGTCTTGACACCGGATAAGCAGCCAGTTGAGTAGTTAGTTATTAAGGAGCCTAAATCTGATGTACAGATCAAAACCCTAACCTAGAACATTGTCTGTGCTAGAATTGTAGAAACTTACACGCTGTCTTTTTGGGGTTTTACTGAGAATGATGTCCTCTGACATCCTCTCATTTTCTTTTTGTTGGTTTTTTTTTTTTGTTTTTTCGAGACAGGGTTTCTCTGTGGCTTTGGAGCCTGTCCTGGAACTAGCTCTGTAGACCAGGCTGGTTTCGAACTCACAGAGATCCGCCTGCCTCTGCCTCCCGAGTGCTGGGATTAAAGGCGTGCGCCACCACCGCCCGGCTCATCCTCTCATTTTCATGGTGACCTCAGGGGTAAAACCAGACTCAGTTCTAACTATAGGTAATAGTATCAGAATTGGTCTTTGAAAGTTGACTTGTTTTCTTCCAAAGGAAATTATTCTGTTTCCCCCAAGCACTTTTATGATTGTTGGGTTTCCATGCCATGTATTTTCTCTAAAATAAAAAAAGCATTCTCTAACTCTCATATGAACCTGTGGTTCAGTTTTAAGCATACAATGGCATATTATTTTAGCCATAAAAAAATAATGTTCTGTTTAATCCCAGAACTGGGGAGGCAGGCAAATCTCTGTGAGTTTAAGGCCAGCATGGTCTACAAATGGAGATCTAGGACAACCAAGAACAGCCAGGACTACACAGAGAAATTCTGTCTCAGGAAAAAAAAAATTTAAAAAGGAAAAAAAAAATAGAAATTCTAATACACACTATAGCTTGGTTAAACCCTAAAAGTGTCATGTCTTTGAAACAGCCAGATATAAAAGCTGGCCTCCTGTGTGGTTTCTACTATGTGAAATGTCCTAGAGAAACATAAGTATAGTAAGGAAAAAACAGATTAGTGGTTTCTGAGGGCGAGGAAGGGGTTGGGGCAGAATGAAGAGGTCTGGCTGTTAATGACTGCAGTTTGGGAGAGAAGATGAAAATAACTTTTTTTTAATTGATATTTATTGAGCTCTACATTTTTCTCTGCTCCCCTCCCTGCCTCTCCCCTCTCCGCTTCCATCCTCCCCCAAGATTCCCATGCTCCCAATTTACTCAGGAGAGCTTGTCTTTTTATACTTTCTACTTCCCATGTAGATTAGATCT
>NW_004949096.1:18883226-18895556 GCF_000317375.1 Microtus ochrogaster | reverse complement strand
GTGATAATTGTTTTCTGGGTCTGGGTTACCTCACTCAAAAATTGAATTTCCTGCAAAATTCAAGATGTCCTTATTTTTTTTTTTCTGCACTTGGGAGACAGAGGCAGGCGGATCTCTGAGTAGCCAGCCTAGTCTATGGAGTGAGTTCCAGAACAGCCAGGGCAACATATAGAAATCATGTCTCAGAAAACAAAAACAAAACCAATAACCAGCTTAGCCTATATAACAGAACCTTCCCCCAAAAGTAAAATAATCACAAATATAAAATAATCTTAAGAGCTCAGTGGTTAAGGTCTTGCAGAATAGAGGACCCAAATGGATTCCCAGTGCTCATGCTGGGCATCTCAAACTGCCTGTAATTCCAGCTCCAGGGGGTCTGCTGCCTTTGACCTCCATGTCTCTGACTCTAAAGTGTACACACACACCGCACACACACACACACGAACCCCTACACACACAAAATTAAAAATAAAATAAATTTAAGGATATATATATTTTTTTACTTCAAAATAAGAAAAATACATCAAGGTAGTATACAAATGAAAGGGGAAAGATATTACCAATGTTGTTTGTTATTAAGAAATGTAAACAGTACTGAAAATAAGTCTACCTTAAAAAAAAAACCCAAAATTTATGTTGATAATTGTTTTGTTTTGTCTCTTTTTGGTTTCTTTGTTTGTTGTTTTTCTAGACAGGGTTTCTCGGTAGTTTTGGAGCCTGTCCTGGAACTCACTCTGTAGACAAGGCTGGCCTCGAACTCACAGAGATCCACCTGCCTCTGCCTCCCAAGTGCTGGGATTAAAGGCGTACTCTACTAGTGCCTGGCTTGTACAGTCTAGCCTGGCTCTTTACAAATAGCACAGAATGGCCTTGAACTCATGATTTTCCCTGCCTCAGCTAGTATTTTTGGTTTTTGAAATTTTTTTTTTCTTTTTAAATTTTGGCCTACATATCTTTGGCTGACCTGGAACTCACTATGTAGACTAGGCCAGCCTTGAATTTGCTGAGATCCACCTGCCTGTGTTTCCCGAGTGCTGTGATTAAAGGTGTTCTCTCCACCATGCCTAATTTAGCTAGGTTTTTGTTGTTGTTTTTTTTTAAAAACAATGATTTATTTATTTTTAGTTTATATGCGTTGGTATCTTGCCTGCATGCATGTCTGTGTGAGGGTGTCTGATTCTCTAAAGGTAGAGTACAGTTGTGAGCTGCCGTGTGAGTCTTCTGGAAGAATAGCCAGTGCTCTCAACTGCTGAGCCATCTCTCCAGCCCCTCAGCTAGCTTTTAATTAATTAATTTACTTACTAACTTTTTGGCTTTTCTGAGACTGGGTTTCTGTGTATTTCTGACTGTCCTGGAACTAGCTCTATAGACCAGGCTGGCTTCTAGCTCACAGAAATTTGCCTGCCTCTGCCTCCCAAGTGCTGGGATTAAAGGCGTATAGCACCATACCTGGCTCTTCAACTAGTTTTTAAATCACCTCACTGAGACATGGTTCACCTACCACATACTCCACCTATTTTAAGTATGTAAGTCAGTGGTTCTTAATAGAGTAAAACAACCATTTCTGTTACCTACATAGTTCCACATAATTTTACCACCAAAACAGCCCATAGACGCTCCCAGCCACTTTTCTCTTCCTCCTTTCTACTACTTTATTCCCTTCTCTACTCCCTTCTAGCCCAGACAACCATGAATATGCATTTTGTTAGTATTCAGGCATCCTTTTAGTAGGTTTGTCTGTTGTAGGTATTTCATGTAAATAAGATTCTACAATCTATGGCTTTCTCAGAAGTATTCTGAAAATTGGTTGGGTTTGTTCACTTGGCCCTGCCCCTGGACTCTCTAGCTCAGCTTTACCAACCTTTTAGCGAGCGGAATCTAAACTCCTGCACTACCAACAGCCAGGCAGAAAGAGTGATTTTGTAGTGTGCTTGCGTCCCCATCCACATTTCCCCCCTTTTTACTGCTGGGGACGAGACCTAGGGCCTTGTTCTTGGCTCAGCTACTAAGTTATGCTGCTGAGCTGCATCCCGACCCCATTCCTGTTCCGTTCTCCAGCAGCAGCAGCAGCACATGGCCATCTAAATTATGCAATCTCTAGTGGAGCAGATATTGCAGGACTCAAATGTAATTTAAACGCTTCCTTCTTTGCGGCTTGCCCTTTTTTACCCTCCCCAAATTAGCTTTTCTGATAGATTTGCTAATGATTCCTATTGTTCAGTAGTCTTACTGAACTGTTGAATCATACTCTTCATTTTCCTGTTCCTAGAACAGGTTTTGGAAATAGACTAAGAAGCTGTTTTGGCAAAAAGATTCCAAATTCTCCTTTCTAAGCAACAATAGACTTGAGTCTGAGACAAACAGAGGCAGAGATCCATGCAGGCTCTCAGACTTGTAGGCCTGTCCAGTGACTCTTGTGACTGTGAGGATTATATCTCTGAGTTAATGATACTGAGTGAGCATCACTAAATCTAAATATTCAAAATTCAAAATGTTCCAATTTTTTTTAAATATTTATTTATTTATTATGTGTATAATATTCTTTCTGCGTGTATTCCTACAGGCCAGAAGAGGGCACCAGACCTCATTACAGATGGCTGTAAGCCACCATGTGGTTGCCAGGAATTGAACTCAGGACCTTTGGAAGAGCAGGCAATGCTCTTAACCGCTGAGCCATCTCTCCAGCCCCAATGTTCCAATTTTTTAAGAATTTTTTTAAGTGTGTGTGTTGAATTCCCTGAGCTGGAGTTCTATGGGACTATGAACCACCCACTGTGGGTGCTGGGGCTGAACTCTTATCCTCCGCAAGGACAGCCTTCTCTTGTAACTGCTCAGCCAACTCTCCAGATCTGTGTTCCACAAGTCACAGATTTCAGAAAAAGAAAAGGAAGAAAACTTTCAGGTTTGAAGCTAAACATAGTAGCATACATGTGTAATTCTACCACTCTGGGTTTTGCAATTCAGATTAGGAATATTCTGTTTTCAGTTGGATTTAGTTGGAATCATGTGGTTTTAGCCTTTGAAGGTCTTTCACTAATAACATACACAGTTGCTGTCTTTCACTAATAACACAACAGTTGCTGTCTTTTCTCAGTGTGTCAGTGATCATATCTTCTATCTTCTCCCTGCACAGGCTGATGTGGATCTCACTCTGTACCAGTCTGACCTTGAACTCAGAAGTGGGAGAGTTTTGTTTTGTTTTGTTTTGTTTTACTAGAGCATTCACTAACGCTTGGTAGATCCCACTGTGATTCACTCCCTTAGTGAAGGATATCTTGGCTGGCCCAAGTTCTGGCAGTTGTGAATGAAGTGTTGTACATTAATGTCTAGGTTTTTGTGTGGAAATGAGTTTTCTGTTTATTTGGAGTAGATACAAAAGAGCAGGAGTGCTGGATCCATTACAGGTAGCCCACCAGGAATGACCACTTAGACAGTTTATAGTCAATTGAAAGTCTTTATTCCAGCTGGCTGAGACTGTGCTCAGGTATAGGGGAGGGGAGTGTTTTTTATTAAACCCTGAGCATTTAGGCCATGGGGCTTTTAAAGGCAAAAGCCCACATTCTGTTGTTTCACCTAGTAGCAGCAGGGGGACGTTGGCACAAGCAGGCAATTTGTCAGAAGCTAAGTTAGGGAATCTTGACCTCTGGGGCCTAGAATAGAGTTGGGTAATTTTCCATAGGCTCTTCTATCAAGGAGATCAAATTCTAGATAAACCTGAAACGGCCTCAGCTAGAATACAATGGAGGAACTGCTGCACATTCTAGGCCTGTCATAGATCGTATGGTAAGAGTATGTTCAGCTTCCTAGGAAACTGTTAAACTGTCTTTCTTCTTTTTCTCTCTGTAGCTTTGAAGCCTGTCCTGGCTCTAGCTCTTGTAGACCAGGCTGGCCTCGAACTCACAGAGATCCTCCTGCCCGTGCCTCCTGAGGATTAAAGGTGTGCGCTACCACCTCCCAGCAGTCAAACTGTCTTCTAAAGTAGATGTGCGTTTACATTCCCACCAGCAGAGAATGTTACTCTAGGTCTTGCCAGCACCTGGAGTTATCACTGCCTTAAAATTTTGCCACACTGCAGGGCTGGAGAGATGGCTCAGAGCTTAAGAGCCCTGATTGCTCTTTCAGAGATCCTGAGTTCAATTCCCAGTAACCACATGGTGGCTCACAACCATCTGTAATGAGATCTGATGCCCTCTTCTGGCCTGCAGCAGACATGCAGACAGAATACTGTATATATATAATTAATAAATCTTTAAAAAAAAATCTTGCCACACTGGTACCTGGGGAATGATTTTTCCTTGTTATTTAAATTTGCTACTCTAATGACTGGCCCGAAACTTCTTTTCATGTGCGTATTTACCATCTGTATATCTTCTTCATCAGCTTATTTGTTCAGGTCCTTTGCTCATTTTAAAAATCAGGTTGTTGGTTTTAAGAGGGTTTGTTCTTGCTTTTTTTCTTTTATTTTTTATTTCCAGGCTAGCCTTAAATTCATGATCCTTCTGCTTCTACCTTCTAATGTCATAGAAGAAGCTCATAGGATAGGGTTGATGTTATAAAGGATTGTTAATAGATTGGCACAGGGGACATTAAGTCACACAAGTACAATTTAGGTAAGGAGAATTGTCTCCAAAATACTCCAAAGATAAAGTAGTATGCTAACAGATCTGTGAAGTTCAGGGTGTTAGGGATGTAAATGTTTATTCACCAGGGCTGAGCATCCATTAGGCCTCCTTCCCTTCCCACAATAGAAGACATACTTCTAATGGGCAGCTCATGGGGGCATTGTATGGTCATAACAATCATGAAATTCTGGTCTGCCATTAAGTTCCCTGTGCTTTTATCACGAAAAACGTAATTTCGGCCGGGGGAGACAAGATGACCCTGGGTAACTATTCAAAAAAGAACAACACTGATGTAATTAAAATAATTCTAGCAATATGTAATGTCTTTGCTCTGTAGATCCCCTATCTGCCTAAGTGGCCAGACTTACAGTCTCCTGTCTGTGTTTAAATTGCTTGATGTGTGAGCTGGGAGTGGTACTCAAAAGATTTTTAAGGATGATGGTGTTTGTGGAATACATGAGCCTAAAATGTATATAGATAAATGAAATCTTGTAATGGGGGTCTAACTCTTTTTGGACTTCAAGCCACTGCCAGCCAGGTGCTGTAGTTAATAAGAGCTTTCTTTCATTGCCAAGTGTCTTAGAGAGGCTTCTTACTGAGAAGGTCTGTTACTTCTGTAACATGCGTGTTGGAGTTATAGGCATGCGTTACCATGCCAAGCCATTACATGCTTTTTTACAGATAAGGAAACCCAGATTCAAATGATTATTTTTACAAAAAGTCACACAAGTGCATACTGGCAGGAAATGTCAAAATCTGGTCCATTTGACTCACCTGTGTTTTCAGAAGCCATGATAATAACCAAGCACAAACTGTAAGATCCTACTTCAAGCCAGCTCCAGTCTGAGGCAGAAATAGAAAAACAGAGTTTGCTAAGAAGTATCTACATTATACTGTGCCTTTTATTTATTTCCTCCTGTATAAACTGGCATGGCCCCTATATAGTTAAGGGGAAGGTTTTTATTGCAGATGTGAGAGAAATAACACCCAGACACATATGGAAGAGTCCAGAGCAGAGAGAGAAGAAAACTAAACTGAACATGGCCAGCAGACTAGACATGGCCAAGACTGTCTGCAAGAATGGGAGGACAGCAGGGAGTAGAGAATAGAGAAATCATAGAGACAGGAGCAGAGCATAAAGAGAACACGCTGAGAATAGCAGGGCTTTAAGAGGGAGGCCTGTGAACTAGAGGGAGTTTAGGGAGGGGGAAGAGGTGAGAAGGGCTAGGATTCTAGCATGGACTTTGAAATGTGTAACAGGTATTTGTGATTCTGAAGGAGCCTGGAGGCCAGCACACACTTTGATATGCTGATAGGTGCCACAGGTAGATATGTGTTCCTTCTGCCAGAGGAAAGGAAAATGACTCTTGGGTAGTTTCTGAGAAATACTGGCTTTTATCTAACCCCCAGAGATCTTCCTATAGTCCAGGTTGAGCTCACTTCTGGATATTTTGACTGCCTTTTGGAGGTTGAGGAATTGGAATTTCCTTTGGACCTGACACCTGACATGAATAATGTCACAGCCATTTTGACTGCCTTTAGCAGCAGATTTTTTTTTTTTTTTTTTTTTTTTTGGTTTTTCGAGACAGGGTTTCTCTGTGGCTTTGGAGCCTGTCCTGGAACTAGCTCTTGTAGACCAGGCTGGTCTCAAACTCACAGAGATCCGCCTGCCTCTGCCTCCTGAGTGCTGGGATTAAAGGCGTGCGCCACCACCGCCCGGCTCTCTATGTAGTCTTGATTGTCTTGAAATTTTCTGTGTATTCCAAGCTGGTCTTGAACTCACCAAAATCTGCCAGCCTCAGCATCCCAAATCCTCGGATTAAAAGCATGCACTATCACTCCTGGCAAAAATAATTTTTTAAAAAATAAAGCCAGGAATGAAGGTGCAAACCTTTAATCCCAGCACTTAGGAGGCAGAGGCACATGAATCTTTGTGAGTTTGTGAGACCTTGCCTCCAAAAATAAATAAATATTTAAGAAAGAAACACTGAGTCTATCTAGTTTAGTACATGCAAAAACCTTTACACCTTAGAAGTCTTTCAGCTGTCTCTCAGGATTGGTCTCTCGGGCATTCTGAGGACAAATGCCCCCTCTGTAAATACCCCATGGCTCAGTCCATTAACTGGTGCTGGCACATTGCTGCACCTTCAGCCAGAACTGCTAAATGGTGGCTTGGATTTTGGGGGTTTATTTTTTTAAACAGGACAATACTTTTTCTTCCTGATGTTTCCAAGAGACGGGCTCAGTTGGCCAGCAATTCTTGCAAAAGCAAACCTAGTGACAATACTCTAATCTGTTGCTGGCATCTTTCACTCCCTAATCTATGTTTACATGGCACTAAAAATTGACTCTCTGATGCCAAGCTCTGTTTCTGTGTAGTGCTCTGGCACTGTTGGCCGAGAGTCCCCCCCTAGTTGCTTTACTACCATGCACTTGTATATAGCACACAGCTGGTTTTCAGAAGCATGGGCTGTACAGGACGCCTCTGAAGTCACTGTGTCACCAGTTACACAGCTGGATGTGGGTTCCCGAACTGGGTTCCTGGTTGTAGATCTACTCCTCTCCCCTACAATAGTTTGCTTTTTCAGTTTCTCTTAGAAACTAGTGTTTAGTTCATAATACATGAAGAAAACCAATTTACTTTCTTCCATTTGTGGTTAGATATATGCTTTTCTAGTAAGTTAGAAGAAATGGTAAGGAACTAAAGCAATTTGAGACTAGCTGTTAAAAGAGATGTCCGTGATAATAGATGTCCAAGCCTGGGGAACAATTTGGAAGTGCAGTGGAACGGAGTCTATATCAAAATGAAGAGTAATTCCTTCCAGGGAAATGGCAGACCTAACTAAAATGGTTTAAATGACTTGCATCATTAATGAGGCCAAGAAAATCTGAGCACAGTTCTTTTAAGAAAATCTTACAGACTTCTTCTATTTTATGGGATTCTAGAGTCATAAAACCCACTAAAATCTTTCAGAAAGGAAAAGGGAAGAAGGAAGGAAATACTACAGACATCCAGGCCATCTTTGGGTGGAAGGTTTTGGGAGTTTGAGATAATGTTTCTCTGTATAGCCCTGGCTGTTCTGGAATGCACTCTGTAGACCAGGCTGTCTCAAACTCAGAGATCACTTGCCTCTGCCTCCCAAATGTTGGGATTAAAGGTGTGCACCACAACTCCTGGTAGCCAAGCCTTTTCTTGACCCAACAATCAGAAAAGTTTTTACATCTGTTTTTTGTTTGTTTGTTTGTTTTTTTAACTGAAAAGATACATTTTTTTCAGATGTGAAGGTCAGAGAACAATTTGTGGGAGTCAGTTCTCTCTTTCACTGTATGGGTCCAGGAGATGAAACTCAAGCCTTTGGCCTTAGCAGCAGGTGGTTTACCTGATGGAGCCATCAGCAGGTGTTTGAGGTCAGGGGCCTCATTGATAACACCTCCTGCTTTGGGGTAGATCACAACTGTTCAGAATGATGTTTGATTTTGCAAGACTAAGTATTTTCGGACTGTCAATTTATTTACAATAGTATTTTTCAGCTTTGCTAAGTTTTGAGGGCTCTTATTTTTTATTATTTATTTGTGTGGGTGGTTGGAGAGAAGGAGAGCGCACATGCTTGGGGGTCAGAGGTTAACCTTCTGTCCTTTGGTTTTCTCCTTATTTCTGCTGCTATGCTGTGTATAGGAACTTCCACCCAGTTCTCCCTGCCTCCCCTGCTGCTGGGATTAGAGGTGACACTACTATATCCAGATTTTCTTTCTTTCTTTCTTTTTTTTAAATGAGTTCTGAGGATTGAACTGAGCCCATCAGGTTCTTATGATAAGCACTTTTGTCTGCTGAGCCATCTTCCTGGCCTAGAGGCTTTTTATTTAGTTTTAGCCCCATAAGCCAGTTTTCCTCTCCAGGAAGGCAGTATTGGCCATGTTGAAACCACATAACCTAAAAGTGTTACCATCTAGAAAATGAACTGTTATTTGTACCTTTTCTTACAATTTAAAGACAGGGACTGTTTATAAACTAATGCTGAAAAATATCTTCTGGTACAGTGACCTCCAGCCCCTGGATGAAAGGAAAAGGAGTAAGTTTCTTATACTTCATGGTTGTGTAGAGGCAGTTTCTCTTTTGATCATTTGAGGAAAGAGTAGAGAAGTATGAGAAGCAGCAGAGTAATAAATGTAGCTCTGTAAAAGGAACACATAGAGATGTTTTCACAGTGACACTCTTAGAGGGCACAGGCTAGGTGATGCTGGTGCATCTGGCATAAGACTGTGCTGTCCCAAGGCTAATCAGCACTAACAAGATCCGCAGCTGAGAATACCAGCTAGCCTGTCTTGCATGCAAGGATCTTCTGTTCTCCTAAGATTTCCTTCTGTCTGATCAAATGGGTGGTTGTGTGTGAAATGCACCTCAGGAGGAGGAGGAGGAAATGACATGTTCATGTAAATGAAATACAACTGCAAATTAAAGTGTCACCCTCTTTTAAAAAAATCAATTTTTTATTTAATTGGTTACCAAGGAAAAAATGTCATACTGAAGTGTATATCTCAGGGAAAATTAAACTGAATTATTACAGGTGAATCTGGAATTCAAGGAAGTTCTTGGAGGGGGAATTATAAAAAAATTGCCTTAATAAAAATATTCTCATGCTACAAAGGTAGGCTCATAAATTTCTGCTGTGTTATATGCCAGCGTTTCAAAAGAGATTAACAAATATTACCTCATTTGTTCTTTACTGCCTCCTCCAGTCACCGTGTGTTGACTGCCTCTTCGCTGGAGGAAGCCTCCTTTTGAGATGTCTTATTAGGAAAAAGGTCATTTACAAAGGAGGAACTGCTTCTCCCTAAGAGCACTGCGTGCTACCAACACGTCCAGAACTGAAATTAATTCATCTGCTTTTTCTGTTTTTTTTTTTTTTTCAAATGTCTTTGCCGACATTGCCTGAGAACTCATCTGCTTCTTCAGATGATGAGCATACTCTTAAGCAGTGCAGATATTCAGGATCCAACACTCCAGTAACAATGGGAGGGACTTTGAATGGGGCTCCATTTCCACATAGAATTGTTTCTTGTGAAAGGTCGTGTCTAGTTTCTCTTCTCGGTGACTTGTTGTCATCCATACCTCTCCAGCTTTCTTAGGCTTTTTCCCTCTACTGATTCCTGCGTTCCCTTAAATTCTGCAGTGGGAACATAGAAAGAATGTAGTGTAGTCTGATGTGCTCTTTTTGTCTTCTTTGTCATCAGGGGCAGTGATTGGAGATGGACAATCTGCTGTTGCCAGTAACATTGCCAATACTACCTACCGGCTCCAGTGGTGGGACTTCACCAAGTTTGACCTTCCAGAAATCAGCAATGGTGAGTCAGTGTGAAGCTGGAGTCACCCTGGATTGTCCCTCTCTTAGGGAGTTGTTGACGGCTACGCATGTTTCTAAGCTTCTTTCCTCAGCTACCAGTTAAGCAATTCAGAAAATAGTTCAGAGAATGTCCAGAGCAAATCACCCCTGAGGAATTTGTGGAGAAGTTCGTGGAGACTAAAAGATAGATAGATGGAGCTAAGAGAAAGAAAAGTGAATATAGGATTTATGAGCTACACCTGTGACCCTTGAGAAATATCATAGTGATTTTAGACTTGTTAACAAATCTAGGTCTCCATGAACCAAATGAGCGGTATGGTTAATACCTGATTTACAAACGTTTCTGACCCTTTTAAAGAAACCCATGACCCCATTGTTGAGCACTGCTGACATTTCCTCTGCTAATGTAGTCCTCGTGCATTTCTGAGAGCTGATGGTCAGCCCCTGTGTGATGGCTCTAGTGACTGCTGCGCCATCACTGTTAGGGCTCTGTTCTTGTCACGCCAAACCACCAACATTGATGGCACTTCGTCTCATTGGTTCTGTTTCTGCTGCTGCATCTCCGTATGATCTGCTGCCTTTTAAATGGAAGTCCTCCAGCAGTCTGGAAGTGCCCTGCCCTTTACCACAGGTCTTGTCTTTCAGACCAAACTTCTGTAGATTCCATTTTTCTAGTGTGGTTTTGTATGTTCTTCGTCTTCCTTTAACTTCAGCAATGGGGTGAAGTGAAACAGATCAGAAATTTCATGATGTGAGCTAATGCAGTGATTTTTTGATACATATTCTGCAGCTTTTTAAAGTTACAGTTGCATGTACAATAACTTAACATTCCTTGATAATTGATAGTAACCCAAAATTCAGCAATTTTGTGCTCGTATGTGGCTTGGATCTTTTGAGAATTAAGGCCAGTGTGTATTATCTTCCTGTCATTGCACTTCTGGTTCTTGCCTTGGAGCACCTTTATGAGCTTTAATCTGTCCTCTTTGAGTCGAAGGGGTCATCTGCTAATTTGATAAACATCCTTTTTCAGTCTTCCTTCACATTACCAGCAAAAATGGTGAATCAGTCAGAAATTGTAATAAGCTTTCTGGCATGTTTTTGGATTTTTGCCTGCATCAGTTTGGGAACATGAATTATTAGTACTTGGGCTTCACATCTAAAGTCTTTCCCTGTTAAAGATAGCTTCTCAGGGTCTGGAGAGATAACTTGCTAATTCTCCAGAGGAATAAAGTTCAGTTTCAAGCACCAGGGGAAACTCAGAAATGCCTGTAATTTCAGGAGATCTGATGCCCTCTTTTGGCCTCTGAGGACACCCACACATACATGATATATATCCATTCAAAATGTACACATACTAGGCATGGTGGCACATAGCTTTCAATCCCAGAACCTGGGAGGCAGAGGCAGGCAAATCTCTTGAGTTCAAATCCACCCTGATCTACAGAGCAAGTCCAAGACAGCTAGGGCTACACAGAGAACTTGTCTCAAGAACTCCTCCCCCTCAAAAATATATACACACATATACATAAATAAAAAGTAAAATAATCTTCTAGATAAATAATAAAGACAGTACCCCTGTATAGTGCAGACTAACTTTGAACTGGCTGTCCTCCTGCCTCAGCCTTAAGTGTTAGGGATGCAGGCATGCACACTATGACTGTTGGAAGCTCTTCTGTTTTCTGTCTCATGTAAAGTATTGTAAGAGTTTATAGGTACCTTTAAATAATTAAGATATTTTATCTGTATCATATTATGATATGCCAGTTTTAATATTCCTGTCAGACAAGGGAAGTGAGGTGAGTTTTTCATGCTTTGTTCTTAGCAAACCCTAAGTAGCAACCATCCATTTTATTCTAATTACCAATAAGCCACATGTCTAATAATCTCTTTTGTTTGTTTAATTTTTGTTTGGTTTATTACTCTGTGGGTGGATGGTTGGATGCGTGCACACACATGTATGTGTATGCCGTGACACACGCTTAGAGGTCAGAGGACAACTTTCAGGAATCAGTTCTCTTCTACCATGAGTTCTGGGAGTTGGACACAAGTCATCATGTGTGTGAGTAAAGTGCTTTCCCCACTCCATCACCTGGCTAGCTGGCTGGCGCACTAATCTTTCAGCTCTACTAAGAAGCCAAAGCAGACTGCCCCCCCCCTTTTCAAACTTTTTTTTAAAATATTTATTTATTTATTTATTTATACATACCAGATCTCATTATGGGCGGTTGTGAGCCACCATGTGGTTGCTGGGAATTGAACTCAGGACCTCTGGAAGAACAGTCAATGCTCTTAACCTCTGAGCCATCTCTCCAGTCCAGCCCTTTCTTATTAAGAACTCATTTGGTTTTTTTTTTGTTGTTGTTGTT
>NW_004949096.1:18878238-18883056 GCF_000317375.1 Microtus ochrogaster | reverse complement strand
TTTTTTTTGGATTTTCGACACAGGGTTTCTCTGTAGCTCTGGAGCCTGTCCTGGAACTAGCTCTTGTAGACCAGGCCTGGCCTCGAATTCACAGAGATCTGCCTGCCTCTGCCTCCTCTCCCTAGTGCAGGGATTAAAGGCATGCGCCACCACCGCCCGGCCCCTCATTTGCTTTTTTATCTAGATTTCTAACCCATGTCATCTTGGCCATAGTTTATTTACAGTTATTTTGATTTTTTACTTAAGTATTATTTAAATTAGATAATATAGTTGCCATTCAATACTTATTTAAAGGATATACAGTAATAAGTTTCCAGCCAGAGGTGTCGCAACCTTTACTCTCAGCACTGGGAGACAGAGGCAGGCAGATCTCTATGAGTTTAAGGCCAGCCTGGTCTTTATAAAGTAAATTCCAAGACAGCAGGAATTGTTAACCCAGAGAAACCATGTCTCAAAAAAAAAGTTTCAATAGATGACCACAGTCAGTTTCAGTTTTGTTTGTTTCTTTGGTTTGGTTTTGTTTTTGCTTTTTTTCGAGACAGGGTTTCTCTGTGGTTTTGGAGCCTGTCCTGGAACTAGCTCAATAGACCAGGCTGGCCTTGAACTCACAGAGATCTGCCTACCTCTCCACCCCTAGTGCTGGGATTAAAGGCGTGCTCTATCACCTCCCAGCCTAGTTTCAGTTCTTACATCTCTTGAAAGATACTGTATGTATGTGTAAACAAATGCAGAATTGTGTTTTCTACCTTTATGTGATCTAAAAGACAAAATGCTATAGAACTTTTCTGCACTTCTTCTGTACGCTATATCTCAGTGATCTTCCATATTACTGTAAAGAATTTACTCCTTTGTGTATGTGTGTGTGTCGCAGGGGCATGTGTGCGTGTGTGTGCACATGTGTGCGCATGTGTTTGTCTGCATTTACATACATGCAGAGGCCTGAGCAAAATGTCAGTAGTTTTTCTCTGTTACTTCCCCTCTTACTGCACTGGGCCTGGTCACCATTTCTGCCTAGTCAGAAGGCTCTCAGGATCTGCCTGTCTCCACTTCTCTATGCTGTGGTTATAGCATGCCTTTCCATGACCAGCGTATTGCTTGGGTGCTAGTGATTTAAAGTTAGGTTATCAGTGGGTGAACCCATCATGGTCTTGACCTCTTTGCTCATATTCTCACCCCTCCCACTCTTCACCTGGACTTTGGGAACTCAGTTCAGTGCTCCAGTGCGGGTCTCGGCCTCTGCTTCCATCAGTTGCTGGATGAAGGTTCATGTTCATCTTTCTGGGTCTGGGTTACCTCACTCTGGATGGTTTTTTTTCTAATTCTATCCATTTGTATGCAAATTTCAAGATGTCATTGTTTTTTAATGCTGAGTAGTTCTCTAATGTTTAAGTGTGTTACCTGAGCTACTAGAGTTCACCAACTCCAGCTGGACAGGGAAGGAAGCAGCATAGGTCCAAACTAGACCCTCTGAATGTGGGTGACAGATGTATGTCTGGGACAGACTGCTGGGCCACTGGTAGTTTATCCCTACTGCCTGTATTAGCTTTTCTGGAACCTATTCTCTTTGGATGGATACCTTGCTCAGCCTAGGCCTTGGACCTTCCCCAAAACAATGTGCCTTACCCTCTCTGTGGAATGAATGGTGGGTGGGATGGGGGTTTAGGTGGAGAGAAGGGAATGAGGGGAGGGAGTGGGAATGGGATTGGTATGTAAAATGAAAAAAGATTGTTGGGTTTTTTTCTTTAAAAATAAATAAATAAGAATTTTAAAAAATGAAGTTAAGTTGTCATGCTTTCAGGGCAAGGGCTCTTGCCCACTGAGCTGTCTCTAGTTCCTCTTGTCTTGTTTAGAGATAGGGTCTTGGTCTGTATCCCAGGTTAGCCTAGAGTTTGCAGCAGGCCTCATGCCTCTGCTTCCTGCAGTGCTGAGATTATAGGCATGAGCTATCACTCCCAATGGCAGCTGCAGCTGCTATAGCTGCTGCCAGCAGCCCCCGCAGCTGCCACTCCTCCTCCTTCCCTGCCCTGCACCCTCTTCTCTTTTGAAAAAGTAACTACCTAGTAATTCATTGTAACCAGTGTCCTGTTTGTTGAAGGACTTTGAGTTTCCATTCTTTCTATACAAACTGCTACAAATTGTCTTTTGCATATGCATGTCAATAATACAGCTATTTTGTAATGCAACTGCAGGGAAGAAAAGCGAGGTGCATGTGTAACTTCGGTAGATATTGCCTTATCACCCAACTCTATATAAACTGTGCCAAGTAATAATCTCATCTATAGGTTTTGTTTGTTCTTTTTTTTGTTTTGTTTTGTTTTTTTTTTGTTTGTTTTCAAGCAATTTCTTACTCTAACCAAGACTGACTTTGAATTCAGAACAGTCCTCTTTCCTGCCTTGGCCTCTTTGAATACTTGGGATTACAGGTGTGAGCTGCCATGTTTGCCCCTCCTCCTCAAGCCCCATAATCTCTCAGAGTGCTTGATTTTGTAAACAGTTGCATGTGCGTGTGGATCCGGGAGGCTAAAGACTACTACAAGAACATTTGTGTTTCTGTACATTCTCGATGGCTGCCCATGTGCTTTATCTCTTTCTCTGCATGGTTCTGTTTTTCCCTTAGTATTCTACAGACATTCTTTATGAATTGGAAAATTAACTTATAATAGGAGTTTCTTGTCATTTTTTTCTTTTGACTTTGTTGAGCATCATTTTTGTCATAGAACTTATTTTAAGTCAGAATTATGTACCTTTCCTTTTATGGTTCTTAGGCTTTGTGTCATTAAGATCATCCTGCTTTCATATTTTAGTTTTATACATTTAAATCTTTGAATCACTAGGAAATTTAATTCCAGATGACCAACTTCTATGCTTTCAATATGGACATTAAAGCCAACTTTGTGTGTGGAGGGTGTTGATATATACCCTAGCTGTCCTGAAACTTCCTGTATAGACCATGTTGGCCTCAAACTCACAGAGATCAGCCTACCTCTTCCTCCCAAGTGCTGGAATTAAAGGAGTGAGCTGTAACACCCAGCAGGTTTCTAGTTTTTACTTTTAACTGTTTCAACTATACCAAACATGTATAATTATAGTCTTGATCTTTACTCTTGATAGATTTAGTCAGTAAATTGGGACTCTGTATTGCTGTAGGATTCATTTTTCCAAATTATCTTTCTCCTACTAGAGGGTAGCTTTTGGTTTTGTTAGCTGTGCACCTGCCAGGAAGCCTCTGACCCTTAGTTTTATTTATAGGTTCAGCCGGCACCAAGTTGCTGCTCATATGATTTTTCTGCATCACATTTAACCCTTTTCTAGAATTAGGTTAATGAGTCTTGCTACTTGTTTCTCTCACTTCAGATTAAGGGATCTAATGAATTCTTACTTGCAAGATGCTAGAACTTAGTGAATAAAGCTTCACCTCATGCAGATTTTTATTTATGTGTGTGAGTGTCTGTATGTATATGTTCTATGTGTTCGGGTACCTTCAGAGGCCAGAAGAGGTCGCTGGATTCCCCGGAGCTAGAGTTCCAGGAAGTTGTGAACTGAATGATCTATGCTGAGAACTGAATCCATGCCCTCTTGAGGAGCAGCAAGTGTTCTTTACTGAGCCATCTCTCTGGCCCCTCATATAGACTTTTTATGCTACTTTCTTAAACAAAAAAGGGAGAGGGGAGGAGAAGAGAAAAGCCAATTAAATTTCACTCTGGGGATTATTTTGTTTGTTTGCATTTTGAGACAAAATCTCTATATCCTGGTCCTGACTATCCTGGAACTCACTCTACAGGCTGGCTTTGAACTGACAGAGATCCACCTGCCTCTGCCTCTCAAGTCCTTGGATTAAAGGTGTGGTCTGCTATACCTGGCTCTTCCTTGGTGAATGGCAGGACAATAAGGTGTCCTGGAAGAGAGGTCGTAAGATCTAGTGGCTGAGTCATCCAGGGCAACCTCTACAGGGGATGTAGTGACTGTCAAGCATGTTTGTAATGCCACCTGGAGCTCTGGTCTTCTGCTGTAAGTGGAGGGACTCGGAGATGTAGCCAAGAGGAAATTTTGCTTCTGATTTAAACCCTCTTGGGTTTTTCAAGTCTGTGTGTGATGCATTTGTAAAGTACTGCAGCTGCCAATCACTCCCATGACCTCATCTGGACAGTAGCAGGCTACCCATGGATCTTTGTGGGTGTTTGCTTATAATTTATGGATCTGATAGGAAGGCAGAGCCATCTGCTTCTCCAGGCATCATTATTTCTAACCCCTCCTGTTCCCTGCTAAGGTATTTTCACTTGAAATTAATTTCTAATTCAGGCAGTATTGCAGAGTCTAAAGCATGGCTTCCTACTATTCCCTTCATCATTTTTCCCTTTGAAGGTACCCCTGACTTCTTGTTGTTTTTTTTGTTTTTTGGTGGGTTTTGTGTTTATTTTTTGATCTTTCATTGGTTGATTGGGTTTGAGAGCCTAATGTAACCCTGGCTGACCTAGAGTCTCAGTCTTGGTGCAGTCCTTCTGCCCATGCATGTCCTCACCCCGCAGTGCCCTGATTATCCATGTACACTGCTGTGCTGGGCTCCCCTGAACCTTTTAAGCAGTGTTGGTTTTGTTTATTTTGTTTCTGTACTAGGATTGAATTCAGAGCCTAACACATATAAACAATCTCCCATTTAGTTATGTCCCGAGTTCGCTCTTTCTTTCTTTCTTTCTTTCTTTCTTTCTTTCTTTCTTTCTTTCTTTCTTTCTTTCTTTCTTTCTTTCGTTTTCTTTTATTATTTATAATGTGTACAGTGTTCTGCCTGCATGTACACATGCAGGCCAGAAGAGGGCATCA
>NW_004949096.1:18876270-18878138 GCF_000317375.1 Microtus ochrogaster | reverse complement strand
AGAGCAGTCAGTGATCTTAACTTCTGAGCCATCTCTCCAGCCCTTTTTTTTTTTAATGTTTTTTTGAGACAGGGTTTCTCTGTAGCTTTGAAGCCTGTCCTGGAACTAGCTCTTGTAGACCAGGCTGGTCTCGAACTCACAGAGATCCTCCTGTCTCTGCCTCCCAAGTGCTGGGGTTAAAGGCCTACACCACCACTGCCCAGTTCTTAAGCTAACGGTCCTAGCATCCTTACCTGTCTGTTTCACCACTAAGGAACAGCCAGTTACTGAGTTGTCAACCGTGATCCAAGACCTATCATGTCTAGGCTTTCAGACTCTGCCTATCATTCTTTAGGTGTCACTGCTGGAGTTTGCCGCATGGCAGAGTGAGGTGTGGAGCATCAACAGTTTCCAGTGGCTCAGGCTGTATTTTGCTCACAACTTTCTTTCTACCTGCGCACTTACCTTATTGCTGAATCCAGAAAGGGATAAGTTGTTCTTTGCCTTTAGAACCTTAATTTTCTCCGCCCAAGAAAAGTAGCAGAGGTCCAAGTACTGTTCGTGTACATGTTAACTCATTGAAATTTCTGCTTTGTGAGGGGAAGCTTCATGCAGTAATTAAAGTAGTGACCACTATTTATTATAACTTACTATTTCTGTTTCTATACCAGAAATTATTAAGCAACAAACAACAAATGTAAACTGCTAATTGGAGCTTTGAAATAAAAATGAAATTGTAAAGCTACTTCCAGGTTCTGTTTATAATGGAGTTACCATATTCCTCTGTACCTGACACATGCCTTTATTAGGGTAGAAACACAATCCCAGATAAATGGATCACTAGCTGGTTTTCTGAGCTTACTGCAGTCATCAGGAGCTGTGATGAAATTGGGTGGAGTTGGAAGAGGGAGCAAAATTTGAGAGGTGGCCATTGACTTGGAATTATCATAAGATAATGCAAACACAAGCATAGTGGCTTCAAATTGAGACTAACAGAATGCTTTTTGTCCATCTGCTCAGTTTTCACAGGCTTTGCGCCAAAGCTTTCCAGAAGAAAAACTGTATTTTCTTCCCCACCTCTCATCCTTGTAATCAGTTATATACTTTTAAAAAAATGTTAGTAGTTTAAGGTCATTGTGGTCCTTCCCCCACCTCTTGGTGGTAATGGGATTGTAACTGGGTATCATGCATACAGCCAATGTTCTGCTACTACAATATCCCCAGCCCTCTTCATTACTTTCTATACTTTCTCACTAAGTTGTCCCGACTGGCCTTAAACTTCTGAGGAGCTGGTAGTACAGGCCAGGGCCGGCAGGCTCAGCTCATTATAGACTTCTGTTTTCATCCAAATGCATGTTGATATATGTTGTAGGGTGGCTGCTAGTTTGTTACTGTCTTCTGAGACTCGAAATAATCACTCAGAAACTATATTATTTAAATCACTGCTTGGCCTATTAGCTCTAACTTCTTATTGGCTAGCCTTTACACCTTAATTTAACCCATTTCCATTATTTTATATTTTACCACAAGGCTCATGGCCTACTGACAAGGTTCCAGCATGTTTGTCTCTGGAGACTCCCTGGCTTCTCTCTGACTCCACCTCCTTTCTCCCAGCATTCAGTTTAGTTTTTCCCCCACCTAGCTCTGCTCTACCCTATCAGGCCAAGCCAATTTACCAATGGTATTTACAACATACAAAGGGGAATTCCACATCAAATATATACAAGCTAGATATCTACCAACAAGACAGATGAGCCATTATGCATGTTGGGGACACTGAGTATAGGTACAATGGTAATGGTTTAAAACAGTCTACAACATTCTATATTGCCTTCCTATTCTCAAGTTTTAATATTTTTAAGATTTAGTTCGAGACCAGCCTGGTCTAC
>NW_004949096.1:18874656-18875822 GCF_000317375.1 Microtus ochrogaster | reverse complement strand
AAGCCAACCTGGTCTAAAGAGTAAGTTTCAAGACAGCCAAGGCTACACAGAGCCTGTCTTAAAGGAAGGAAGGGAAGGAAGGGAGGGCAGGAGGGAGGGCAGGAGGGAGGGCAGGAAAGAGAAAGAAGGAGGAGAGGGAAGGGAGGGGGAGGAAAGAAAAGAAAGAATGAAAGGAGGGGGAGGGAGAAAAGGAAGGGAAAAATGGATGAATGAAGAAGAAAACGAACTCATTACTGAAGTTTCATGTAATTCCTTTGTGTCTTGTCCTCCCTGGACTCACGTAGTTCCAGAGAAAGAGACCGCCATATTTGGGGAAGGGCTTAGGACCCTGTGCAGGAGCAGACGGTTCCATGCTAAGGAGGCTGGGACAGATGGTAGCTTGGGAGCTGAGCAGCACAGAGGCCTAATGGTGATAACAGTAGTGTTTGGATGTCATTATCTTATTAGTTAGCAAACAGAACCAGCCTCAGTTTATGTGTAATGGTGCTGCAGGTGTCAGCCCCCAGGGATTGGCACAACAGCCAATCATTGTGTTCTGCTGTCATTTCTTATCTACTCTGTTATCTCTGTAGCATAGGGAAAGGGGAACAAAAACAACTTTACACATGATTCTCAATCTCCAGTCCCATAAGCCTTTAAAACCATCTTTTTGTTTTCTTTCCTTAGCTGGTTGCTCCTGCCATCTCACTCCCATAGTCTGACTTACTAGAATACATTACCTAGATCTGACGAGGGCAGCCGAGCTTGGCCTGGCTTTGCTCTTAGCTTATTTTTTAACTTTAGTGTCTCTGGCGGTGGACATTTCTTTTAAATAAGAGACACTTTTAATCCCAGCACCTGCGAGCCAGAGTCAGGAGGTTCTCTGTGAGTTTGAGGTCAGCCTGATCTTCAGAGAAAGTTCTAGGACAGCCAGAACTACACAGAGAAACCCTGTCTCAAAAAACCAAAACAAAAAACAACACAGCAGTGGAGTTGCTCTCTAGGGCACTTGTTATTTCTGTTTTCCTTACCTAATCAAGTGTGAGTCAAGACTCGCTGGTGGCCGGGCGGTGGTGGCGCACGCCTTTAATCCTAGCACTTGGGAGGCAGAGGCAGGCGGATCTCTGTGAGTTCGAGACCAGCCTGGTCTACAAGAGCTAGTTCCAGGACAGCCTCCAAAACCACAG
>NW_004949096.1:18872461-18873776 GCF_000317375.1 Microtus ochrogaster | reverse complement strand
GCAGAGGCAGGCGGATCTCTGTGAGTTCGAGACCAGCCTGGTCTACAAGAGCTAGTTCCAGGACAGGCTCCAAAGCCACAGAGAAACCCTATCTCAAAAAGCAAAAAAAACAAAAAAACAAAAACCACCAAATTAACTCCTAAAGAAGTAGCCTGCATTTCTAAAGAAATAATCAGAAAACTACAAAGATTTAAATACAAGGGTGTTAGCACCGTATCATATAGGAAAACATCAAATTCTTACTTCAAGAGTTTTTTTTTAACAGTAGCTTAAATAAATGACCGTGCAGTGATAACACTAAATACATTAGCTTTAAAACTGTTCTTACAACAGATTATTTGATGACAGAAAACATTTATGATGTCTAAGTGAGAAAAGATTTTAGACAGTGCTCAGAGTATGGCAGCAGTCTTCTAAAGTCACAGAATCACAGTGCTGACGCGTGCACCGTCCTAGAGCCACAGTGCTGACATGCGTGCACCATCCTTTGCTTGGTGCAGGCGCGCTTGCCTCTTTCACTTCTGCAACCTAAAAGATCACCTGAGCACAGCCCAACAATAGGAAAGTTGTTTCCATGGAATGGCTAGCATTCTGGGAAATGTGACTCTCTTCTGTTGGCCCCCAGGTCCCAATGCCATTTCTGTAAGCCTGTCTCCAATGGGCCGATACGTAATGGTGGGCTTGGCTTCACGAAGGATCCTGCTGCACCCCTCCACAGAGCACATGGTTGCCCAGGTCTTCAGGCTGCAACAAGCCCATGGTGGTGAGACCTCCATGAGGGTGAGTGCCATTGCTTATATCTTTCCTGAATTTGGCAGGGTAATGAGGAACTATGATACAATATTCCAATCAGGACCAGCACCATCATGATCCTAAAGAAATGCTGTAGTCCCAATGACCTTTGAGCCAAATAACTTTAAAAGATCAGAACTACTGAAAGTTAGGAACTTTTGGCCATGCTTGTTGACACTGTTCTATAATCTCAACTACTCAGGAGGCTAAGACTAGAGTATAAATTCAAGGCCACCTGAGCTACTTAATGAGACCCTGCCTTAAAATAAAAACAGACAATGGGAAGTTATGTCTTGGTGGTATACTTGCTTAGTGTGCAAGAGACTCCCCAGCATCAACTAACTCCAGTCAGGAAATTTGTCACCCCCGAGGTTATGAACTGAGTACCCAGAGGCTTTAGGCAGCTCCTTTTTTGTTTGTTTGTTTTATTTTATTTTATTTTATTTGGTTTTTGGTTTTTTGAGACAGGGTTTCTCTGTGGCTTTGGAGCCTGTCCTGGAACTAGCTCTGTAGACCAGGCTGG
>NW_004949096.1:18869545-18871636 GCF_000317375.1 Microtus ochrogaster | reverse complement strand
TTTAGGCAGCTTCTTTGCTCAGAATTGTCACACACCCATTTTACCAACAGAGCAGAAATCCCATTTAGGAACTACTCCTGTCTAAGCCATTCCTCTCTTGTTTGGCCACGAAAACCTTTTGGGTATAATGTAGTTAGTCGCTTTCTGGACTCAGCCTGACTAGTGTGGCTGACTGAACTTCCCACGTTCTGTAGGGGCTTATTTACCAGGGTTTTGTCAAGGGAATAAAGCATTTGAACACTTCTCTAATTAAATAATATTTAAACTCTGTTCTGATCTAAGAACCAATGAATTAATTCCTTAGTACTTTGTCTAGTTTGTGCCATTTACAGTTTGGTGCATTTGGTGGGCTTCTGTTGTTGATGGTGGTTTGTTTTGTTTGTGTTCCTTGTGTATCTTGTATCTAACCCAGCGGGGTTCAGTGTAAGTTCTTTAAGAATATAGTTCCCAGAGCCCTTCATTTAATGCTGTACTTATTGAGGCTGGTTGATGCTTGGGCTAGGAAGCATTTGTTGTTAAAAAAAAAGGTTAGAGATAAGACCATAACATGCCAAGTGATGGAAGGGTATGCTTGGTAGGGTCTTTCCTTTGCTGGCCTCGTCTCCCTCTGTTTTCTTAATTTATATATAGTATCTTTCGTTTGACTGTACTGAACTGCTTTTCAATCTCGGAATCTGGTAAGACTCTTTTGTGCCAGGAGACCTTAAATCCTGGGCTCTTTTCCTCTTCCATATCTCCAGCTACCCTCAAGTCTGTCTTCTCCTTTGGCAGATTTCTTTATAGATTTGACCCCTCCCACATCCCTGCCAATTCTCATCACACCAGCCTGTAGTTGTTTCTGTGCTGGACTTTAGCACCTCCAGAGAGCAGAAACCATGTCTGTTTTCTCTTTATAACATCCTAGTACCTAATAGAGATACCGGATGCACTGTAGAAACTAAGTGGATGAAAGAGACTCTCAAGGAAACATCCTCACCCCTTACCATTTTCAGGTGGTAGCTGTCAGAAGCAGTGACATCTTTGAAAAGCTCTGAAAGGTGCAACTGCAAGGCACTCTGCTTTGGCTGTCATTGCAGGAGAGTTGTGGTGCTTGAGCTCTGAATGGGTAAAGAAGACCGTGGTAGTTCACCAAGATGGTTTGAACTAGATATCTGAGGCAGAAGTGGAGTTTTAGTGTAGTGTTCTTACACAGACAACAAAAGCACCTGGTGTCTGTTTTTCACCACCTACATCCTGGGCCCAACAGCTCTTTTAACTGACTAAAAACTTTTTTTGAGAATTCTTTATGGGTTTTACTTCGGTAATGCTAATAGACCTCTCCAGCTACTCCAGCTACTTTGAAAAGCCATACCTCTTATCCAGGTCCTAGGCAAAGATTATTGGCCCTCCGTCCTTTTCATGAGGAGCCAAAAACACCTGGATAAGGTCAGCTAGCTATAAGCAAAAGCTAAGGTGTCATTTATCATGTGAGACAAAAGTTGAGGGAATTTGGTTGAAGGATTCTGCTGAGAAGATACTATGATCCAGTTGGTCCACTGCTGTCTTGCTAAGGGACTCATAGCAGCTAGCCAGCTGTGTGCCTCATGCAAGCTGCTGTTTCTGAGCATGCCACCCACCCCCAATGAGACTTTTTGGTTCTCAGTAAGTGTATCTGTCATTAGGTGAGAAAACAGACGGGACTGGAAAAATCTCCTTGGGAAGCAATCCTCTTGCCCAGAGGAGTAGTTATCTCAACTAGATTTTGCTCACTCTCACATCCCACTGACTGTAGTTTCCTGGGTTTTGAGTTCTTGGTTGCTCCTACATCAAAGAACGCAAAGCATTCAGCAAATGTCCCTTAACTCACTCTTCAGTGGAAAGAAGGGCACATGTGTTGTGTACGCCTGTGTGTTGCTAAGCATTTAACTTAGGGCTTCACACATGCTGGCAGCCTAGCATTCTTTTAGTTGAGCTGTGTCACCTTTCAGTGGGTTGGAATTTTGTTGACTGGTACTGAAATCTCTGTCTCTCCCTCTGTGCATAGATTAGCATAGGAGCTTCTCTACCTATGTCTCTCCCTCTGTGCATAGATTAGCATAGGAGCTTCTCTAC
>NW_004949096.1:18868246-18869415 GCF_000317375.1 Microtus ochrogaster | reverse complement strand
ATGTCTCTCCCTCTGTGCATAGATTAGCATAGGAGCTTCTCTACCTATGTCTCTCCCTCTGTGCATAGATTAGCATAGGAGCTTCTCTACCTATGAGGTAGCTTTGCCCTTGAAACACGCTTGTGTGGAGAAGCAACCTAGAGTTTCTCTGCCCTGCACCCCCATCTTTGGACTCACTTCTTAGATTCCCCAAGATAATACTCAGAGTCGAATGTGTTGTAACATCAGGCATTCCCAGGGGAAAGTCCTCTAAGGGCATTGATTTATATTATTTTTCACTAAGTGATGTCTCTCCCAGGAGATGATCTCTTACAGGATCCCATATGAAATCTCTTCCATAAATGGATTGCTAATTGCTGGTAGCCTTGGTGTGCTTATCCTAAGGTTTTTCAGAACTCTGGATCAGTGATTCTCAACAGAGGTCCTTGGACATTAGAACTGTGCTTCCTGGGTAACAGGGTTCCTCTTAAACACAGGTTCACTTTAGACTACAGTCAGAGCAGGACTGGTTCTGATGATCCCAGCAACTCAGAGGCTGAATTAAGATTGAGTCTGAGGCCAGCCCAATCTATTATAAGGCTTACTATGAGAAAAAGTATTTAAAAGGTGTAGTAGGGGCTGGAGAGATGGCTCAGAGGTTAAGAGTATGTCCTGCTCTTCCAAAGGTCCTGAGTTCAATTCCCAGCAACCACATGGTGGCTCACAACCATCTATAAAGAGGTCTGGCGACCTCTTCTGGCCTTCAGGCATACAGACAGAATATTGTATACATAATAAATAGATAGATAGATAGATAGATAGATAGATAGATAGATAGATAAATAAATAAATACCACCTAAAAAAAGGTGTAGTAGTGGTGCAGTATCTGGATTTGTTTTTGTTATTGTTTTGTGTTTGTTTTTTGTTTGTTTGGTTTTTGTTTTATGCTTTTTTTTGTTTGTTTTTGTTTTTGTTTGTTTGAGACAGGGTTTCTCTATACAGCCCTGGCTGTCCTGGAACTTGCCCTGTAGACCAGGCTGGCCTCGAACACATAGAGATCCACTTGCCTCTGCCTCCTGAGTACTGGGACTAAAAGCATAGGCCACCACTACCTGGCATCTCCCTGCCCTTTTTTTGTTTTGTTTTTTTGGTTGTTTGTTTGTTTGTTTGTTTGTTTTCAAGACAGGGT
>NW_004949096.1:18865913-18867446 GCF_000317375.1 Microtus ochrogaster | reverse complement strand
CTCTGTAGACCAGGCTGGTCTCGAACTCACAGAGATCCGCCTGCCTCTGCCTCCCGAGTGCTGGGATTAAAGGCGTGCACCACTATCGCCCGGCCCTCCCCCTCTGCTTTCTGAGGCTCCTTGTAATTCTAATAATTGGAGAGCAGTGCAAATGGGCCAGGCTTCTGTCGCTCTCTCCCTTCCTCTGTCCACCAGAGAGAGCCCCTAGCTGGAGTTCCGCTCTCTGACTCCTTCTGCTTTGCTATTTGGTTCCTCTCACGAGAGCAGTGAGGCTTTCCGTTCATTTCTGCTGTGCTGTAAGTTAGACTTTAGAGATTGCTGAGCTGCTTTTGCTGAATTCCCGAAACACTAAACTGCCTGTGTTCCCTCTCCGCTTTCATTTTCTAATTGGAACAAGGCACAATATTGTAACAGAAAACTGCAATTAATTTTCTAAAATAGTGGCAACTTGCACATTATAATAACTTTGGTTGTAACCAAGTGAAAGCATAATAACAAAATTACTAACGAAGCCAGAAATAGTAATATACCAAACTGTTCTTCAGTTTGTGTCGTGTAAGCCCTGTCTGACTTAGGGGAAGAGCAAAAAGTCAGGGCTGGGGCAGGGGGCCCAAGGAAAAGAGATGTGATAAGCATTCTCAACTAGAAGTTCGTGTCTTCCAAATGGGAGTTAGCATGCCATGTTCTTTTCCCCAAGGCATGGACCATCCTTCCTCACCAGATGGAGATTTGAGGCAAACAAATGGCCTGGAGCTCAGTGGTAGAGTGCTCTTCTAACACGTGCAAGGCCAGATTCCACCCCTGGCAGCACAAGGAGGAACAGGGAGATGATCCTCAGCACCTTACAGGCTCTACAGTGGTGCTGGCTCACACACAACCTCCTTTACCACCATTTGACTTGCTTGGGGGAGTATCAGTCCATTTATTGAGCTATTCCTTAATCTTGGGGAAAGCTGGGGCCAAGGGGAATACTGAAATTACCAGCACTTTATTTTTGTATCTTAGAAGGGTATACCATTTCTTCAAGGGGAGATTGGGACAGAAGCAAGACAGCTTTGTTGTCAGACATTATTTACTCCTTCCCAAGATTCTGTCCTCATTAATTTCCTTAACGCTGCCTGTCAGTTGAAAAAAGCTGTTTCCGCTGCAATTATCTTAAAGTTGACTTCTACAATGTAGCACAAAGCATCTAGCCTCAAAAAGTTCCTTTCTTCAAAACATTGTTGAAAAGGGGGAGGGGCAAGTTAAAAGTCAGAGGTGTCTGTGATGTGATTTGTCGGAGGAAGAGAGAACAAAATACAAAATTAAAAATAGCATTAGAACTGCCGTCAAAGCTGTTTGTTCAGGAGACTTTTTCTGTGACACAGTTACACAGCTCTGATGAGCCCTCTCCCCGACCCCCACCCTACCTTGTGCCTCTTATTTATTTGATTTTTCTAGACGTGGTTTCTTTTTTCTTTTTTTCTTTTTTTTTTTGCTTTTTCGAGGCAGTGTTTCTCTGTGGTTTTGGAGCCTGTCCTGGAACTAGCTCTT